>NC_090935.1:319824857-320127888 GCF_040938575.1 Ambystoma mexicanum
TGGGGGCCTGGTGGAGACTGCCCCTGCACTGCTGGGGGGTGGGTGTGATGGTAGACATGAGTGGGGGCCTGGTGGAGGCTGCCCCTGCACTGCTGGGGGTGGGGGTGATAGGGGACATGAGTGGGGGCCTGGTGGAGGGTGCCCCTGGTGGCTGGGGGGTGGGGTGGTGGGAGACATGAGTGGGGGCCTGGTGGAGGGTGCCCCTGCACTGCTGGGGGGTGGGGGTGCAGGGAGACATGAGTGGGGGGCTTGTGGAGGCTGCCCCTGCACTGCTGGGGGGTGGGGGTGCAGGGAGACATGAGTGGGGGCCTGCTGGAGGCTGCCCCTGGATGCTGGGGGGTGGGGGTGGTGGGAGACATGAGTGGGGGCCTGGTGGAGGCTGCCCCTGCACTGCTAGGGGGTGGGGGTGCAGGGGGACATGTGTGGGGGTCTGGTGGAGGGTGCCCCTGCACTGCTGGGGGCAGGGGGTGCAATGGGACATGTGTGGGGGCCTGGTGGAGGCTGCCCCTGCACTGCTGGGGGGTGGGGGTGCAGGGGGACACGAGTGGGGGCCTGGTGGAGGGTGCCCCTGGTGGCTGGGGGGTGGGGGTGGTGGTAGACATGAGTGGGGGCCTGGTGGAGGGTGCCCCTGGTGGCTGGGGGGTGGGGGTGCAGGGAGACATGAGTTGGACATGAGTGGGGGCCTGGTGGAGGCTGCCCCTGGATGCTGGGGGCTGGGGGTGGTGGGAGACATGAGTGGGGGCCTGGTGGAGGCTGACCCTGCACTGCTGGGGGGTGGGGGTGATGGGAGACATGAGTGGGGGCCTGGTGGAGGCTGACCCTGCACTGCTGGGGGTGGGGGTGATGGGAGACATGAGTGGGGGCCTGGTGGAGGGTGCCCCTGGTGGCTGGGAGGTGGGGGTGGTGGGAGACATGAGTGGGGGCCTGGTGGAGGGTGCCCCTGGATGCTGGTGGTGGGGGAGGTGGGAGACATGAGTGGGGGCCTGGTGGAGGGTGCCCCTGCACTGCTGGGGGGTGGGAGTGGTGGGAGACATGTATGGGGGCCTGGTGGAGGCTGCCCCTGGATGCTGGGGGGTGGGAGACATGAGTGGAGGCCTGGTGGATTCTGCCCCTGGATGCTGGGGGGTAGGGGTGGTGGGAGACATGAGGGGGGCCTGGTGGAGGGTGCCCCTGGATGCTGGGGGGTGGGGGTGGTGGGAGACATGATTGGGGGCCTGGTGGAGGGTGCCCCTGCACTGCTGGGGGGGGGGTGGGGGTGGTGGGAGACATGAGTCGGGGCCTGATGGAGGGTGCCCCTGGATGCTGGGGGGTGGGGGTGGTGGGAGACATGAGTGGGGGCCTGGTGGAGGGTGCCCCTGCACTGCTGGGGCGGGTGGTGGTGGGAGACATGAGTGGGGGGCTGGTGGAGGCTGCCCCTGGATGCTGGGGGGTGGGGGTGGTGGGAGACATGAGTGGGGCCTGGTGGAGGGTGCCCCTGGATGTAGGGGGTGGGGGTGGTGGGAGACATGAGTGGGGGCCTGGTGGAGGCTGCCCCTGGATGCTGGGGGGTGGGGGTGGTGGGAGACATGTGTGGGGGCCTGGTGGAGGGTGCCCCTGGATGCTGGGGGGTGGGGTGGTGGGAGACATGAGTGGGGGCCTGGTGGAGGGTGCCCCTGGATGCTGGGTGGTGGAAGACATGAGTGGGGGCCTGGTGGAGGGTGCCCCTGGTGGCTGGGGGGTGGGGGTGGTGGTAGACATGGGTGGGGGCCTGGTGGAGGGTGCCCCTGCACTGCTCGGGGGTGAGGGTGCAGGGGGACATGTGTGGGGGCCTGGTGGAGGCTGCCCCTGCACTGCTGGGGGGTGGGGGTGGTGGGAGACATGAGTGGGGGCCTGGTGGAGGGTGCCCCCGGTGGCTGGGGGGTGGGGGTGGTGGTAGACATGAGTGGGGGCCTGGTGGAGGCTGCCCCAGCACTGCTGGGGGGTGGGGGTGCAGGGGGACATGAGTGGGGGCCTGGTGGAGGGTGCCCCTTGTGGCTGGGGGGTGGGGGGGTGGGAAACATGAGTGGGGGCCTGGTGGAGGGTGCCCCTGCACTGCTGGGGGGGTGGGGGTGGTGGTAGACATGGGTGGGGGGCCTGGTGGAGGCTGGCCCTGCACTGCTGGGGGGTGGGGGTGCAGGGGGACATGTGTGGGGGCCTGGTGGAGGCTGCCACTGCACTGCTGGGGGGTGGGGGTGCAGGGGGACATGTGTGGGGGCCTGGTGGAGGGTGCCCCTGGATGCTGGGGGGTGGGGGTGCTGGGAGACATGTGCTGGTGATCAGTAGTGCAAGGTGACATGTGGGTTGGCTGGGAGGCATGGCCATGGTGGATGGGTTTGCCTGCGGGACATGAGCAGGGGTGCAGGGTAGTCCCCTGTGGTGTGGGCTGCCTGCAGGGGCCGTGGAGGGTGTAGAGGGAACACCTGGGAGGACCCACACGGCCAAATCACATGTAGCATTCCCCGGCACCACCTAAATACACGTACCCTGCTGAAATTGCGTATGAATCTTCCCGCGCACCTCGGAATACACGTACCCAGGCCAATCGCGTGTGGAATTTCCCGCGCACCCCGAAACACACGTACCCAGGCTAATCGCGTGTGGGACTTCGCGTGCACCCCGAAGTACACGTACCCAGGCCAATCGCGTGTGGGACTTCCCGCGCATCCCGAAGTACACGTACCCATGCCAATCGCGTGTCGAACTTCCCGTGCACCCAGAAGTACACGTACCCAGGCCAATCGCGTGTGGAACTTCCCACACACCCCGAAACACACGTACCCAGGCTAATCGCATGTGGAACTTCCCGCACACCCCGTAGTACATGTACCCAGGCTAATCGCATGTGGCACTTCCCGCGCACCCCGAAGTACACACGCACACGCTATTTTTCACACAGCGGGTGTCTGTGTTTGTCGGTACCCCTTTGCACCTCATTTGTCCTAGAGGTTCACTGTATGGACCATTCATCATGGCTGTATATGGGTGCTTTTTGTTATCGCACATTTTGGCGCACATTTTTTTCAGGCGCAGGGACGCTACCACCTGCTTTCTTATGGCGTACTTGTTTGGCCCTGTGCGCGTCTTTGACCGTGCGCTGGTTTGCCCTATTCGATTCCATGAATACGGGTTGTAGGCGAGCGTGTGGGCGTTCCGCGCACTTGCCTCCTGTACTTCCCCCGTGACGCCCATATTTTCTCACGTTGTTCCCCATTCCGAGTGTTAAGTCCCGTGTTCCGCCTACTTTTGTGATGTGCGCCGCGCTATGTGCGATTTCGCAGTGGCCGGGCACACGCTGTTGGATGACCTGTGCGCCGGCGTGCGCGGCGCACATTTTCAGCACACATCCAATGTTTTTCTCGCGCACAGACTTCCATGAATCGATGTGCGCTGGTTTCCCTGCGATTTGTGCACTTGCACTGCGATTTTCGCACTTTTACTGCGATTCGCACGTTTTGGCACCTCTGCACGGGAATTTTCGGCGCACATTAATTCCATGAATTGACCCCTGAGTGTTTTGTGGGAATCCGACCAGTACTTTTGTTGCAAACAACTGAAATGATGTCTGTAAAAATGTGTGATCTCTGGGTCCGCTCCGCAGACCCATTTCCCTGTTTGCTCCGTGGACAGAAGTGTCATTGGCTTGCAGTACGGTGTGCTGTCAGATAACTTTGGACGCAGCCGGTGGTTGGCTAGAGGGAGGCGTGCTCTGCGTCAAACGTTTTTGCAAACGCCACCATGGTGTATCGGAGGACAGTGCTTCTGCGGAAGGGTCTGCAAAATACACCTTATGCCATGTGTTGTCGGCAAGAAGGGAGTGAAAGGGTGGTGGAGTGAGAAGTGGTTCATGTGACATATCTAAGTAGGTGGAAGAAAACGGAGGAGTGGCTGCAGTATTTGTGCGTATTGCGCCAATTTGCAGGAACCTAGACAGGCGACTACTTTGTGTGGTGATTTGAGGCAGCTGTCGTAACGGCCCGATAACTTCTGCCGTGACCTGTTTGCAGCAACCTTTTTCTGTGGTGAGTGGTGGTAGGTGATTTTCAGAATGAGAGTGAATTGCACATGACATAGGTTGGGTGGGAGCATGGGTGGCTATGCCCTGCGGATGGATAGCGGTAGTTGGGCACAAGGATGACTTAAAAACCAGTTTACATTCCCAGATGAATCAGGTAAAACAACAGGAATGGTTTTTAAAGGGAGACCGGTACACCATCAAAAACAATCTACCATATTTCCAAGGACAGTTATATATCCAGGACAAGAAAGTGCAAACTCAAATCATCACAAACTACCATGATTCATTAGTAGAAGGACATCCTGGAATAGCCAAGACACAGGCTAAGGTTAAAACAAAACTATTGGTGGCCCACTTGGAGGAAAGACATTTCCCGATTTGTTACAACCTGTGGTGTCTGTGCACAGCAGAAATCTCAGAAGCAAAACCCTGCTGGGTTACTACATCCTTTAATGATTCCACCAGCACCTTGGCATACACTATCGATGGACTTTATCACAGATCTTCCTCCCTGCAATGGTTACAACACCATCTTAGTCATTGTGGATTTATTCTCCAAAATGGCCCATTTTATCCCTCTGAAAGAACTGCCAACTGCATCAACTCTCGCCACTTTGTTCTTGGAACAGATTGTCCGATTACATGGATTTCCATCAATATTGATATCGGATCGTGGAACTCACTTTGTTTCCGCCTTTTGGAGAAGGTGTTGTGCAATTGCCAAAATTGACCTCCAGTTGTCCACTAGCCACCACCCTCAAACCAATGGGCAAACAGAACGAACCAATCAGACGCTAGAACAATCCTTAAGATATATGCTTCAGCACTCCGAAGACTCCTGGAGAAACATACTTTTGGTAGCCGAGCATGCATACAACAATTCGGTTCATACAAGCGCTGGACAAACTCCATTCTATACTCTACACGGAAGGCACCCACCGACATCAGTATTTGATCCAGCCGCTACTTTGGGAATGCCAGCGATAAAAACCTTGCATAAATCCATCACTCAAGTTCTTGAGGAAGCAACAGAGCACAAGACAAAAACTGTTTGCGGACCGGCACCAGAAAAAAGCTCCCGATTAACAGATTGGGGATGAAGTCTGGTTAGCATCTAGACACATACCTTTGAAAGGACCATGGGCCTTCTGCTCTAGATATCTGGGCCCCTATACTATCAAGGCAATAATCAACCCTGCCGCCATGAAGTTGGAGTTACCATCGCACATGTAAATTCACCCGGTATTTGATGTCTCTCTCCTCAAGCCCACGAAACCAAATACACGGATTGAATCTCCACCAGAACCTTAGAACCCGAATATGAAGTTAAATCTATCTTGGATTCCAAGGTGGTTCGGTCCAAACTGTACTACCTGATAGACTGGAAAGGATAAGGACCTCAAGACCGAACCTGGGAACCCAGCGAATATTTTCATGCCCCTCGATTGGTTAGACAGTTGCATCGTAATCACCCCACCAAACGAGGACCGGGAGGAGGATCACTCTTGAGAGGGGCCTTGAGGGGCAGTGCTGTCATGGCCACTTGCCCATGATCACAGGAGCGGCACCATCAAGTGGAGGGAGCAGAGGGCATCATGGTTCATGCACATCCCTTTGGGACGTTTTTACACGGGGGGCCTGGTTGGATGCAGTCCTGGCGCCTTTGGTGCCAGGCTCATGGAAGAACTTAAACAAGACATTTCCATTATGGGCAGAAGTGCTTGGAATGGAACGGAACTCTTTTTGTTATGGACAGGAATACTCTCAAGAACTTCTCACTTTTGTGTAACTAGTCCGGGTGTGGCCTTCATCTGCATCTGCACGTGCAACTTCTAGGAGTGGCAGGGTGTGGCAAGCAGGACTGAGCTAGGGGGTGTGGCCTTAAGAGCTCAGCTATAAAAGCCAGCCCAACCCCAAGGCACACGCTTCGTTTTATTCTGCACCTCTGTGCAGTTTAACGCTCACCGTCGCCTAGGATTCAGCTTACCTGAAGAGATCCTATCATCTACATCCGTACTTACCATCTGGAGGATCCTGCTCTCACCTGTGTGCTTCTTCCTGGCACCGCGGCTCACCTGCAAACATCTCGGAGCGCAGACATCTTCTCCCTGGCCCTGCGGCTCACCTGCAAACATCTCGGAGTGCAGAAGGCATCATCTGGGCACCGCGGCACGACGCTCTACATCCGAACTCGCAGCACCTGTAAAAGAAAGGCAAAAGACAAGGTTAGACACTTAACAGACATTACGTTAAGGGCGCACTGCCATTTAAACTTGCGCCTTCCCTAAAACCATCACTCATCTGCTGCTGGACATTGCGGTCGCATCCAACTTCCACTCAGCTGCGTTCTGCACCTCCTCCGCCGTTGTTAGGCTGCATTTCCATCAATTTGGGAGGAAACAGAGAAGAACGTTATTCAGTGAAAAACAATTGAGAGCAATAACATCAAGAAATTGAGAGAAAGCAGAAAGAGGGAAAAATACAAGAGACATTGAGAGAAAACAGAAAGAAGGGAAAATACAATAGACATTGAGAGAAAGCAAAAAGAGGAGTTTAGTCCCAGCTGGACTGGACTATTACTCAGGAATCAGTGAAGGAACTTGATTCCATTAACAAGCGCCCCTGTCTGCCAGAAGCAGCAGGACGGAGAGCTCATCATTCATACTTACCAGGTGAGCCTTATGGGCCAGTACGTGCCCACAGAAATTGCACCTTGGGTCGAAGGGTTTGGGAGATACCACAGTCACCTATCAGCACATTCACGTTTTCCGATATCCACGCAGGAGCAGTGCCAACGATTGTCACTGCCCACAGCTGATCCGCAGGGGACAAAACCAGAAGAGGGGGATCTAACTCCAGGGAGGGCTGCAACTGTGCCCCAGCACCTCCGCAGAGACCAGGTGAGCATAACAGTGGATTGTCGTAGTTGGCAACATGGTGACATTACGTTATGGTGGCTGTGTACAAGGCCTAGACTATTGGGGGCATGGCCGAAGGCCGTAGGCCATGCACTCAAGAGCCTAGGGCTAAAGCACACCCACAGAAGGAATGCATTTTTGACTTTGCATCAGTTAGAGGGTGGTGACGTGTACAGAATGGTTATGGAGCATATTTCAGATGCAATAGAGATGCAGAAGTGAGCTGCCATGTGTGTATGTTTGGTTTCGCAGGTAAGGTGACTGTTAGAACATGCTAAAGTTTTTCATGCGTGGTTGGAGATGGTGCAGTGAAAAGTCACGCAGTGTGGGCACTGGGGGCAGTGTTTGCATACTGTTAGTATGGTTGCAGGGCAATATTGTGAACATTTTATGGTTAGGTTGGCAGTGACACAATACTTTCTGAGTGGAAGTGGGTAAGATAATAGTATGTGAATGAAAGGGCGTTCGGGGTGCTGCTGACAGTGGGCCTCATTACGAGGTTGCAGGTCTGGTAACAACGGTACCGGTATACTTGCCAGTACCATTGTTACCGGACTGGCAAACTCTGAGTTGTGCCGCATGTGCCTTTCATTCTGCCAGGTCAGCCCTGGCGGTATGAAAGGCACTCGTGAGCACAGCATGCCTGTAGCACCCACGGAAGGGCGATTACCGGGTCCGGTGGGGTCAGAATACCCCGGTAATTGCCCATTCGCGGGTGCCGGACTTTCATGGGGGTAGTCTTGCCGCTCTTACCGGCAAGGCCACCTCCAACCTTGTAATGAGGCCCAGTGTATTGTTTGTGCATTATGGTAACTGTTGCATTTAATGCTGTGCATATCTGTTGCAGTGTACAGGTTGGGTACGAGTGCTGGTGCCAGTGGTACGTATGTGCATAGTGGTAGTTGGTGATATGTTGACATGCATGGTTGCATTACGGTGAGGGGAATGTGTGCAAGGAGCACACCCACTGCAGCAATGCAGGTTTGATAGGTCATTTTCTCATGCATAACACCAAGAGGAGTATGGGATCATGACGGTGTAATTTGTCCCCAGCCATAGGTTGGAAGGTGTGTTATAAACAGAATTATGCCTGAATTTATGCAGACTGCTGACATGTTCTCCACCCACTATGAGATCATGAGGTTGCTAAATATGCAGTGGTTCCGTAGAAATAGCATTTATTTGTGTGCCATTGGCAATGCCGTTTTCTTTTACACTGTGCAAGAAGCATTGACCAGAATGTGGTAAAAATGTGAGGAGAGGTAATCAGAAACGCATATACAGAGCAAAAACAAAAAAAGTTGCTCGCATGCATGTAAAATAAAAAAAATAAAAACCTTTATACATCTACGATGGAAGACCCAATCCCCTACCCAGCTTGATATTGCTTACCCCACAACCCCTCGCACCCCACCACCCCTCCCACCCCTCCACTCCCCCTTCACTATCACGAAAAGGTAGCGGATTCTGCGGTACTTTCAGGATTACACGTGCCACATCCTGGGTAGCCATGTGGATGTATGCAGATGGAGAAATTGTGCATACTTTTACTGAATTTTGTAGTGGACGTGCTTTGGAATGGCACAACGATTGTACTGTGTAAATGTGTAACGGTACATTTGAAGTGTTGTACAGGAGTGACAGTGTTGGATGATGGCAGCTTTGATGCGATTGGTGGATGTGTGTGTGCCTATTTACAGGTAACCCAATGAGGTAGTGCTGCAGAGAAGATAGTGTGAAGGGAAGAAGGACTGCTCCAGCTTTACAGGGGTGCGGCCCTTGTGGTACTTTGGGAGGCACACGGCCAGAATGTGCCCTTCAATCGCACCATGTTGCCCGATTGACATGGCACTGTGGGGATTAGCCAATGAGGTACTTTGGGTGTGGTTGAGAGGAAGGGGTGGTGAAGCTGTTGTACATTTGTCACGATGCCCGCTCCCAGGGAGCCGGCTCAGGCCCTGCGTCCCCGAAAGCGGACATCAAGTCCCCGGGGAAGGTCCCAGCAACCCCTTATAGGGGCCCTTTGGACAGCGTCCTGGCGCCTACGGCGCCAGGATCATAGAAAACGTCAGTCCTGGCGCCATAGGCACCAGGCTCATTATGAAAGTGTTTGGGTGCACTTACCTGATGCAGACCATGTTGCAGAACCCCGGCCTCCTTGAGGCCTGAAAGGAACTACTTTACCTGTGGGACTCATTTACCACCCGGGCGTGGTCGGGGAAGGATACATACCTGATTGGAGGAAGGACACATTCTAGGAACTTCTTCCAAGGCTATTTAAACCACACCCGATCAGCCACACGTGCTTCGCGTTGTTCTGCATCTAGCAGCTGGACGCTCACCGTGTCTGCTCCTGCATCTTGACTTCTGCCACACCTGCCAGCATCCTGAATCACCTGCAAAGGAAGGGAACAAGAGAACAGAAGAAGGAAAAGGCCTCACCTGCTAAATCGGCATCCCAGAGACATTTCGCCGACAATCCTGAAAAGGAAGACATTTATTTTTAAAAGCACATCGCATCATTCGCTGCAGCGCCGCTTTCTACTCACCTTTACAGGGCGCCTCCATGTTCTGCAGCGACCATCCGGATTCGCAGTCGCGCCTAGGGAGAAAAAGACAAGAACAAAGGTGAGAGAAAGAAGGGAAAAGGGAAGCTAAAACTCCATGTCAAGACTTACCTGTTGGGTCATTCCCTTTTCATTTCGGGTCCGCGCCGCATCCAGGCATTTTCGGACCCCGGCCCCTAAGGGGAAAAAGACATCAGCGTTAATGAGTGAATGAAAAGACATTACCAAAACACTCATTAAAGACTTACCTGATTTCCACAAGGATTTCACCGCTCACCTCGGGTCGGTGCCTGTTCCCCGGCATTCCGTACCCCGGCCCCTATGGGGAAAAAGACACTAGCATTAGAACATTAATGCATGGACACAAGGGGAACCACTTATAGAAACTTACCTGGAAGCCAAGCAAGTTTGATTCTCACCAATCCGAAAATCCAGTGACGTAACTGGATACCAACGCGCCCCTGCATCAGAAGCAGGATGGAGAGCTCGTCCTTCCAGACCATAAGAAGGATACTTCTGCGAGTCAGACAAGCCAGATCTGGGCCCGGTCCAGTCCGTCTTCCGAACCCTGCGCATCACCTTAGACGAGGACACAGCAGCACGAACCAGGCCAGTGCCCCCGTGGGAGTCAGGTGAGCGTTACAGAACGCGAAGCCTTCCTACAAATTCCCACCCAGGCGCTATGGAAACTTCTGAGACTGATCAGTTGGCCCAATTACTGGGGGTATTACGGACCGAAGTACATGCCGCTCGTCAAGAGACTAATGCCCTCAAGAGGGAATTAATAATATCAAAGGAAAGAACTGATGACCTGGCCAGACAGCTTTTGCCAGGTCAAACTGGACAAACTCCTCTACCCTGTTCCGGAGGGAACCCCGCTCCTGTGGTTCCCAGTAACACTGTGCAGATTAATCTACCTGGAAACATGCCGCTGGCCCCACCTGAACGCTTTGCTGGGGACCCCAAACGATTCGCCGTATTCATGAATCAGTGTCGTTTGCACTTCCTATGCAGACCTGGGGTCTTCCCTAATGATCAGTCCAAAGTAGCCTTTGTATTGTCATATCTCAGCGGCTGCGCTGCCGATTGGTCAGTTGCAATGGTTACTCAAGATGACCCGATTCTCCGTGATTTTCAACGATTTCAAGCAAGCATGGAAAGGTTATTTGCTCGACACTCTCAGGGGGAGGCTCTGGATGACGAACTTCTATCCCTGCGTCAGGGCAATCAGGACCTCCTATCCTATATTGCAACCTTTAATAGACTAATTGTGGAAACGGGATGGCCAGAGGATAAAAGAGTCACGTTATTTTATCGAGGTCTATGCGGAGAACTTAAAGATGTCTTGGCCCAAGTTGTAAATCCGCCCCAAGAATGCACAGAATATATAGACTTAGTGGTCCAATTGGATCACAGACTTCAAAACAGAAAAAACAGATCGGTCCAGGTTTGAGACCCGGGTGTTGGTCAAGACCCATGCTAACCCCAAGGGAGTTGATGTCTCTGAGCCTATGCAAATTGGAGGGGTTAAAGAACCCTTAACTCAAAAGGAACGTGAAAGGAGGCGGCAGTTAAAATTATGTCTTTATTGTGGGAACTCTGGTCACTTTCTACGAGATTGCCCGGCAAAACCGCCCCGAAAAGCGGTAGGAGCCGCTGATAAAAACCATGAGGACTCTGTTTCGGGAAACGACTCAGCCCGACAAGCGTAGGGGTCCGCTTGCCGAGCTTGAAAACTAACTCTCAGACCTCGCATTTCATTGTGCCAATGGTTCTCGTAGATCCAGAAAAGCCTAAGCGGTTGCATGCAATAAAAGCATACATCGATAGTGGGGCTATTGGAAACTATGTGGATCATGAATTGGCCTCTAGGATCAACCTCCCTCTCCGTCCTAAAACCAGCAAAGATGTCATCACCACAGTCGATGGAACTGAAATTGCCTCTGGACCGGTAACACATTCCACTACTGGGGTGACTCTTATTGGTCCTGACGGCCATCGGGAGGCAGTTGTGTTTGATGTAATCAAGGCTCCACAGTTTCAGGTTATTCTTGGAATTCCTTGGTTAGAGACACATAATCCTCGAATTGATTGGCGAGCTAAGAGAATAACCTTCCCGGATTGTGCACAAACATGCTACCCAGAAAACCTGAAGATTAATCTAGCATCTGTAACCTCTGCCTCCATGCAATTACCTCCGGAATACCAGGACTTTCAGGACGTCTTCCAAAAGGAACAGGCCAACACGTTACCTCCTCACCGATCGTACGATTGCCAAATCGATCTGGTGCCCGGTGCACAACCTCCTTGTAGCAGGATTTATGCCCTTACCGAACCTGAGAACCTGCATTTGAGACAATATTTGGATCAATACCTCACCAATGGTTTTATTCGCCCGTCAAAGTCCCCGCCATCCTCGGCTTTGTTCTTCGTGCCTAAAAAAGAAGGCGACCTTAGAACTTGTATCGATTACCGCGCATTGAACCAGATAACAGTTAAAAACCGTTATCCTCTGCCTCTGATTCCTGAACTCCTTGACCAGGTGAAGGACGCTTGAATATACACCAAGTTAGATCTCCGGGGGGCATATCATCTGGTGCGAGTAAAAGAAGGCGACGAATGGAAAACAGCCTTCCGTACAAAATATGGATTATTTGAATACCAGCTAATGCCTTTCGGGTTGTGCAATGCGCCTGCTGCCTTCCAATTCTTCATGAATGATGTCCTTCGGGAACTCATCGATGTTTGTGTTGTCGTCTATATCGATGACATTCTAGTGTACTCCTCTTCGGAATCTGATCACAGAAAACACGTTAGGGCAGTTCTGGAAAAACTGCGCCAACACAAACTATTTGCTAAACTGGAGAAATGTGTTTTCCATACCACAGAAGTTGAGTTTCTCGGTTTCATCCTGACACCCAAAGGAGTCCGAATGGACTCAAGAAAAATGGATGCCATCCTCAAATGGCCATCACCTAGCTCTGTAAAAGGGGTTCAAAGCATGCTCGGCTTTGCCAATTTCTATCGCAGGTTTATCCCGGAATTTTCACGCATAGTACAACCCATTACTGCACTCTTGAGGAAAAATAAACGTTTTGAATGGTCTGAAGAAGCCGAGCAGGCCTTCCAGGATTTAAAAGCTAAGTTTACCTCCGCACCTATATTGAAACACCCACGTCCAGATCTCCCGTATGTCGTCGAAACTGACGCATCCAGCCTAGCCATGGGAGCAGTTCTGTCTCAAAGAGATCCTGAAACCAACCAACTGCATCCCGTAGCGTTTTGGTCCAGAAAATTCTCGGCACCAAAGAATAATTACGCAATCACTGACAAAGAACTGTTAGCCATAATGTCCGCTTTTAAAGCCTGGCGGCATTACCTGCTTGGCGCTCGACATACCATCACGGTGATCGCTGATCACCAGAATTTACAGTATTTGAAAACCGCCAAGGCTCAGTCATCACGGCAGCTCCGATGGGCTTTGTTTTTCGCTGAATTTGATTTCGTGATTACCTATCGACCTGGCTGCAAGATCGGCAAAGCAGACGCCTTATTGGAGAATCTGATACAAACTCAGAACCAGTACCAATAATTCCCGAACAGAGAATTCTAGGCATGACTTCGTTACAAACGCTTGAAGACATTCAAGTCAGAGTGAAACAACTCCTGGACCCTACAGTCCTACAGGATTGGATACAAAAGGGATCAGACTTTACCATAGATAATGGTTTACCTTATTACCAAGGACGCTTATTCCTGCCGCACAAGGATTTACACAAACTAGTTATTTCAGGTTATCATGATACATTAATAGAGGGACACCCCGGTATTGTCAAGACAATGGAAAAGGTGAAACGACAATTCTGGTGGCCCTCTTGGTGAAAAGATGTTAAATCGTTTGTGATGTCCTGTGGTGTTTGCGCCCAAAATAAAGGTCAAAAGAAAAGACCAGCCAGTCTCCTTCAACCTCTAGACATACCGCCAGCACCCTGGCACACCCTATCAATGGATTTTATTACGGACTTGCCTCCTTGTTCGGGATACAATACCATTCTGGTAATTGTGGATTTGTTTTCCAAAATGGCCCACTTCATTCCTTTGAAAGGTTTACCTTCAGCTTCTGTCCTAGCCAAAGAATTCCTCAAAAATATTGTTCGGCTACATGGATTCCCATCTATACTAATCTCTGACCGGGGAAGCCAATTCATTTCCCACTTCTGGCGCAAATGTTGTCAAATGGCACAAATCGACGTAAGATTATCGACCAGTCACCACCCTCAGACCGATGGTCAGACCGAGAGGACAAATCAGACCCTTGAGCAGTACTTACGGTGTATGTTACAGCAATCTGAAAGCAACTGGAAAGACATTCTTTGGATAGCCGAATACGCATATAATAATTTGGTACACTCTGGAACTGACCATAGTCCTTTTTATACCTTGTTTTGGACATCACCCTCGAACCTCAAACCTCGACTCACCTCAGAACCTCGGAGTGCCCGCAGTAGAACATCTGCATTCTACCATTACCTGAGCCTTCAAAGAGGCAACCACGCATTTACAACAAGCCAAGAGAAAATACAAGGAGAAGCTGACCTACATCGGAGTGAAGCACCTCCGTATCAGATTATGATCAAGTGTGGTTAGCTACCAGACATTTACCGCTCAAAGGGCCTCGAACTTTTAACCCAAAATATCTGGGACCTTATTCTATTACGGCAATAATTAACCCAGTAGCGGTTAAACTTGATTTACCAGCTAATATGCGAATTCACCCTGTTTTTCATGTGTCACTTCTGAAATCAGTGGTCCCCGGAACCCGACTACTCAAACCTCCAGAAACTATTCAAATAGATGGGGAACCCGAATTCGAAGTGAAGAACATTTTAGATTCAAAAATGTTTAGGTCAAAGCTTTTCTACCTAATCGATTGGAAGGGGTACGGACCTCAGGAGAGGTCGTGGGAACCCAGTGACCATGTGCATGCACCTCGATTAGTCAGGAAATTCCACCGACTCTTCCCAAACAAACCAAAACCCCCGGAGGGAACAACCTTGGGAGGGGCCTTGGGGGGGAGTGCTGTCACGATGCCCGCTCCCGGGGAGCCGGCTCAGGCCCTGCGTCCGCGGAAGCGGACATCAAGTCCCCGGGGAAGGTCCCAGCAACCCCTTATAGGGGCCCTTTGGACAGCGTCCTGGCGCCTATGGCTCATTATGAAAGTGTTTGGGTGCATGGTGCATGGGTGCAGGTGAGCGTTACAACATTATACTCAGCATACAGAGGGTGGTGACATGGCGAAACGCATTGTGTTGACTGTAGGTGATCCCTTTGTCATAGATCTGTACAACTATGCCCTGGAAAGACACTTTGACAGCAATTTTGGTTTGGAAGGAGTGGACACATTGTGGAACGCTGTGTATGAGTGCAATTTCGCCGATATGCACGCACTTTGCAAAGACCTAGCCACTTTTGCAGCAGTAGATGTTATCGTCATCCACTACGACGGCATGCATATGGGTTACCTGGCTTGCTTAGATTTGTTCCGTAGACTGAGCAGATTGCTGGATGTCGTGAAGATGCTTTTTCCCGCCGCCAAGGTGCTTTTCTCATCCATAATACCACGAAGAGTATGGGCCACTACTCATGGATGTTGTTCCAAGCCAGGCGCAGGACGCGTCTCATCAAAGGAAACATGTATACTTTTTTGTCCGCTCGTGAAATGTTCTTCTACAACAATGAAGTCATTAGTTGTGGAAATGCAGAGCTCTTTCAAGAAAATGGCATTTTGTTGTCACCCAATGGCAATGCAGTTTTGTTTGCCTGTCTACAGGATGCAGTGAAGAGTTTACTGTACTAATGTAAGCACAAGAAAACATAAAAGCAAATAAAAAACGAAAAAAAGGTGTTTCTGTAGAGGCATCTAAAAGAATTAAAATAAAACAAAGGCTCTTTTAAGAGCCGCCCCTTCCCACAAACCCCCCTACACTGGTTGCAAGTTATTCCCCCATTCCCGCACGCAGAACGAAAGCCACATCCAGGGATTTTGCTGGTGGTGGTCACAGAAATGGCACTGTGGTGATTGTCCAATCAGGTGCTTAGGGTGTGCGGCAATAGGAAGAAGGACTCGTGCTTCACTCTGGCCCGGCCCTCGCCGCACTTGGGGAACCGCACATGCCACAATCGGTGCTTCTCACCATGCTGGCCTATGGAAATGGGACTGTAGGGATTGTCCTATAAGGTGCTCATGGTGTGCGTCACAGGAAAGTGGCCTATAGGAAGAAGGACTACTCCTGCTTTACTAGGGCGCGGCCTTCGCAGTACTTGGGGAAAGGCACATGCCACATTCTGCACTTCTCACCATGCTGGCCAATGGAAATGGGACTATGGCCTTTGGCCAATAAGGTGCTCAGGGTATACGTCATAGGAAAGAGCATCATTAGGGAGAAGGACTCCTCCTGCTTCACTGGGGTGTGGCCCTCGCCCTAATTGGGCAAAGCCACGTGCCACATTCTGCGGTTCACAACATGGTGGCCAATTGAAATTGGAATATGGCCTTTGGCCAATCAGGTGCTCAGGGTGTACGTCAGAGGAAAGGGCGGCAATCATTTCTTCCATTACTTTGCATAGTGCAGCTGGCAAACAAGGCAGGGCGCACAGTTTCCGTAGTGGGTGATTTTGTGGAAGATCTGGTCATGTGTGCCATCCAGGAAGGCTTTTTTGGCAATTTCGGTTTGGAAGGAGTGGAGGCCGTGTGGCACAGTGTAGAAGCGTGCTGTTTTGGTGGAGTGCTTGTAGAATGTCAACACATGGCCACTTCTGGACCTGTACATGTTGCGGTCGTGAACTTTGGAGCCTTCTTTTTGGGTTCCATGCCTTGATCCCGTGTGTACCTTCAACTGAAGAAGATGATGAAAGCAGTGCAGAGCATTTTTCCCACTGCCAAGGTGCTTTTCTCATGTATACCCCGGGAATAGTGTGGAACTATTCAAATGATTCCTGTCGCCAGCCAGAGGTTTTTGAGTGCTGCTGGGATGTTCTCCTGTGAGAATGACAACATTTGTTCTCACTATATACACCTTTTCAAAGGAAATGGCATGTCTTTGTCGACCATTGGCAATTACATTTTCTTTCACAATCTACAGGCTGCAGTGAAGCCCCTATTGTAAGAATGTGAGCTGACATAGAAAACACAGAAATACTTATGAAAACCACACAAAAATGTGTTTCTATTGAACAACCTTCAAAAGAAAAGTTTCTTTTAAGAGACGCCACAACTAACGACGTCCAAACCCATGGTTGAAAGTTATTCCCCGACACCCGTGCTTGCACAGCACGAAAAGCCAGCGATTATCGCGATAGTTGCAGGGTGGCATGTTTTAGATACGCCCCTTTTGCAGATGACGGCCATAGAAATGGGCCTGTAGAGGCAACAGGATTGGTCAATTAGGTTTCTTGGTGTGGTGTGGTGTGGTGTGTACGCACAGACTGTGGCACACGGTGTATTTGTGGACAGAAATGGAGAGGGTGCAGTTATGGCTGTGTGTTTCAGGAACCACAGAGTGCAGGTTCTATGGGAGTTCCAAATACATTTATTGAAAGTGAATGGAAAACACTGTGTAGTGGCTGCTTATTTTGGAATCTATAACGTGGATGTGTAGTGCTATGGAGTATCTACAATGAAGTGACTGATTTTGGTTGGTCTGTGTGACACTTTGGTGGCACGTAATCATGCCGACATTATTGTTGTTCATTGTGGAGGAAAAGTGCACAGCAGGTTACACAAGTTTCAGTGCTGTTTGCGATGAAGGCGGCGTTTGCCCAGGTCCTGCGTTTGTTTTTATCTTTTGCATAACTTTCTATCGCATTATGCAGACACCGATGTGGCTGCGTCATTTTTTATTTGGTACGCAAATGAAGAAAGCGTGGTACATTTCAAAGAAATGTATTTGCGCCTTTGTACGACATGTGCCAATGGCGTACTTCACACATGGGAAAATGATGTTTCACAGCACAGACAGTTTTCCTCAGCTATAACGTTCATCTTACTATGCCTGCCGTCCCGATTTCTGCACACCCCATCCAAATTGCCTTGCTACCCTTCTTGAAAGTAGTGGAAAAATGTTTGTAGTAAGTGTTGCGCACTGATACTCTTCAAAATGCTGTGCAACACGTAAAGAAAGCACTTTCTACAGTGACTCCCTTTCCAACCGATTAAACTAGTGTTTTGCACAGTGCCACACCTCCCGCCCTGCATCCGTTCATTGGTGATTCTATTGTTCATCTCTGAAAGGTGCTTTTTTAATTTCCCTTTTATCCTTTCCAAGTTAATTTTAATTTATTATGGTCTTCTGACACACGCCACAGAAGGAATGGCAGGAAAGGCCTGGTACAGAAGGGGCAGCACCTGTATGGATACCATAGGGGACGTGCCGAGAGAAGGGATTATTGGGTGGTGCTCACCTTCAAAGGCGCCAGTCATTGTTATGCTCCCGGCCACACCCTTCCCGCGCAGTTCCAAGTACCTTCCCTCTGTAGAGTAGCACATTGTAGTACATGCACAATAAAATGCCCTTTTTCGGGTAAGGGTCTGTAGAGTGGCATATGGTCTGCAAGGATGATTTGGAGCTACACTGCCCTACAGGAGTGCCCCTTTTGGTGCCCACAGCAGATGTGGCAAATGCTGTACATGAAATTACCCTATGTACCTGTTGAAAGGGCGGTAGACTGGCCACTGGTCCCTTGTGCTTTCATTTCAGTTGTCGCTACATGCCGTACAAACACTTCATGCTACGCCATTAGCCTTAGGAGTAGAATTCACAGAGATGCATACATTCTGGAATACAAGAATGTTTACAACAACACGAAACACAACTTCATTACGTGGAAGAGGAAGGCATTTATTCTGTGTGACCCATGCAGTTACAGTACTTTTCTAAGCACCACTAAGATTGTTTGCACTGTGCATATTGCACTGTTTGCTTACTTGCCTTTACATGCCCTAGTATGTGTGTGGCCAAGCTGCATCAGCTTTGCCATTTTGAAGACTGATTACAAACTGTCCCACGTGCAGTTACATGTTTTCTTCAACTGTACAACCGCAGGCGACCTCTTGACACTTTCCATCACACTGCTTAGTGCAGACACGATGTGTCTGTTTCACGGGTCATGGAAAGGCAAGAAGCACATCAATCAAATTAATGCAACATTTAACAGGCCCACGTTACACTGCAGGTTGCTATTCCTTGTTTACCAGTGGGCGTCAGGCGTGCTTTAGCCACGCATTGGTAGGTTTGCAGAGCCACCCATGTGGTCAGCAGGAGTACTTGAAATGTGGTAGCCTACTGTATGAATCCGTAGGGCTGGCGACAGGGGCTGTGATACCAGCACACAGTGGATGACCTATGCATGGGTATATGTGTGGAACAGATACACGTGCGCTTCTGCAACTACTTAAAAGAGCATTAGAAGATGCAGACATGCAGACACTAATGGAGTCCTACGGATACTTGCAGTGTGATTGCGCATACGTCGACCAGGTGCAGTCTCCCTAGGCAATGTCCATATTGCTCATCTGTAGTCATCTCGGCCAGTACTGTGCGGCACAGATTCACCATGCAATGTTAACAAAAAAAGAGAAACTACTGACACACTCACCAACATTTATGATGTACATCTGTAATTGCTAAGATACATCAACACTATTCGGAAAAGGAAGGGGTAGCGCAAATTGATACATACACCACACAATTTGGCCTTTCCACACGTTTATCATGAGGGCAGTCAAGGAATCAGTAACAAACCATTGTTAACGGGACATCATAGTTCCGTTGATGTACCAAACAGCTATCATCTTTACAGAAAACACTTTGCTAAAGCAAAATTCTGGTTACAGTGCCCTACTAAAAACCTATGAAATTCACTAACAAAAATGTTTGTAAAGGGACGTTATGGTTAAGTTGCACTACCAAAAACCTATGAAATTCAATGCCAAAATGTTGTTACAGGGAAGTTATGATTAAAGGTAAAACCGAAAAACAATGAAATTTGCCAGTTATGGTAAGCTAAGCAACCATAACTCGTGCCACCAGTGTGCACTGCAAGGACTAACACCCATGACATCAAATATGCCATCACAAATCTCATTGATGACATTACACGTGTCATTCATCCATTTCAGCCTTTTGTCTGATAGGCCACGCAACCCTTCTGCCTTGCACATGAATGTTGACTGCTGCCATTTGTTTTCTGCAAAACCTGTTCCTTCTATTGCCAGGAAGGGTTCCGTTGGAGTTCCTTTCTTACAAATTCTGAAATCAGGTGGGAGAAGTTTTATGTGTATTGTGTGTGCCTGACAAGTGCCTTTTATCCTACATAGTGCAAGAAGATTGAGACATTGTACTTCCACAATGGGAGTTTCTTGAGGTACTAAAACCTTAGGCGTCCCTGATGCATGAGGTATCAGGGAGCAAACATAACAGCTTGTGCCACTGCTTGTCGCCAGTGGCACTCATGTATGAGTACCATTTATTTGATTGTCCTGGATGGCGAATGTCTTCCATTTTATCCAGCCCCAACCCATTGTATGCATCATATTTATATTGCTTTGTTTGCCTTTTGTTTCTACTAGTTAACTGCCGGGTACTTTTCCTTTTAAAGATCATTTACACATTTTGTTTGAAGTACACAAAGGGCCTCATTACACGGTAGGTGGTAAGGGATTATCGGTACAGGTATTTTACCGGTACCAGTAAATCCTTACCGCCTTACTACGAGGTCCCTTTGGGGGTTGGGGAATTTAACGCCTGCTTTTTGCAGGCGTTAAAAACCAACCCGCAAAGGGACCCAGGGAGCTAATTACGGTACCGCAATTTGCAGTGCCGTAATTAGCGCCTTTCCTATTCCCATTATGCCCTATGGGGCAAAAATGGGAATGGAGAAGGGCAATGGTGGAAGGTGGAATTACCGCCCCGCCAACCTTGAGCGCCATGGTTATCCGCCTACCGTGTAATGAGGCCCAATGTCTTCCGTGTACTGGCCAACAAAGGACGGTACAAAGGGAATAATTTTGATGTTACCATTCTACTGTGGTCAGTAGTTTGCTGCCAATAAGGGGTATTTGATAGGTCATGTGGAGTAGCAGTGGGGAACATATTATACATTTGGGCCAGCCATGAGGTAGTTACACTGTTCGGTTGTGAGGTGGGCTGTGATAACATAACTGCTTGTTCTAGGACATCATTTTCATAAAGTTCATTAAGCCCACTGCATTCTGTTTCTGAGGTTATTTCGGTTGCATTTTTAGCAGCATGGGGGAGCATTGTGTTATTCCACATTAATTTAATTCCATCCCATAACAGGTGTCCTCCTTCTTGGATTAGTTTCCCCCCCACCCCACTTGGGTTTTATCTCCCGTAATAAAAGAAACTCTCCAAAATATCATCAATACTAACATCACAATACTAAAAACAATAGCTACAAAATAGAGTCCACAGTCATAACTGTAGGCCCTTGTTGCACTTATTCCACTCCTATTACTATCTATCTGAGTTAGTCCATTAGTTAGGGGCATCGTTTCTTCCATTGTAGCACCGGCAGAAACGAAAAACAAAAACAAAAACGGGTTTGGGGATTAATGAACCGACAAAAAATAAAAAAGACAGGGAAAGAGGTACATCAAGAAAAACATTTTCACATCACATTGTATTTTCTATTTAATATTTACTACTCTTATATACATATTTTTAAAGATTACTTCTCATTCAGTGTTTTTAAATGTTCATATTTTGTCTATTATTGCACTGCCGCATCTCTCTAATTTCCCTGAGGTGCTTCTGCTCCTACACTGTCATCGGCCTTCCTGACATCGGACAGGTGCACCCAATATTTAAGCCCTTTCACTTTCACTGCTAAAGGGGTGCAGTAGAACACTTCATAGAGCCCATGGAACCTGGGTGAGTTCCACCGCCTTACAAAACTGCGAACATACACTAGTTCGCCGGGCAAGAGTGGTTTTGTGGGGCTATCATGGTCTGCAGTTGTGGTATCTGTTTCATTTTCTCTTGTGAAAGGCAGTGATATTTGTTTGGCAATGCATCACACTGTCCTTTTTAATTGAGTGAGATATTCTTTAAATTCCTCTCCTAGGACAGTTGCTGTTCGATGGGCATCTGACATTCTTCTCACTGGTGATAGTGGAGTTTGCATTCTCCTACCAGTCACTATTTCATGGGGGGACAAGTGGTGGTCTTTACTGGGCTGTGTGCACAGCTGAAAGAGGGCCAAAGGTAACCAATAGACCCAATTTTTCTTCAGGGTGTGGCACACTTTAGACAATCTGCATTTAAGAAGGCCGTTGATTTTCTCTACCATTCTGTTTGCTTGCAGGTGGTAAATTGAGCACATTACGTGTTTTATTCCTAGCAATGCTTTCACTTCTTTGAAATGTTCAATTACAAAATGTGTTCCGTTGTCGGATCTTATGATGTCATATATTCCCCAATATGGGAATACTTCTCTTACTAGGAATTTTGCTGCACACTGTGTGTCTGGGTGGGCACATGGCCCTGTTTCCACCCAGCGTGAAAAGGGTCAAACCACCGCGATCAAGTATCTTGCTCCATTACATCGTTATCCCATGTCTGCATAATCAATGTGCAGCTCACGGAATGGTCCCACTGGACGCGGCATTGTGCCACATATTGTTCTGAGTGTCATCCCAGAATTGAAAGTTTGGCAGGTGGTACATTCTATGGACATTTTAGTGAGATATTCCTGGAGGTTTGGTACAAACAAATCTTCTTGAATATCTGCAGCGATGTGCTGTTTAGATGTGCGGGCAGTGAAATGCAATTGTCGAAACGCTATCATTAATAATTCTACAGGCATCACACTTTTCCTGTGCTATCTTGTCTCCATAGGAGATCGGTATGAGATTGGGTACACCCTCTCTTTGCCCATAATTCTTGTTCTTGTGGCAGTGCTCTTTTTTGGACCTCTATTATTTGTGCTATCGGTAATGCACTGTACCCTTCCTCTGTTTGTTCATGTACTTTCTCTTTTAAAACACATTCTGTCACTTGGGGCTTTTGGAAATATGCTGCTTGTTTGGCTGCGGCATCTGCTGCTGCGTTTCCAAGTGTAATTTCATCATTGTTATATTGTGTGTGCTTGGCACTTTACCAACACCACTAATGAGGGCTCTGCTAGCGCTGTAATCAGTTCATTGAGTAATGCTGCATGCTGTACTGGGTATCCATCTGCTCTCCTGAACCCCCTTCTCTTCCAACGCAATAGACCAGCATGTACCGTGGTGGTTACATATGCCGAGTCTGAATATATGGTTGCTGTGCATCCTTTTGCTGCATGTAGTGCTTCGATCAGGGCAATTATCTCTGCTTTGTATTCTCCTTCCTCTAAACGCACTAATGCAGCCCAACGTGTTTTTCACCTGTTTCTGGGAAAATTGATTCAGACCCATCCACAAAATATATTTCTCTCTCCTCTAGTGCATTTTCTCTTGCCTTAGGGACATCATCTCCTTCCCCTTCGTATGTGGCACAATCACGTACCACGTGGACATTTGGACTTGAGATAATAATTTTATACGCTGATGCTCTATGGGTGGTAAGTGTGGACTTTGATCATTCAAGAATGGCAAACAAAGAGTGTTCAACATACAATGTGACGGAGCAGCCCAATACAGTTGTATGTTAAGGATTTCAATCAGGTAATACAACCGGGTCTCAGCCTGGCATGCAATGCACAAATGAAATACTTATTTACTGTGTCTATAGGTTCAATATTCTGAGTGATATACCACTCATATCACACCCTTCTCAAAAAAAACCAGGTCACAATGGACCAGGAATCAGGCTGGTTGGTAAAGGTAAATATGTATTTATTATTTAAAATTCAAATCAAACACATGTTTTAATATATGGGGCAGCAATCACCAAAGTGGTGACAATATAATCCGAAAGTAGGTAAGGCAGTTGAATTCACTTATAGCAATACAGAAGATAAAACACAGGGAAAAAGAACAGTGTTGGCTTGTTTGAGAAGATAGCGTTTAAGTTAAGATTTCCCCCCTGTAAATTTCTCAACTCACAAAGAAGCAATTCTACAAAGATGTAAGTAAGCAGCAGGTATTCAGGAATATAGAACAGAGTACAGTGTTTGAATATAATCTTCCCTCCTCAAACAAGAGAGAAAAACGTTTTGGGAAATGTTACACTTTTTTAAAATGACAGTTGAAAATGGCTGTGTGAAACAATGAAAAGTGTGCAAAAATCCTTAAATTGATATAAATTCCTATAAGAACAATACTAAAAAGATCCTAACAAACATAAGCTATAATATGAGCAACAATACACACTTTGAATCAGAATGGAGGTTTGGAAATACTTTGAATGGGAAAACACACGTGTAAAACTTTTGCAAAATTGTGAATTCCCGCCTAAATTTCACTATGCGATTTTTAAGTAAAATGGGTCGAATACACTGTTTCTGGATGCGGATGTAGCGAAAGGTCTTAGGTTTAAGACAGAGTTGAAATTAAGTCTCTAGCTATAACATTGAAGAAGTTATGCGTGTTTGAATGAGAGGTGTTTTCAGAAAAACAGAACAGAGAAAAGCAGAAATCGGCTTTTAAAATGACAGGTTGATTTTATTTAAACTAGATTAATGGCTAAGAAAAAGAAGAATGCCACCCGTAAATCTCCACAGTTACTTAGCCACCGTAACCCTTCACGTGGTGGATACACCGTTTTCCTTCTGGGAATGACTTTAGTTACTCAAAATCAAGAAAAACAAAATGAGAAAATCAGTGCTAACACTAAGAATTACAAAACAGGATTGCAAGAATGGTTATGACACTATTATGGTTCGTACGTTAAAGCTGGAATAGGTTATAGGTTGGGATAGGACAAGGCAATGTATACTGGTTGACTATGATTCCTATTGATACTTACAGTCCACTTTAATTTAAGATTGGGCCGTCAGGGTTCTGGTCATCCGGATCGGGTCTACAGACAGCAGGGCATTTCTGGCGGGATAGGTCAGCTGGACGGTTCTGGTCAATTGGACTGGCACCTCAGGCTGGACTGGATTGGATTGGCCCTTCTGGTTACTGGACACTGTAGATCAGCAGGATGGCGAGTTTCAGCAGGCAAGCATTAATGGTAGCAAGCCAGACTGGATCAGAATTATTTCCCTTAAGTTTTGGGATGGTTTCAGGATTTGGGCCTAGCTGCAATAGAGTTCAGCAATGCTGAGGCATTGACTTGGTAAAGAAATCTGGAATCAGGAACAGATGAAGAATTCAGGAACGTAGTGTCACGTGGAAATCAGGATGGAATCAGGAATCAGTGTGTGTCTGTGTGTTGTGAAGTTCCCTTATTTATCCTGCCAAATTACATCACTACGCTTATGGTAGGGGCAGGCTTACAACCCACACCCACAAGGCTATGATAGGTCAAAGGCACAGTTCCCTCCTAGCTCTTTGCTGGTTGAATGACAGAATGGGTTGTCATATTTTATGATGTGACTTGGGAAACTCCCACAGCTATTTGGACCAAAAATTAACTTTCCCATGAATACATGTTTACATAATTATGCCCGCTTACAAAATCAGACACATACATTATATATTTTGTGGGTCATATTTACATCCAACTCCCACAGCGGTGAGACATGGTCTTGTTTTTCTATTGAATTTTGTCAATTTTACTCATAAATATTTGGCCTAACAATTCCTAATTCGGTACATATATGTGCAATCACCCCTAGAGCATGGGTACGCAATATTACATTTGCAGCATTCATAGTTTTTGCGCAATTAGTCTTTTTGCATAACTTTTGTTCCTTATGGGTAAGCACTCCTACCAAGTTTTCAAAGATTCATGCATTCATGTATTTTTCACTCATTTACTTATTTTGGCTGCCATGTTGAATGTCATGAAGTTCTTAGGCAAAGGAAGCATTTAAATCCAAAAATGAATAGTCTGTTTTTTTCTTCCTTCACAAGTGTGAGCAAATGGTCAGTCCTTTGAAGTTCAATGGGAAGGCTACTCCGAGAGAATGGAACATCCTGCCCCTCCCATGTAGGGATGAGTGTTCAAGCCTGCCATTGTTTTTGCTTGAGCCACAGACGAAAGTCTGATGAGGTCCTTTGTTCTGAGTATGCGAAACCTCTCCACAGCAATTAAGCCATCAGTGGAGTGTCACCCTGAAGTGTCAACCTTTCCCAGGCTGAGGAATGTCAAGCAGAAATGTAATTAACTCCAAACTGGGTTACTTTAAGTTTTACCTACATCTTTCATGAAAACATATAAACTGAATACAGTTTATCAGTGTATTTTGACATTAGCAATCCTTTGACATTTCTTCAAGAATTAAGCCTTTCAACAAAAGCATGCTTTTAAAACAGGCGATTTTGCACTTTCTTCATGGAAAAACACATTAAATTGAGTTCTTTTCAATCTGATTTTCTTATGCAGTACATACACATTTAATTCAGCATTATTTCTTTCCTTGAGTGCTGGGATTGTTGGCAATCTGGATACATGAATCCAGCCTTTGTTTAAAGCTTCTGTCTGTACAGCTGATTCTGTTACATGTTGCCGTATTAGCCGCGTTTTTCCTGTGGAACTGAAAACAAATGCTCCTGGACTGCCTTTTCCTTAAATACATTTGATAACTGCTGCCAGTCAATGAGGCCTGGTTCCTCGGGCCACACTGGATAATCCTGGCATTTCAGTACCCTTTAATCTCAATAATTCAATGGAAAATAAATGGATCTAGCGCCAAAAACAGCACTTTTGAAGTTGCAAAGCTAACATTTTAAAAGGCATTTTCGGTTTTCAGCACAATTCTGTTGCTTTACTCCATGTTGAATGTAACAGAACCCACTGGCATGCTCCTGCAGTGATGCTTCTGTTTTCCTCCCCCCTTGACTGTGTGTGGCAGGTTGTGCAGCTTTTTCCTGGTTGTGACCCAAATGCATTTTTGAAGATTTTGGTACGCACAAGAGTCAGCGCATCCATTTTCGGCTGTTTCTTTCCCCATTTGTAAAGCAATGCAGTGGGGCACATTGGAATGGGTCAAAATATCCCACATGTAGCACTTTTCTCTAATGCAAACGCGGCTGCCGCAAGAGATTGTTTGCACGCAAAATGTCCCTGCATTACTGAATCAAGTGTGCTGCCTTTAGTATGCTAGTGGCTTGTGTCCCAGTGATGATTTCTGTGTCAGCACTGCAGTCATGAGTGTCCCATTGGAATGCAAGAATAAGTACAATTCTCGCTCATAGTCAGGTGTTGCCAGGATGGGGGCGGTACTTATCAGTTCTTAAAATGTTGTGAAGGCTGTGTGCATTTCAGGTGTCAATTTTATTGGAACTTTTTCTTTTTTGGTTTTATTCTGGCCATTGAGTAGCAGCCTTGTGTACACCGCCTAATCCACAATCCAAGCCCAGCAATAGTTGCAGATGCCAAGAAATGTTTGCATGTCTTTTACAGTATGCAGTATATCCACTGCGCGCACTGCTGCTGCTCTGTCTGGCACTTTCCTTTTACCATCCTTGGAGATGAGCGGACCCAGGTAAATTACTTCTGCTAAACAATACTGCAATTTACCTTTATCCACCTTGTAAACCTGGACCAATAATGTCAACAAAGTATTTTCTGCACCTTTCTATTCCTTCACTACATACTAGGAGGTGATCCACGTATTGTATAATGGTTCTCTGTACTTCGATGTTGCCAAGGTCTTCATGGAGTATTCTATTGAATATACCTGTGCTCTCACGGTACCCTTGGGGCAATCTGCGGTGTTCGCATCTCCTCCTCCCTATGGTGAATGCTGTTAGGTATTGTGACTCTCGATCGAGGGGTACTTAGAAAAAGGCATTTTTCACATCCACTGCAGTAAAGTGGGTTGTCTCTTTTGGGATGCTGCATAGGATGGACGCAGGATTGGGGACTAGTGGGAGCTCTTTTTGAACACTGTCATTAAGGGGGCGGAGATCTTGGATCATACGCCATGCCCCTCCTGTTGCTTTTTTAATGGGATAAATCGGCATAATATATGGGGAGTTAGAGGGGACAATGATACCCTGCTGTAGTAATGCGTGTATTGTAGTTCGTATTCCTTCCTCCGCTTCTCTGGACAAAGGATATTGTTTTACTCTCGGGCAGACAGCAACTGGTTTCAGTTTAATTTTCACTGGGATCACTTCTCTTAGCAACCCTACATCATGTGGGTTGGTAGTCCCCAAATTTGGCGGCACGTGTCACAAGTCTGTGTTACAAAAAGATGGCGGGGCACTGGCAGCAGCCATGAGGGAGTTTGCCACTTCTCTTTTCTGAATCATAATATCACATGGCATACACATTTCTAGTATGATCTCCCCATCAGAGTCTTTGTCAGTGAACAGATCTTCATCTATTAATTAATTCTCTCAATGGAATACTTGGATCAATACACAATACCATCCTCCACTCATACCCATGTGTGTCTAGGCCAATTGCCACAATTCGTTTTGCTGACACTTGCACTCCTTGCAAATCGAGTGAAATCACTGTCCCAAAATCAGAAGGTACCTTCCACTCTTTTCTTGTTATCTCAGGTACTGCCCGGGCCAAAACCTGTATCCCATATATGAACATGTCAGCATTTGTGGGTATTCCTCAAAATATTGTCTCATTTGCTAGTGTCTGTATCAATAACATTGCTCGAAGTGTACACATCCCCAGGGTGGAGCACACTATTCCTCTCTCTGTGAATGCTATGCTCATATTTAAGTTACTTAACAAATCTTGCCCTAATAGGTTTATGGGAGAATCTTCATGATACAATTCATAGGAATTCATGAGGAATTCATGATACAATAGGGGTGCCTCCACTGTTTTACCCCCTACTCTGACATCCAAATCTTCTGTGTATGGAACCATGACCACTGCCCCAGAGAAACCTTGCGTCTTGAGATTTTTGCCAGATAGCGGACAATTGCCTTTACGCAAACATGATTTTTCCGCCCCTGATTCCACCATAAAGATTAACTGTTTATTTCCTATCTCTGCCCCCACAAGCGGTTCTTCATCTGGTCGTAAGGTAGTTGATAGTACGGGACACGCAAGTGCTCTCTGTGGGCTGTCCTAGTTAGGGTGCGGGTCTGTCCCAGGGCATATGAAGACATAATCGCTGAGCACACATGTTCCCTGGTATGGAGAAAGTGCACCATTGCCACAATTTGCGAATCTGTTTGCATGTGTGTGTGCTATTTGGTTTTGCTGTGATGGACGGCTTTGCATGCAATGCGTTGGATATCTGAATGTGCTATACCCTGGTGGGGGCCAGCTTTCTTGTTGCATGTCACTCTCGTTATTTCCCATGGGTAGGCCGTAAGGGCTGCCCGGGTGTGGGTGCCCATACTGTTGTTCATTCCCATAACTGGGATTACTTGGATAATTCCCCATGGGCCTACTCTGGCATTCCCTTGCAAAATGTCCCTACCTCCCACATGACCAACACAGTCCCAGAGCACCCCCCTCCCTTTGTCTTTGCCTACTAATCCTCCTCCTCCCTGCTGTCCTCTGTACCCACCTCTTCCTCTGCTGGGCCTTCCTTGCCACTGGGGTCCCGTGTACCGTTTCTCTCTGCCCCACTGTTCCTGTCCATTGTCTGCCCATGCTGCAGCCATCCTAGCTTGTATCACTACAGACACCTCCCTTTCTTCTCCTGCTCTGGGGGCAGCGTTGCTGCAACTGCCGCAACCTTCACTAACTTACTCTGTACTAACTTTGCCTCCTCTGCCAACCTCCTCTGCACCGTTTCTTTTTCTCTTTCTTTGATCCTCCTGCAATGGTGTACTAAGATGCTTTGTATTTCTGACCAGCCCTTGGCTTCTGTCCCAGCCATTTTATCAAGACCCTTCTGTACCTCCTTCGGGAGACCTCTTTTGATCATGAAGTAAAATAGGGAGGTGGATTGGTCCCAAGCCGTGCCCATCTCAGCCCGCCACATCTCCTGCACCCGAAGAATGAACTATTCAGCATCTTCCTCATCCCCATAGTGCATTGCATTATTGAGTGTAAATCAGGGTATCAGGGAAGGTTCTTCGCAGGGAATCTCACACTAGTGCTCGTACATTATTGAATGACGTGCCATCATGCATATCGTTCCCCAGGGACACTCCAGGGAACGCTGCCTTCACCCACACTGAGTCTGCCTGATCACCCACTGCTGTCACTAAGAGGCTCTTAACATGTCCAATTGCTAATGGGACCCCAGCTGTGTTCTTTTCAAATGCATAGATCCATTTTCCCGAAGCCCCAGAAAGTGTTGGGAGGACCTTGAGGAGATTGATCTTGTCCATCAGTGCCCAAGGCACGTAATGGGGCCTCCCGTCTCCCTTATGAATGAGTGGCATTTGCAATTTTGACCATACTCTCTCTTTACTTACCTTTACTGCTTTCTTTTTAGCTAATGCTATTCTACCTAACCTGTTCCTCAACCTCCCACCTTGCTTCCTCAGTCACTTGTGGGGTGGCCCAATGTACATGCAGTAGTGATGCCCCTCCGCAGCCCCTCCTTCGTCCTCATCAAAATCACTCAAATTTTCCTCGTCCCTCTCTGAGGCCACAGTATCGTAACTTACACTTTCTGTCTCCTCTTCTCTTTCTACTCGCACCATTTTTATTGGTGCACTGTATATTCGGAAAAGAAAATCCCCAGATTTACATTCATCTTCTGATAATAAAGAAACACTTTGAACTGGGGGTTGTACTGGTGGCTGGCCTCCCACCGGCACCACTAACGGTGTTTCACACAATGTCTGCAATCAAGCCAGTCTGCCTGAGTTGATGTTAGTACTCTCTCCAGATCTCTTTTTGTTGGGGCGGTTGGGGCAGAAGGTGTTCGGCATAGGGAGGGGGTTGGGCGGTTGCCGGGGTATTTGGCACACTTCTCCCTGGCACATACACTGGGTCTGCGTACCCCTCTGTTGGCTGTGTAAGGAGTGGATATACATTTTTAGGCTCCTTATTCTCTTTTTCGCCCTCTACCTTACCATCCCCCTCCTTAATCGCACCCCCGTCCTTCTCTTTACTCTGCACAACAGGGGCTTCCTCAAACATCTTCCACAGGTCTAAAACCTCTCTCCTGTTTTGGAGTTTCTTCCCCTTGTATTTGGTCATTAAATGGGTGGCAACATAATCTAATACCCTCTTATCGAAAGACCCCTCTTCTGGCCAGGCACAGGTCGCTCCCTCCCTCTTCAGTTCTGCTACCCATTTGTTATGATACTTTTCAATCTTTTCTAGATATAAGGGGAGGTTTTTACAAATGTGGGACAATGGGGTGTCCATCCCGATGTCTGGTCGAAAGTACTTTCTTTCTTTTCTCTTCCCCCTGTTAACCTTTTCTACTCCGGGGGTAATACAGGAGTGTATGTATTGTGTTGTGTTAATTCATCCCCCTATAGTACTAATTATCTGGTTTGCACATAAACGCAATGAACCATAAGACATTTTAACAAAACACAACCAACAAATATTTAAACAATACGAAACACTTAAACACAAAGTGCACCCTTTTTACCCTTGGCCAACACTCCCTTGACCCCCCATTTCACAGGTTCTCCATGCACACTACCTGTGCCCCTCCAGGGCCGTCCTCCACAATACCAAACACTAAGAAAAATATAAGACCTAAAACAACAACTATTGTTTGCAATCGAGCCTACTCTTTATATGAGGCTCCTTCTTTGTTCTCTTATTCTCTTTTAATCTCTACACTGGTCGGGACAGTGTAACTCGGTGCCGGCTTCTATCTCTTTTCAGAGCTAAGTTCCCGTACCTCCTCTCTTCTTCAACTTATTTCTCCATATATAAAAAAGAAATGGCCCTACAAAGAAAATACAAGTTCTAAGATACTCATCTCACTCACTCACACTCCAACCATGCGTGTTCCTTTTCCCTTATAATCCAACCTCCCAACCACACACCTTTATTTTTTCTTCCCTTGCAATTAGTACTCACGTGCCGGTGTTCTTCCAAGAGCCTCCGTTTGCGGTGTATCCCGAGGGGGCCTCCCCGTGTTGGGCCCTGCCCAGCTCCGGCAAGCAGTTGGGTATTTGCAAAGCAGGGACCCACAGGCCATACTCAGGAGCATATGCTTTTGTAGAACGTCTGCCAACCGTAGGTAGCAGTGGCCCTCCATGGGTAGCCCCGGATCTCGCCGCAGGTATGGAAGTATCTCCTGAACTATCACGCATAAGGGGTCACCAAATAAAGGCTGGCACCTTAGCCTGCATGTGTCCAATTAGACAGAATAAAGTACACACCCCACTAGGGAATGAAACCAGAAGAGTAATTGCAAGGAAATCAAAATGTATATAAGTAAATAAATGAAAACAAAGAACTCATTGCATTGTTGGATATCTCTCCATCAGTCATAGGACACATGGTGAGCTGGGCTCATCCTTGCAGGGTGAAGGCAGGCAATATTCGCAGAGATGATGTAGTGCTATATCACTAGACTAAATAACCAAGCTTGCCATGCAAGGAATAATGACTGGCATAAAAAAGGGGCTGTTGGTGTGAAATAGGTACATTCCGACCTGTACCTTTATGGGAGCATGGGTTAAGGGTAGTTCCTTCAGATGCCTTATCAGGGGGACAGTCTCTGATTCGTGGTCTCTGGAGTCTCATGATTTCAAACACATTGGAGAAAGTTGTTAGTGTTACCAGAATATATGAGCATCCTAGATTAGATATATGGAGGGTGAATTGAAGGTGGTCCGGGGGAACGGTCTGGAGACCCGATGCATTCAAAGACAATAGGGGGCATGGGTTCAGTGGACCGCGGCCTGGCAGGGAGGGGGTGGAGAGGGCATGAGTCGGTCAGCAGAGATGAATGGGGCACTGGGGCTGGAGCAGGCCTTGGTCTCACATTCTAGGATGAGCACATTTTGTCAGGACTCGATACTTGCTAATTGCAACAATGAATGGCTGTGCTTCTGTGAGAGCAGGAGTCGCGCTGAGCTGACAGAGGGTGGAGGTGGTGGGGGCTGGCTGTGCGCGGTGCTGGGAGAGGGAGAGTGGACATTTCGGCAGAGGGGCAAAGGGCCTAGAAAAAGATGGCATTTGGAAAGACACAAAATGGAGTCCAAACTATACACGTTTGCACAACGTTTATACACGTATATCCAAAATGGGAGATGCAAATATTCATATGAGGGGCAGAGATAGCTCCCCCCTTAGCTCACACAACATTTGTGGGAATGGTGCAGGGGGCGGAATATACCGCCTCTGCCCAACATTCCTCCCTTTCGTTACTTCTAATGTAAAAAAAATACTTAGTTCCACCCCTTCTACGTTCCTCTGCCACTTGTACTGCTTCGTCCCAAGCTGGGTTACTCTTTATTGGTATCCACGCTCTGCAGACGTTTCTTAAGTTCTCCCCACGAATAGCATACTCTTCAGGAGTACAGGACATATATATATACAATCCCCATGCCCATCTAAATCCACCCATACCTCCCTGTGATTTTCCAAATCTTGCGGCTCTTTAGTGGTAGTGTGGCAAAGGTTGTCAATTATATCCCCGGTATTATATATAGCTACCATGCACATTTTAAGCTCATCACTTTCCCCATTCTGTACTTGTGCATCCTGCATAATATGAGGACCTCTGTCAATCCCTTTCTGTCTGATAATTGTCACCATCATCATTGTACTATTAGGAATCATTTTGGCACAACACCGGATCCCTAGCTGGCTCACACAAATAATTAGCAAGAAGAAAACGATGATGGATATTAGCATCTTCATTACAGTCCCAACCCAGGATGGAACCCACTCGAATGCTGAGGTAAACCAGTCTGTTGGTTGCACACCACCTTCTTTTTTCATCCTCACGCCCAGTTCATGCCGTGTTTTCATGACATGCGAAAGTGTTCCATTTTAGCATCCGACGAAGGTACAAATGTGCAACATGCGCTCCCGATTTTTTGGCAAACACTGCCTTCCATTGCTTGTGAGTTGTATATGAAAGTAGATGCATGTGTAAGTGAGGCCATGCCTTCGGCTAGATCCGAGGGCACAGAATGCGAGAGGAATAAATATGTTAGCTATATTCTAAACATTGCCTACCCCCTGATCTCCTATTGCCTACCCTCAATATTTATCTAAGTGCAATGCATTGCCCACCCTCAAGCTACATATAAGTGCAAAACATTATCCACCCTCAAATCCATCTAAAGTCTTCCCTGTGTGAGATACTGGACACCCCCATGATTCCTCCTGGCACAATACGCTGGCTACTCTGATGGAAGGACGGTAGTGGCACTGGGCGATTAAGTAAAGGAGCAGAGCCAAGTAGATAAAATAAAGGAGCAGAGCAAAAGTATGTGCCGAGGGGGGTTACCTACCACTGGCCAGTGGCCTTTACTGGTAGTCATTGTGTGGGGGGTTTTAGGTTGCAGGAGGGAAGAACCACGTTTTAAGGGCCTTCCTGAAGGTGAGGTGACCCTTTATGAGACAGAGGGTGAGGGGAAGGGAGTTCCAGATGATGGGTGCTAAATCAGAAAAGGAGGTGCCTCCTAGTCTGAAGAACTTAAAATAGAAGGCCAACAGGAGGTGTGCTGAACTTGATCTGAGGATTCGGTTGGTGTGGTAGCATGTATGTTTATTTTGGAGCAATCCAGGGCCTCTCTTGTGGAGGGCATGGTGGGTAATGCACATGGCTTTGAAAGTGTCCCATCGGCTGATGGGCATCCAGTGGAGCACCCTGAATGCAGGGGAAAAATGTTCTCTAGGGGAGAAGGCAAGAAGGAGCCTTGCTGCAGATTTCTGGATTTGTTGGAGCTTTCTGAGTTGAAACACAGGGATGCCTAGATAGAGGGAATTGGCATAGTCTAGGTGAGAGAGTATGATGGTCATGGTTACAGAGATTCTATGAGGGTATGAGAAAGAAGAAAATATCTGCTTTAAAATGTGGAGGTAAAAGTGGCATGATCAGAAGACAGCTTCGATGTGGCGAGAGAGGGTCAGGTCTGAGCGTAGGGTGCATCCAGGTTTTTGACTGAGGATGACGCTGGTAGTGGGAGTCCTAAGGAAGGCAGCAAATGGGTTGGTTGGGGAAGGAGAGCTGTTTTGCTGCAGATTAGGATTTTGGTTTGACCAGGATTGAGGAGGTGGTTGGCCTTCATGCAGTGGTCAATGTCTGTGAGGCTGGAGGCAAGGTATAGGAGGTGAAGCTTGATCTGAAGCTGAAGACAAGTCTACAACTAGAGCTGAGTCTGATGAGGAAGAAGAGGAAAAGGCACCTGTAACTACTTCCAGCGACTGTAGATACCTGCTGAGTAACCACTGCCTGTGCTGACCCTTTCTTCCATGCGATAGAGGAGTCACAAAGATGACTCTGACCCTTGGACTAGTGGGACCAATCAGTCTTAAGAAGACATGTATTTGAGCCACCCCACGACACGCTGTGACCTTCCTTGGCTTCAAACCGCCATACGCTGGGACCCAGAGGCTGAGTGTTGTGCATCATCTTCCGAAGAATGAAACGCTCTGAAACTTTGGTGGACTCCTGTTGGGCCTCCACAAGCAAGATGTCATGCCTTGAAGTCCCCTCATCAGAGTGCTGGACCAAGATAGCGAGGAGAATCATTCGGACAACCGTTCTTTATCTGTCTTGAAAAGGACGCCAAATCCACAGAGCCACGAGAAGCACCAAAGAATCCTTTGTTGGGAGCCTTTCCTCTCAACTACTGCTGCAATATCCCATCCAGTGTCCTTTCTTTCATCTGAAGACCAAGAATCCGGAGACCGGGTCATGTAGATGCTGCATCGTGAAGACATTTGTCTGCAACATCATCTTCACTGCTGAGGTACTGTGTGGCTTGAGGTAATACTTTCCTAAAGTCGTAGTCACTCCTGTGTGGTTAGGGTGGTGATTTGCATGTTTGGGTGTTCACCAATACCATTCACCCAGGTCTATCACTGGAACACATTCAGGGAGCCTTCTAGAAAGTGCCTGAACCCTTTCACAAACTCTAAAGTACTATACTTATTTGTTATAAGCAGATATCCTCTGAAACTCTGATTTCCTACAGTTGTGTCTGTACCTGTTCTGCCTACTGCTGTCCGCTGTCAACCAGTTTCCCTTTCTGCCTCTGAGAACACTCATGCCCTAGATTAGGGAAGGATTGCTAAAGCATAAGGCCTCTGTGGAGGAACTCTTACAAGTGTTAAAAAGTACTCACTTGCAAATGTTGGTGGTGTACCTGTATATTGTTGAAATAGAATAAGCTACACATGTTGTAAAGTACTTACCTACTAAGGAGGGTAGTGTAACTATCATTCCTGAAACAGAATAAGTTACAAGAGTGCATGTACTTACTTGCAATTTTGGTAGAATAACTGTATTATTCCTGAAACAGAATAAGTTATAATAGTTTACTAGAAGGTGGGTTTTAATCACCTTGAATTGCTTACTGCCATTCTACAAATCAAATACTGTGGTATTACTTACCTTAAATTTCAGTCTGATATTCTAGAAAGTCTTTTAAATTATGGTTTACTTACCAGATAAGTGTTTCTTTGGGCCATATGTATTCTACAAGTTCTTAGTACCTTCCTACATCCCCCTCTCCCACCTAACATAAGTCTGGCCTCTCTGCCATAGCTGCCCATTATACTGAGTGGTACAGGCATATATTAAGAGTTGGAGTTCTGTATTGCCCAATTATAGTCTTATAAAGTCTTACTTAGGTGGACTTTAGAAAAGCTGCCCTAACGCTAAGGGGGGGCTCTCCCTTTTCCAAGGGGCCCTCACACAAACAGATTGCTGGTCGACGATCATTCGATCCTCATACAGCTATCACCTCTGGATCAATTGATGTTGGGGGTGGGGAACCCCCAGGCCAAACAGCCCCACCCCACAATTGCCAACAAGATTGCATAATGTTGTTTGCCTTCTTTGGGGGCACATTTTTGCTGTTTTGCACCTTTTTGCTCCCAAGGAAGGCAGAACAACATTTCACTCCACATAGAGTGGCACACTTGGGGCATCAGGGGGATGTCCTTGTGGCTGTGGGCCAGCCCCCCTCAGGAATACACCACAAGCCGGTCATATAGCACAGCGAGAAGAGTGTTCACTTTGACATCCCTGCAGAGCCTGCCAACGAAGGTTTGAATCCTGGCAGGGCCAAGCTCAGCCTTTCATCCTTCCGAGGTTGATAAATGAGCACCACACACCCTGGGTAATAATAAGCATCGCTCAGATGCCTGAGGATTGATAGCGCCATATGAATGTGAATTATTATTATTATTAAAGCGGTGCAGATTCTTGACGCCTCCCTGGGGTTTGCGGAGGTGACATTGGGGGTCTGGCACCATTTTGTTACCCCTAGGAAGCAGCAAGGGCCTCTAGTCCACCAGGGAAATTATTTTAGGGGTGGGGGCACTCCTCCAGACAAACAGCCCCCACACCCAAAAATGCCAACAAGATGGCACAATGTTTTTTTGCCTTCTTTGGAAGGCAAAACAGCATTTCACTCCATGTGGAGTGGCAAACCTGGAGGCATCAGGAGTCTGGCCTTGTGCTTGTGGACCAGCCCGCCCACAATTGCCTCCAAGGAGGTGCACATGCTTGCTGCTTCCTTGGGGGGATAATATGGGCTCAGGCCCATTTTGCCACCCCATGGAAGTAGCAACAACCACTAAACCAACAGGGATATTTTTTTGGGGAGGAAGCTGCCTAGCATATACGCCTCCCTCTCCCCCTTTGGAGCCAGAACAAATGTGGCAAGTAATGTTGCCCTCCCTGGGGGCAGATTGACAGTGTAATCTGCTGATCTGCCCCTTGGGAGGACAACATGTGCTATGTGTTGTTTTTTGAATGGGGGGGTTTATTTCGATGGGCCGACCTGCCTGGTTGCAGAACATTGCTGCTCCCTTGGGGTGGGGGAGATTTGGGGGTATTTCCTACCATTTTGTTTGTTTGTTTTTTGTTTGTTTATAAAGCGCTCCAAACCCAGTTGTATCTGGGCGAATAAGACATTGCATAAAAATACGTTTTTACTATTTACAATACATAAGTTCCAAGATACAAGCATACACAGAATTACAGTCACACATACATGACGATTTTGCCACCCCCAGGGAGCAGCAATGACTTTTAGGGGAGGGGGCCCCTAAGCATATAAGCTACCCTCTTCCTCTCTGGACCTGAAAGGGATGGGGCATGCAATGTTTGTCCTCCCGGGGGGCAGATTGGAAGATCGCTGCTGATCTGCCCTAGTGAGGGTAACCTTTTATATCAGTGCATGGGAAGTGCTGGCAATTAACAAAATCTCCTGGGGGAACTCTCACCCCTGGTTCGCCTTGCCCCCTTAGATGTACTTAGTGTGCCAAATCAATCCAGTGGAGTGCGGAGAGGTAGACGGACAGGTCACCCTGTCGGCTGAGGTTCTCTTGTCAGCAAGGCAGCCTGCTGCTGGAAAAAAAAGTAAGCCTCTCAGAAGAGTGCTTCCAACAGGCCAAGCTCTGCTGGGGCATTACCTCGGGCAAAGCCATTGGCCGGAGTGGGCAGGTGCAGTGGTTTCGCCACGAAGTCCGGATGGAGCAATGAGAACCAAGTGGAGCACAGACAGGACCCCTACACACTGTCTACAGTAATCCAGGGGAAGGTGGTTTCTTGTAATCTGTGTACCATGGGTGACAGAGGGGGAGGTCTGGGCAAAAACATCCAGGCTGCTTACAGACCGTACTGGAGAAACATTTCAAATTGTCACCTATCCAGACTTCCAGAGCAGTCCAGTCACCTGGTTCTGCCATTCGTTCCAATGGGGAAATACCAGATGGCTGGGCTCAGAGAGTGGGCATTTGGTAGTGCAATGCATTCCAATAGGCCTGGGAGGGAAGGGCCTTTGGCCACCTGGCAAAGGACTGGCAGGCCCTGCTGGGCTTTGGGATGGTCGACCCACGTGGGAGACAGGTGCCCCTCCCCCAGCGGTCCTGGTGCTCTGGACAGGCCACATATTTTTATATTTCCACTGTGTGAGGCAGGCCAACCTGGAGAGGACTTCCTACAACCTTTAGAAACTCTAATTCTGCACAGAGCTCAGCGCAGTGATGTGGTCTGCCATGGTGTGCTGATAATATTTGTTCTATTTCCCCTGTGTGAGGCGGGCCAACCTGGAGAAGACTCTCTGCAATCTTTGAAAACTCTAATTCACGCGCACAGCGCAGCAAAGTGACGTGGCAGGGTGAAGTGGTCTGCCACGGTGTGCTGTGGTCCACTGTGTTGGCCTCAGACTTGGAATGGCGCTCCCCGCTGCCGCTTGCTGCGGGACAACGACGGTGAGTGTTTTCATTTTTCTTCAGCTGTACAACACAAATGGGCTCGCTTGACTCTTTTGTTACACTCATCGGTTGTGCCTGAAAATTAAATGCGATTGCCTCCAATTCAGAGCGGCCTTTGCGGGATCCGCAGGACCAACTTGCCACAGTAAATCATGCGGATCACCAGGACCGCCGAATATCTTTTTATTATTCCAGATACAAACCTTTCTTGATCCCGTCCCTGTTTGTGACAGACTCCCCTACACCATCTCTTCTGATGTACCATTTTTCTCTATCACGACCTCACCTTCAAAAATATTTATGAGAGGAAGAATGGAGGGAGGCACTACAATGTCCAAGGGAGGTGGCAATAGCAGCCAGATTTAGGCTGATACAATTTAAGCATTTGCACAGAATATATTATTCCGTGGAGAGGCTAAAGAAGATGGGCAGGGTGGAGGATGGCATCTGCTTGAAATGTAAAACTCACAGGAGTACCTTCTTCCATATGATTTGGCACTGCCCGAAGCTGCAAAGATATTGGGGGAAAGTTCAGCAGGAGGTCGGGGAGGCCCGGGAGAGACCAATACACCTAGACCCAAAGGGGGCAATACTGGGCATATGGGGGAGGAAGACATTGACAGATATGAGAGACCCTTCCTTAATATTGCATGTATTGTGGCCAAAAGCCCAGACCCCCGATATCGGGAATGGATGAGGTAAAGAGGTGGGACCACGTGGTATACGAGCAGAGGTTGCCTGAGGAAGCATGAACAAATCTGGGAATGCTGGGATTGGGGGGTTTCTGGGAGGGGTGTGGAGATAGTAAGGGGAGGGAAGGGGAGGTGAGACCATATAGAAGCTGAACAAGGGTAAAGGCAGACTTTCTGGGAAGGACTGGAAAAGGGGAAGAGTATGGGAAAGGTGGAGGGGGGCCAAAGGGACCTATTTGTCATTAATGGAAAAATGCACAGTATGTAGATGTCTCTTGAACACCTAATAAAAAGTTGTTAAAAAATATATATATATATATTTATGAGATCATCCTTGGAAATGTTGATAAATGAGGCCCCCAATACTCAGTGTTCAGCTCTCCATGCCTTAAACTTTACCTTATCTCAGCTGGCAAAAAATTACGAATCCATTGCGGATTAATTCAGAGAGCAAAGAGCTACACTAACTTCAATGGCTTATAAATTGGCTTTCCTTGGGGGTTTTGTTTATGGATCTATTTGCCACAAATCTGGAAATCCTTCTTTGTTAGACTTGGAGAATTCAACATTTCGTCCAAAGGAGTTTTCACTTTCTCCTCCGACATTGTCATTGCTCAATAAGGTAGGCACTTCGACAGGAGAATCCCACGCACTTGGTAAATTGGGGTTCTCGAGCAAACATTACAAGTGATAGGAGTTCAAACAAATCAAAAATCTACCAAAGAGGATTCCAAGATGGCTGCTGATAGGTGAGGATGTTTTGCACACTCCTCTGTCTGGGTCCACTGAAGCAGGTTTTGGCTTAAAAAACAAAAGATACCGCTGTGCATGCCGCCAGGCCCCCGTTACCCCACTCCCGTATGGGCTAACCCCTCCACAACGGTTACAGTGGAAAAGAAATCCATTAAGGGAGGCGTGACTCCCCCAGCCGCGAGAGCAGGGAAGAGGGAGAATCTCTCTGTGCGAATGCTGGGTCTCCCAAGGAGTTGTCCCAGCAGGTTCCACACGCTCTGAGCCGGCTAAGAGGGAGAGCGGACAAGAGCAGAGGACCAGCCAACGGAGTAGACCCCCAGTGAACATCGTTCCGGAGATCCAAGAGAAGAAGAGAAAACGGGCAAGGGCGCAGAGCGGCCCACTGCAGACAATCGCAGAGGCAGCGTCCCCCCAAAGGACTGAAGGAGCAGATTATTAGTGCTAGGAAGAAGGAAGCGTGGATTAAGTGTGTGCTCGGTGTGTCACGGCCCCATCAGGAAGGGAGGTCCATGAGGAGGACCGGGCAAGGAGATCTGCAGAACAATGACCTGATGAGCACCGTCCTAGGGAGGATCAAGTAAGTGATGGCGGGAGTGTAGGTGTTCAAGGAGTGCCGGCCCCGACCAGCACTCGTGTGAGGGGAAAGCCCCCCCCGTATAAGCATCCACACTGCATGGACAAATCCATGTGGTCACGATACGGGCTTAGAGGAGGAGGAGAGCAGTGTGAGTGGTTTGCAGGAAAAAGAAAAGAAAGAAAAACACAAAAGAGGAGCCACAGCGATGGAGCCAAAGGGGAGACCGTGCATGCCATGGCTCTCAATAAAGACCATCTGCAAGAATGCCTCAGAGGCATGGAAGATAGACTGATGAGCTAAATTCAGGACCAGATAACAAAAATAAAAGATGACCTACGCAGCTCGCTACAGAAAGTTAGGAAAAAAGTTAGCGACCTGGGTAATCGTGTGGACGTTACCCAGAGGGGGCTGTCAGAAGTGTCAGAAGAGGTTAAACAGAACAGCAACCTCTTGGAACAAGTGGTCAGGGTCACCCACAATTTAGAGCTACAAGCGGAGGACCTGAAGAACCGCTATCGCAGGTCGAATATTAGGGTGGAAGGCTTGAATGAGGTGATCTGGGATACAGACCTGAGGGGCACCATGCAGCAATGCTTCTGGAGCCTCCTGACTGGGATCGAACCAGCAGAAGTAAAGATTGATTGAGTGAATAGGGTTGGGCCAAAGAAGAGAGAGCCTGGAGCGAGACCACAAGACTTCCTAGTGGCCCTGACATCCTACACAATGAAAGAGGACATTCTCCGTGCGGCTAGGGCCCAACAAGGCATTACGATCAATGGGGCCCAGATTCATCTCTATCGGGATCTGGCGCCCTCTACCCTTTAAAAGAGGAAGGCAATGCACCTGCTTACAAAAATCCTAACGGCAAAAAGCATTACATACAAGTGGACGTTCCCTTTTGGCCTACTCTTCCCCTGGGAAGGGAGACAACATAGAGTCACCACATACGAAGAGGGCCTAGCATTAATGAACCTGGAGGAGGAGGAGACACACCGACCGCTGATGCCTAAAACCATTCCATTTAACGAAACTAACAGACCTTGGGAATGATCCGGACGCAGAGGCAGAAGAGGGGGCAGAGAAACATCTTTGAGAGGTCCGCAAACTAAAAGAAGGTAAACATAACGGCTCACAATAGCCAGAACAACCGACCTCTGACCAGAAGAGGATTGTGGTATAGGCATGGGAGAGGACCTGTACTAAGAGGAGGTGAAAGAAGGGGCATGGGAAAAAGGTAAAAGTAGCCCGGATGGAGGGGAGAGTAGGCGGTAACCATGAAATCAATTAAGAGCTGTAGTTCACACCTGCAGGAGAATTTCCCGGGGTTAAACCAGGTCCAAGCCCCCAGGATAGTATCTGGGGCAGTTCTTGGGAACTCAGGCACTGACCAAGAGAAGGGTGGGGGGGAAGGGAGGAGGGTTGGGGGAGGAGGGAGAAGGGGGCAGGTGGGGTTTTAAAGTTGGGGGAAAAGGTAGGGACAAGGCATGGCAGGGGAGAGAGATTGAGGGTGAAAGGGGAAAAAGGGGGGGGACCCAGGACTGCGGAACATTATCTAATAGTGGGGCCAGCTCAGCGCTGACTCGAAGAAAAGGCTTTGCCCATCAGGGGAATAATGTCACTTAAAATCACTTCATGTAACATACAGGGATTTTTAAACTCACCCGCTAAGGGCAAAAAGGTAGAAGGGATGGTCAATCGCTGCCAGGCAGACATCATCATGCACCAAGAGATGCATATAAAGAAATCAGTTAAGTCACGGCCTGGATTTCAACACTTTACAATGATATACCAAGCAAACGCTCAGGGCAGAACGGCGGGAGAGTTAATATGCCTTAAAAGCTGCCTCCAAGTGCAGTTCTTAGCTACATTAGAGGTCAAGGGGGGGATACTTATTCTTGTGTGTGCAAATGGGGCAAAAGCGAATGGCCTTGGGGACTATTTATGCACCCAATGCCAATCAGGTCACCTTCCTCCAGGAGACTATGATAAAATTAGAAAAATGTGCAGAGGAGCAGATCATCTTAACAGGGGAGTTCAAGTTGGCTTGGGACCCCTCCAAAGATAGGAGCGCAAAGAGTGTGCAGGGGAGCAGCCCCCCACCGAAGCACTTACGGGAAACCTTCGATAACCTAGCCCTCAAGGATGTGTGGCGGGAGGTGAAGGGGCGGAGAGTGCATTCACATGCTTCTCTCATATGTATCAGACATTGTCCAGGGTTGACTATTTCTGGGTCTCAGCGTCTCTCCTGGGCGAAATAGAGGATATCGAACTGGGCATAAACTCACTGTCCGACCATGCACCTCTTAAGGTAGCGACACGCAGGTTGGAGCCTCATAGTGGTATGTGGTCCTGGTCTTTCTCAAGGGAAATCCTGGCAGATGAAATAGTAGTGGATAAACTGAGGGACAGGATACAGGAGATCTTTGAGCAGAATGAGAATGGGGAAACATCACAGGAAGGGATCTGGGAGGCATTTAAAGTGGTGCTTCGGGGAGAAATTATAAATATACAACCGCATAGACAGAAATTCTGGGAGGCCGTAGACAGGGACCTAGAGGTTCAGATAGCGACCGCAACAAAAACACTGGCGGCAAATAAGAACCGGGCCAACTATAAAAAACTGAAGGAGTTCAGAGCGCAGTTAGAGCTAACCAACTCACGAAGGGCAGAAAGAGCATTACTATACACAAAGCAGCATTATTACACACAGGCAAACAGGGCTCATAAACTCCTGGCCAGACAGCTGAGAAGAGCAGAGGCAAACCGTACCATCATGTCTGTGAAACAGCTAGATGGAACAGTCACAACAGAGACAGCCAGGATATTAAAGTCCTTTGAAACCTTCTATGGCTCCTTGTATAAGTCTGATAAACCTAGTCGAAACAAGGTAAAACAATACTGGAGGAACTGATACTCACAAAATCTATGCCACTGGAAGAGGATATCATAAGGGAGGAGGTGGAGGCTGTGATTAAGGGCCTCCCGAGAAACAAAACCCTGGGACATGATGAGTTTCCGGCATTCTTTTACCAGAAGACCCGAACCATCTGAGTTTGAAACTGGCAAGTCTATTCAACTCCTTTATACAGAGAGGTGCGTTGACCCTATCTATGGCAGAGGCCAAAGTGATAGTGCTCCCTAAGCCTAATAAAGACTCTAGGCTCTGTGGCTCATATCACCCGATTGCACTTTTAAATCTTGACGCTAAGCTCTACACTGGAGTCCTGGCGGCTAGACTGTCTCCCTCTCCCCTCCTGCCGGAACTGATAGGCTCTGACCAGTCAGGGTTAATTCTGGGTAGACACACGTGGAACAACACAAGACGGATGCCACACCTAATAGAAAAGGCAGAGCGTAGCGAGGTTCTGGCGGTCCAAATAGCTCTTGATGCTAAAAAAGCAGTCGACCAGGTAGAATGGCTGTTCTTGTTCGAGGCACTCGTTGGGAGTGGGCCCAAGGTTTCTACGGATGGTAAAAACCATCTAAAATAGTCCCACTTTGAGACTATCCATTAATTCGTGATTATCCAAAAGAATACAAATTTCGCATGGCACGAGACCGGGATGCCTGCTGTCCCCACCCCTATATGCACTATACCTAGAACCACTCATGCAGTCCATCAGGCATAACCCGTCGATACAGGGGATATGTTTTGGGGGTGAGGAAGACAAAATCGCAGCCTTTGCTGACAATATGTTGTTGACCTTGACACAACCAACTTCACCAGCTTAGGGCACTACAGAGAAGCTCCCCGTTTAAACTGGTGACTGACAGGATAGTCTACCTCGGGGTGAACCTAACTAACTCAATCTCGACTATGTACGGGGCCAACTTCCCTGGGATACTTACGAAAACCAAAGCTGATTGGAACAGATGGATCCCATTACGGATTTCCTGGCTGGGAAGAATAGCGCCAATAAAAATGGTTGTGCTCTCTCGAGTCCTGTACCTCTTTCAGTCCTTCCCGGTTAAAATTCCCCCATCCTTTTAAAAAACCTTAAAAAACCTTAAACAGATTGATAATCCAATTTATATGGCAAAAGAAGCACCCAGGGTAGCGCTGGAGACCCTGATGGCACCAAAAGCGAAGGGGGGGCTTTGATCTTCCAAACTTCGAAAAATATTATGCCAGGTCTCTGCTAAGAGCACTACGGGAGTGGCTCACTAATGATAGATCTAAACCATGGTGTACAATGGACCAGGCATTAGCGGGATCCCCCCTGGGGGAGGCTCTGTGGCTCAACAGGCAGGACAGATCTAACACAATAAGACTGAGGCACACTTTCTCACCGGTTTACGACACGTGGGACAGAATACTGGGCGCTTATCTACTAGTCCATCTCCCTTTGCCCCGATGTTCAAGAACCCACAATTTTCCCCGGCGCTGAGCCAAGGTTCAGTTGCGAGGTGGAGGGCAGTGGGCTGCACAAAAGTGGATGACATGTTTGAGGGGGGAGCTCAGATCCTTTGTAGATTGCAAGGGAGCCCTGGGCTTGAGTGAAAAAGATAGATTAGAATACTATCAACAAAGATACCGGCTAAAACAACCACAAGTAAGTCAAGCAGGGTTGAGGGACTTGACCCCGTTCGAGAAATTCATAACTACACACACCGGGGACAAACGCTTGGTATCATACTTATATGGGTTACAGAAAGGGGGGATCCCGCTCGAGCGTGGCCCTCTATGAAAAAATGGCAGAATACTATAGGGGAAGAAATACCTACACACCACTCGGACACAGTTTGGGCACAAATCCTGAAACTAACAAAGTCCATCCAGACCAGGGAAGCATGGTATAAAATGATGGTGCAGTGGCACTACACCCCGGAGCGGCTGCACGCAATGTACCCAAGGGTTTCCCAAGAATGCTGGAGCGGCTGCTCAGGGAGAGGCAACTGGAGGCACACAAGGTGGGACAGTCCGCGGCTAGAGGGCTTCTGAGAAGATATCAAAACCCAGATCCAGAAAATGGTCCAAGGCCCCCCAGCATACTCCCTAAAAGAATGGTCATGCTGCCTCTTTGACCCAGAATTCCAGATTCTGTCAAAATCCCAGCACAAGGCGTATATGATTGTTCTGATAGCGGCATGGGCAGTAAAAGCAAGGAAATGGAAACAGAAGAGGCCCCCCACGAAGGTTGACTGGCTACACAAAATATGGGGTACAATTGCGATGGAATGGATCACATATGGAATACAAGGAGATAGAGACAAGTTCCGCCAGGAGTGGGGAATGATACTAGACTATCTACGGGGGGATTTCATGATGCAACGGTGCCCCCAAAACTTGAGAATACTGGACATTTTATAAAGAAGATGATCTGTTTGGATGTCAAACGAGAACGCAACACCAATGTTCCAAAATGCAGGTCTGGGGAGGAGGAAAGGGAGGGAATTTGGGGGCTATGAGGTAGAAGGGGGGATTGCTTGTTTGAAAACTTTGAAAATGCCAATAAAAAAAATAGAATAAAAAAATAAATCTACCCAAGCAGAAGAATAAGGGCTCTTGCAAATTTTGAAGTAACTTGAATTAATCTCTCACCCTGTAGACCCTGTAGATGCCCCATCAAAGTCTTTGCCCACGGCTGCGGAATTGACCATGATGACATTATGTACAAAAAAGGCCAAATGCAAAAGAATAAATTGTCATGCCGCTTCGCCTAACGACAAAGATTCTATCTAGTACTTTCTGAAACTCCTTCCTGAGAAAGTGGATGAATTAAATATGAGTGACTTGTCTGTGCACTCCGACCCAGATGATAGTTATTATGTATCGGATAGTGCATCACAGTTGGATGTGCTTAGGGCCTCTGTGATTCCATGTTCTACGGTTGTTGCTGTCGCAGTTCCTCCCTTAACACTGTTCGCCCCTATATTTCTTCCACATCCTCAGGTACAGTCAGGGACCCAGGAGTCCTCACCAAAAACACAGTTAGTAGAAGTGGGTGATCCATTGATTCATGAGGGGAACAATCAAGGATTTGCTATCTCTGAGGTCCGAGCCATTGTTTCTGTGCCGTTGCATTCATGTTCTTCCCCGCTGATCCCTAAAGATCTCTCAGCATCCTTTTTGACTTTAGAGGGAAAAAGAACTACACTTAATGTTAATGAGTTCAAATCTACTAAATCTGGTGAGGTGTGTGTGTAGGTACTCTTGTTCCGCCTAGTACTCTACTACATACTTCAACTCGCTGTACTTGTAAGCATATGCAGCAAGATATAGAAGTGGGGCAAAAGGTAGTATTGGGGCAAAGACCATACTATGTAAATAGAATGTATTTTTGTGGGGGAGGTTCGCTGAATAGACAGCACATTTTGGCATTGTCCTCTGAGATCCTGAATCTTCACTTAATTACTATGAAGGACATAGCCCAGGTCAAATTCTTTGTGAAAAAGATTAGATATGGTAAAACTTTATTTTCACTCCTGTATAATCAGAAATGTGGTATTATCCGAGACAGAAGTGTTGGAATTGTAGGGGGCATATTTGGCATCTTGTTTTGGAAACATAGATGGCTATTCACTGAAATGTTTGCAGGAGACTTGGGTTGTTGACACCCCCCTTTGTTGGAAAGGTTCACACTTTGTTGGGTGAAGGCTAAACAGGGTGTGCGGGGGCGGCCGTGTGGGGGCTTAATTTGCATATTAAAGAATGGGTTGGAATATAAAATGGAGCAATTACCAACAAACAGGGGTACATTCAGTTGATCCAATTAACATGGTTTGAGAGCACCTCTGGACCTCAATGCTCTTGCCTTGTGTTTTTGTATTTTAATCCTAGATCAAATAATTTAATGGCATTTTTAGGATGCTTCCCTGATGTATTATCTCAGAAAAATGGCGAGGTTTATTCTAGTGTAGCTGTGGTTGGAGACTTTAATAGTGAATGTATTGACCCATGTGACTATTTGCATAATGGGTGGTGGCATTGTCCAGAGAACGAGGGAATTTGATTCTGGAAGAAATTAGGTTGTGGGTCCTATCATTAGTGAATGGTAACATATCTGGAGACGAGCCACCCCAGTTCACTAGGAGCCACCTAGTCTCTAGGTCCACCCTGGATTATATTTTTGCTTCATGAGACCTACATTTTGTATGTTTAAAATTCAAGGTGATTGGCCTGCACTGTAGTGACCACTGCCTGTTGGCTTTGGAACTGAAATTACCTGTTCTATGAACAACTGACAAGCATATGAATTTACTTCTGAAAGTCAGACCTAGAGACCAGGCTTTAATTTGGAAACCAGGTCTTGCTGCTCGTTTCAATCTAGCAATTTCAACCTGTGATACAATTGATAAGGAATCCCTAATTGATCCTTTGTTTTATGACCAGGTCGTCCAACGTTTTATTGAAAACATAACCATCTTAAAAACCTTGCTGCTTGGGAGAAGTGCTCATAAGCATACCTTTGATGACAAAGCTCTGTTTAACAAAACATGATTTGCACAATCAGCTAAAAAGTTTAGACAAACATGGTGCTAATTATAAGGAAGATGCCCATATTCTGAAACAAATTTATGCAAATTGGGTAAAGGGCTATCGTGCCATTAGGTACACTACAAATGTGGAAGCAATGCTTCATAGTGTGACAAAAAGGGATGTGGGCTCGTTTTGAAGACTCATAAAGATGCCAGATACTCAAAGATCTTTTCAGGCACAAAGAAGTCAAGCATCAATTTGGAAAGATCACTTTCGTGAACTTTATTCGCTGGTTGTAAAAGAATCTAAGTAAGCAGACCGTGCCAGCAAGTGGTCAGATTGTATTTAGATTGATTTACTTTCTGTTCAACATTCTGTTGCTGTCATGATGCCTACCCCCGGGGACCCAGACAAAGTCCAGCAACCCCGGAAGCAGGCATCAAGTTACCCCAAGCAAACCCAACAAACCCCTCTAGGGGCTATTTGGGTGCAGTCCTGGCGCCTATGGCGCCAGGCTCATATGGAGAGTCAGTCCTGGCGCCATAGGCGCCAGGCTCATAGATTAAAACTTACCTGATGCAGACCATGCTGCAAACTTACCTGATGCAGACCATGCTGCAAGAGCTCCAAGCCAAACAAGGCTTGGAAGGGACTATTTTACCTAGGGACTATTTTTTTACTCGGGTGGGGCTGTGGAGGAATACTTACCTGGGACTACTTTGGAGGCTATTTAAACCACGCCCGAAGAGCAGCACACGCTTGGCGTTATTCTGCATCCAGCAGCGTAACGCTCACTGTGCCTGCAAGTCTGCATCCAGTCTTCTGCCACGCCCTCCTCGAGTTTGGAGCTCCTAGAAACGGGAGAAAGTAGGAGAAAATGTTAAAACAGGAACAATACCTTTGATCCTTACCTGAATTCCCGATCCATCGCGCCTTCGAGCTGGAAGAAAGAAGTTATTTTATGTGTGTCGCCTCGCATGCTGCAGCGCTGCGCTGAACTAACCGGCCTTTGCAGCATCTTCACATTTCACCGCATCCTCCTGCATGTTACCGCCGCACTCCGGCACCTAAGGAGAAGACAAGAACAGCAAGGTGAGCCAAGGGAATACACAGAGGAATACCCCCATAGACTTACCTGATTTTACCACCGGGGGTACTATTCTTCTTCATGGTTCGGCGCAGCTTCCACTGCATCCTTGCTGAACCCCGGCCCCTAAGGGGAAACAAAAGGACAGCAAGGTGAAACAAGGGACTAACAAGGGGAACCCCCCTCACCACAGAAGACTTACTTAATTTTACCGCCGGAGGCTTTATTCCCCGAGACTTCATACTTTCTCTCAGCGCCTGAATAATGGAGAAAGCAACAGGTTACATATGGACATTATTTTATCGAACTGTTTTGGATAATAGAAATCCTTACCAGAACATCACTGGTTGCCACAAGGAACTCTTCAGTAGGGTCAAGCTGCAACCTGCAAGGAATCAGACAAGAGTGAAAGTCAGGCATTTGAACTCTTACGAACTACATACTTACAGCATCTTGCTGGGAGTATCGGAGTCAATATTGTCCTGGAACTCACCAATTCCTTCGAGCCAGTGAAGCAACTGGTTATCTATGCGCCCCTGCGCTCAATGCAGGATGGAGAGCTCATATTTTCAAATCATCAGGTGAGACTATAAGAGGGAACATCCAAGGTGATCAGTGGGGAGAACAGCGGGGTGGGGGGATTTACGCTCAACTCCACGGGTGGTTAATTCCCTTTCTCCACTTGCAGAAGAATATTCCTACGGGCCAAGTGAAGGAAGCTAGGTGGGCCAGTCCAGTCCATCATCTCGGCCCTAGGCGTCACATTGGTGGAGACCGCAGCAGTCCAGTCCAGATCGACGCCTCTGTGGGAGCCAGGTGAGCGTAACAATTGCAAAATGTAAGCTCTCAAATGCACCGGGCCCTGATGCCTAGAAAATGCGACTCTAAAATCAAATATACAGCTATAGTTAGCAGTTCTATGGGACTTATTTGAAACCATTCTGTCACTTAACTTTTTGCCTCCCTCTTGGAGGGGTGCTTTCATTGTTCTTGTCTACAAGCATGGTAACAGGATGTTTCTAAGCAATGATCGACCAATATCACTCCTAGACTCTTCCAGTAAGATATTTGGTAGTCTAACTCTACGAGAATTACAAAATTGGGCCACATCAGTGGGGTGTTGTGATGTTTTCCATTCGGGATTTAAGAGTGGTATTGGTACATCGTTAAATTGCTCAATCCTTGACAGAGAAGAAACTAGTCGACTGTACGTTTATAGACATCTCACAGGCGTTCAATTGCATAAATAGAGTAGTACTGTGGGAGAAAATGCCTAGACTGGGTTGTCCAGGGGCACTTCTTACCATTCAAATTGGCTTTCATTCTGACAAGAAAATTAAGATAATATTAGACCAAGTAGGGAATACCACCAAATGGATTCAAACGCACTGTGGTTTACACCAGGGGTGCATATTAGCACGATTGCTTTTTAATCTATATAAGTGACTTAGATGAGGCATTCCAAAATTTGCACATAAGCCCTCCTAAGTTAAGGAGCATTTGTATAAAGTATCTTGCTTATGCAGATGACGTCGTCCTTTGTAACTTGACCCCAGTAGGGCCCCAATGAGCTCTAAAACCTGTGAATATTTATTTTTGCAGGTTGGACTTACATTTAAATATAGCTAAGTGCAACGTTCTTTTTTTTAACTATACTAAATGGACTAAACCAAAATTTAAATGGCACTAAGACAATTCCTGCTTGGAAAGAGTCCCTCATTTTACATACTTGCGGGTAACCATTTATGCTAAAATAACTAAACTGATCGACAAAACAATAAGAGAAGGCTGGCCACTAAAAGTGCCACTGGAAGGCACTTATTAGATAAGAGGTTTGGTTGTTTCTCCAGAATTTCCATATTTAATTACTATCATCAAAATATCATACTGCAGATTTTGTATGGTGCAGAAATTGGCCTTCTATCCTTAAATTAGGATAAGCCTGAGGCGCTCCTGTGGAGGAAAGCATTGTCATTATGGCAGAGGGTGCCAATTGCAATCTTGCAACACAAATTGGGACTAATCTCCCTGCGTGCTTGTCTGAATTGGAAACTGCTGCAACAGTTTAGTAATCTTTTAATCCAACCTATAAATAGTCTATTCATTAACCTAAATTTCATAATTAATAAATGTGCGTGTAAGGTTTTATTAAATTGGAAACAGACATCTACGTCGATCTTGAATAACATACATTCGACAGAAGAAGAATTTATAGATAATCCGGGGAAAGTTAAAAGGAAACTGTTTGAACTTGATTGGATTGAGAACAGAGAACTAACTATGAATTATCACTTATTTTACCATCTCACATCTGAAATTAAGCCATTCAATGTTGCTTCAGCATTTTTTGAAAAACACCCTTCTAAATTCTACAGAAATTAAATATTGTGGTTGAAGCTACATTTATTTGCTACTAGAGAAGTGGCAGGGCAAGAGAAAGCATCTTAAAGGATCATGGAGTGTGTCGATACAGCGCTTTGGCTATTGAAACGCTTAATCATTGAATGTAGTGTTACAAAATCTGCATGTGGAAATATTAGGGGGATTTGTTTACCATGAATTCTTTTTAAATAGTGAAATATTTTGTCTTATGGCCTCATTACACGGACGGCGGTAAGGGTTAACGGTCACCGTTAATGGTACCAGTGACCGTTAACCCTTACCGCCTTACTACAAGGTCCCTTTGCGGGTTGGAGACTTTAACGCCTGCTTTTTCCAGGTGTTAAAAACCAACCCGCAAAGGGACCAGCGAGCTAATTACAGTACCGCAATTTGCGGTGCCGTAATTAGCACCTTCCCCATTCCCATTATGCCCTATGGGGCAAAAATGGGAATGGGGAAGGGCAATGCGGGAAGGGGGAATTACCGCCCCACAAACCTTGGAATAGGGCGGTAATTCCCCTTTCCACCAAGGCGGTGCCGGTATTTTATCGGCATGGACCAAGGTGCTAACAGCACCTTGGTCCACCGCCGTTCGTGTAACAAGGCCCTTAGAATTTTAATCAGTCAAGAGACCATTTTATGCATTGTGGTAACAAAATTTGTATCTAAGATTTTAATATGAGATCTTTTTTTTACTCTTTTTTTGCTCTTTTAATAAGATAGTGTAACGTATTGAATTGTATTTGTTGTGTTGTGAAATGTGTAAAAAGTTGAATACTTATATACACTTAAATATATTAGAGCTTTTCCCCTCTGGGGAGATATGGGGACGACGCTTGGGCTCTATCCTAGTGCTCTGGACAGGCCGCGTTAGAGCTTTTCCTTCCAGGGAGGTACCTGGGCCTCGCCGGGGCTCCCTGGTACTGCCACTGCGCTTGGGATCGGTCAACCCACATGGGAGACAGGCGGCCAAGGCAGGAGCAGTACCCCCGGCTGTCCTGGAGCCCTGGCCATCAAAATTAGAGCTTTTCCCTCTGGGGAAAGAGAGGGACCGCTCTGGCCTTGGGGACGGTCGACCCACATGGGAGGGAGGCACCCAAGGCTGGAGGAAGCACCCCTAGCCCTCCTGGAGCTCTGGCTGGGTCGCGTTACAGCTTTTCCCTCCGAGGAGGAACGGATACCCTACTGGGGCTCCCCAGGAACGCTGCTGTGCTTTGGGATGGTCGACCCACATGTGAGTCAGGACATGGGGGGCCTTCCTGTAGCTCTGTTGGACTGCATTAAAGCTTTTCCTTTAGGGAGGGATGGGGACCCAGCTAGGGCTTAGGGTCAGGTAACCCATGTGGGAGACAGGCGCCCAGGCCAGGGGCAGCCCCCAGGCCGTCCTGGAGCTCTGGCCTGCCTGCGTTAGAGATTTTCCCTCCAAGGAGGGACAGGGACCACGCCAGGGCTCCCAAGCACCGCAGTTGGGCTTAGGGAAGTTCGACCCACATGGGAGACAGGTGCCCAAGACCACTGGTAGCACCGCCGGCTGTCTTTGAGCTCTGGGCGGCCGCATTAGAGCTTTTACCTCCAAGTGGGACAAGGACCCCACAGAGGCTTCCATGGACTGCCACTGGGCTTGGGGACGGTCAACCCTTTTTCTTTTCTGCCCAGGAAAGCTCACCCACGCATGTGAGGTCTGATTTTATTGGGACATCTGTGTGAGCGTGAGAAGGTGGGTCATGTGGTGTTTTGCAAGCAATTCAGTCATTTTCCAGTGGGAAGTTTGTGAAAATAGTGTATTTTTGTCACATTTACAACTTTTCAGTGCATTCTGGTTTCCTTGGTGGCTGTGACATCCCAGGCCCAAATCTGTGGGGTGCTCACAGAGCTAAAGGCAGGGTGAGAACAGTTGACATACCAATGGTTTACCCTTTTTCTTTCCTGCCAAGGTGAGTGCACCCATGCAGGTGGGTTGTCCACAAGGCCAAATACAGTATGATTTTGTCTTCGCAGAGCGTTTGGTGAACCAATGGTTTAGCCTTTTCCCTTTATGTCCAGGTCAGTGCACCCACACATGTGAGGTACTATTTTCATCGGGACACCTGTGGGAATGTGGGAAGGTAGAACATGTGTTGAGACCCATGTGTTTCGGTGGTTTCCTGGTCGCCAATATCTCAACATTGTGTTTTTCCCCTATATTTTGGACTTTGCTGGGCATTCTGCATAATAAATTCTAGCACGATTCACGCAAGTGTGACCTGTTTGGATTTCCATAGGTGTCTACTTTTCAGAAATGCATGGGGTACCCTCCTTTCCTTGGTGGTTGGTGGTTGTGATGCAGGAGTCTTCTATACATGCCGCAAACCCAAATATGCTCTTCACTGAGCATTTCCATGCTGGCAGTTTAGCCCTTTCCCTTCGGCACAGGCCAGTGGACACATATGAGGAATTTTATAGGGACACCTGTAACAACATGAGAATGTAGGTCATGCACTGTTTGATGAGCATATTTCACTGTTTTCCCAATAGCAAATATCTCAAAATACAGCAACATTTTCCACTTTTCTGCAATTGCCATGCATTCTGGGTAGGAAATTCTTGCGCCAACAATGCATGCTGGGTGTATTTGAATTCCCACATGTGTCTTCATTTCATAAATGTATGTGGTTCCTTGTTTTCTTTTGTGTGAGTAATGCCCCAGCCCTAAATCTATGGGCTGCCCACAAGGCCCAATGCACACTTCACAGAGTGCTTGCCATACCCGTGCTTTAGCCATTTTCTTTTAGGTCAGGGACAGTGCACCCACACATGTGAGGTACCATTTGTATCAGAACACCTGTGGGAATGCAGGAGGGTCGGACATTCATTATTTTCTCTTGGTTGTGTGATAAACTCGTGGTAACAACAAGTAAGACAGACACAAGTGATCACAGTTCAGGCTGTTGATTGAACAATGTACGATATATGCAGATTGGAAAAACGCCTAATTTAAACCTAAATCTAAGATGGGAACAAGCACCGAACATCAAATGAAAAATAAGGCAATCATAGTGGCGTTGTGTCAAATCAAAAAGGCCTATACTAAGAAACCTATTACCAAACCTCACAACTAATACAAAAAAGGGGTTTGGGATAGTTCTCAAGAAAAGAAAGAAGTGTTCTCAAATAATATGTCAGGATGCAGTAGCCTGGGTCTCCCTTCCCCAAGTGTTAGACATGGGGTAAGATGGGAGCTTGAAGCACAGTACAGTCTCTGGCTTCTCCAGCACGAGACGACCGTTCTAATGGCAGCTCTCAGGATCGTTGATGGCTAAGTCTCATTTTCTTGAAAGTCTCTTGCCTTCGAGGACCCACTGTATTCGACTAACAAAACAAATACACAGTCTTTTTTCCATGGGCTTTGGGTGATGACTTTCAACCCGGGATTCCCCTTTTCTGGGCGTAAATCCCTAGAAAGTTATTTAATGATATCAAGACCCCGGATAGCTATGTTTTATCGATTTTGAGGGTCTCTCTGGTTTCAAATAACAAAAATAAAGGTTCCTTTAACCAAATGAAAGTTTGTTTCCAATGTTCACTGGGTGATGGTATCACCCCTGGGTCCCTCTCTACTGGGCGCTGACCCTTCTCAATTGTTTCTCATAGTGTTATGTAGGGTGAGGATTTCACCCCTGGATCCCACTCTTCTGGGGCTGACCCTTCACAAATCCTATTTCAAAATATTTCAAAGTTCCTTTATCAATCAACTTTGGGTGACAGCTTCACCCATGGATCACCCTTGGTCGGGCTCAGACCCCTCTTTACCTCACATTCACAATTGTCCAATATTGTTGGGATTCGCTTCCCTTTCTTTCACAGTGCTTGTAGATCAAAGTCTTTCGATTGTACAGGGATTTTGCCTGACCTTCTGTATGACCACTTTGACCTATCTCGCCAGCCCTCCTTAGGCCTTCTGGTACTTGTAGTTTCTCTCATATGGGGCTTGACCAGAGTCTCTCGAGTTAGCACCTATGTGGTGCAGCTTTCCATCTGCAGCTGGTCCCCTTCACACTTTTAACAGTTCATTCAAAGTTTATTAGCTTTGGTTCAAAACTTGCCACTTTGCGATTCTCACTCATCACAGCCCGGTTCTTATCGGTTCTCCCCTCGATTCACCGGCTGTGATGAACCGTTGGCTGTTGGCATCTCTGGAGTCAATGCCAGTACCACGGGCGCAGGAGCTTCCCTCGCTCCTGCTTATCAGCATAGGTTTGCCCTGTGTACCATCGACATCTTCTGCAGGACACTTCTGCTATTGTTCGCGGTCTAAGTCTCTCTTCCTTGAAGGTTCCACGGCCCTGGTATGAAAAGTACAAGGTCAATACTCTCCTCACCACCCTCTCGATTCCTGCTGCTTTTCTCCTTCTTTTGAACTGCCGCGTGATAACCATCTCGTTGTGCCGTCTGCTGTCCCGCCTTCCTCGTATTGTGTTTTGCAAGTGCATGGGAAGGGGGAGAGTGGGGAGGGAAGGAGGAGGGAACAGTGCAGTACAAGGGATAACAGAATAAATAACAATAGTAAAAGTACGGCCAACAGGTGGCAAGTTCAAGGGTAAGTGCAGACAACAGGTGTCAAGTGCTGGTAATGGGACTGTAGGGATACAGAAACAGTCCCCAAGTGCAGGGGTTGCCAGGAAGGCAGAGCAGATGTGCGACTGGCGGGGGAGGGGAGCTGGGCCCAAGATCAGAGGGTGGCCAGGTAACCAGTGCAGTTTCGGTTTCAGCCAGGAAGTCAGCAGGGGGGAGGAGGAGAAAAGGCAGAAGCAAAGAGAAAGGGTTTGAAGTGCTTCCAGAACCAGAGATGATTCTCCTCAAGTTTCAGGGAGGCAGGGAGGCTGTTCAAGAAGGAGGCCCCAGCCGAAGAAACAGATCTACCAACAACTTGTTGCTTGGAGAAGCGACTGACCCTGTGGGAGTTGGAGGCGGATGAGTGAAGAGCTCGAGAAGGAAGATATTTAGGAAGAGAGAGTTGAAGGTATTGAGGCCCGAGGCCCCAGAAGGCCTTGTGGACAATGCAGAGGGTTTTGAGCTTAATCCTAGCAGCCACTGGGAGCCAGTGCAGAGATTTCAGTCCTGGAGAGATACGATCCCTGGGCTTGAGGCCAGGGAAAAGTCTTGCAGTCCTGTTCTGGATGTGTTGCAAAGGGCGGAGAGTAGAAGCAGGCAGATTTAGAAAGAGGCTGTTTCAATAGTCCAGCCTAGAGAGAACCAGAGCTCTGGAGACAGTGAGCTTCTGGGGGAAGGAGAGGAAAGGAAGAATACCTCTGAGGAGGTCCAGCTGGTAATGTGACTTCTTAGTATGAATGTATGACAGTATGTTGATATGAATGGATATAGTACGAGGTCAATAGATTGAATTGGACTTTTGGTGATGTGTTATGGAATAGATTGAATAGGACTTTTGGTGATGTGTTATGGTACAGATTGGATAGGATTTCCGGTGATGTGTTAAGGTGTAGATTGGATAGGAGGTGGGTTACGTATTGAAATTGTCGCATATTTTTGTTTTTCTACTTTTTATAATGGAAAAAGGGAGCCTCAGTGTATAAAAGACGGAGAGAAAAGCGAGCCTCAGTGTACAAAGACAGGGAAGTAAGGGATCCTCGGCCATAATAGGTTGAGCAGGTAGTACAACGCATTATTCTTTCATGACGATAAAAGCAATGGGATCCTCAGCATATTAAAAAAAGCTAGGAAGATGGTATTACAAGGATAGAAGGGAAAAAAGTAGTGGCTCTGTATAAGGAATGGGCCTGGATTTTAGTCAATTATATTTGTATATTTTCTCTTGCTGTCTTTTTTGGTTAAAAAGGAAGGAAGGTGGATGAGTCATGATTTGTGTGAAATCAAAGTGGAAAATTCTTTTATAAAAATGGGTGGGGGAAAAGTGGGTTGATCTGTATTTTTGTGTAACAAGCAGCATCATGCGCAGCACAGCAGTAAGGTCTAAGTGGAGCATCAGGGATGCACACAACATTATGGGGGAAGAAACTCCAATAAAACACATACACAGGGCCCTGCCACTGTATTATGACAGGATAGATAAATATCACAAACAATGCGTAGTGGAAACAAAGGAAGGGGGGTGTCCTGCTCCTGACCACAGCAGGGCTCCCATAACAGAAATATGCTAGACAAAATGTCCATCTTTTTAGCAGCAAAATATAAGGGGAAGAAATTCCCAAAGAGAAAAGAGATTCTAGATCTCTGGTGATTATTTGAGGATATGAAAGATCAGGAAGATGAAAAAGAGATCCAATGTAAGGGGATATAACCGATAACGCCTACACCTGCATTAGGGTATACAAACCAAGTCTATAAGCCTGTAGTCATAGAGAGAGTGTCAACAATAGGATTATCAGTATTAGCAACCAGGGGGGGAACTCAAGAGCTTTTTCGCCTCCACCTCCATATAACCCATCCACAAGCGCTGGTATGCCCACAGCATCAGTGTACCCATGTGGTTCACAAGCAGATATAAACAACGAGTTAAGAGCATTGCGGGAAAGGTTGGTCAGGTTACAAGAACCTGAAGAAGTATCACCAGAAATAAGGGTGCCAGTGCAGAAAATAGGGTATTGGAAGACGGGAGATTCTTTGGTTAGATTCAACTCTGGGACAATAAGAAATGTTTTTGTTGAAAAAGATGATGGGAAGAGGGTATGGACGGTCCTGGGACAAGAAGTAGAACAAGCAAGGGAAAATGAATGGGAGGATCAAGGTGGTAGGAATAATGAAGACGCAGAGCAAGAAAGAGATCAAGGAACGGAGGTGGTGAGAAACCCATCCCCGCCACAGGAGGCAGTGAGGAGGGATAGACCAAGATATAGAACAAATTTAATGGTGGTAGTAAAAGATCAGAAGAATACTAAAAAAGGAGGAGAGACCAAAATAGATATGCAGATGCCTCTTATGCATAAAGGAGTAGGGATAACGTAGTATGTTCCTTGGCCTCAAATGGACACAAATAATGTTATTAAAGCTCTCCCCCAGCTTAAAGCCAGAGCCAGTAAATGGATCTATGAATTTGAAAAACAAACAGCAGGGGTAGCCTTAGCACTAGGAGACCTTAAGAGTTTACTGCTCGCCATAGAAGAGGACGTAGATCCTGGATCATCCTCCAACTACCATATGTTGCTTTCTTGACTGAGTATATGGCCGTATTACATGGGGACGTGGATGGCACAATGATTCCTTGCTCTAATAGAGCCTGAATAGTGCCTTTTATCCCTTCCTCTGCTTCCCTTGACAACGGGTACAGTTGCAACCTCGGGAATACTGCTCCGGACTTCAATGTAATCTGTACTGGGGGCTCCCCTCTCAGTAACCCAACATCATGTGATTAACAGTCCATAATTGTGCTGGCACATATCACATGCCCTCCTCAAAAAATAAAGTCAGGGTCACCACTGCCATCAGGGGGCATTATACCTTCCTATACTGCACCATGATATCACAGGGGATACAGATTTCCAAAATGATCTCCCATTTTGCTCACTGTCCTCAACTAACTCCTCATCAGTCATTTCCTTCAATTGTACTGTCGGGTCTACACATAGCACTGTGCGCCACTCACACCCATCCTGGTCTATTCACATCAGGACTACTCTTTTGTCTGACACTACTAGCCCTTGCAAATCTAATTACAATATTGTCCCTGCCACCAGGGACAATATTGTCACAATTTGAGGCACTGCTTTTGCTAATGGCTTGATACCATAGACAGATATGTCTCGGACCACAGGAACCCCACTGACTACTGAAGCCCTTGCCATTGCATTAATTATTACCATTGCTCAAGCTACACACAATCCTGAAGTGGAACACGCTACCCCTTGATCTGTGAATGATATAGTTATGTTTAGTTTACTGAGCAGATCCCTACCCAACAAGTTAACAGGGGAACTCTCTGAATATAACAAGGGGATTGTACTACCTTCCCTCCCACTTTTATATCCAGCTCCTCAGTGTATGGAACCATAGAAATAGCCTCAGAGAATCCCTACATTTCAAGAGTTTTACCTGATAATAGAAAGTTCCCCTCCATAATGCATGATTTAGTTGCACCTGAATCTACCATAAATATAAATTGCTTGTTTCCGATTTTCGCCTCCACCATGGGTTCCTCTTCAGGGTGTGTGGTTGTCATATAGGATTGGACATGCAAGTGCTCTCTTTGGGCTGTCCCAATCAGAATATGTATTTGTCCCGGGGAATGAAAAAGGGCCGTCCCCCACCATTGTAACTCCTTGGAATGGGGTGCCTGTTCCCCATGCCATCCTGTTAAACTGTGTTCCCTCACCCTGCTGTGGTTGTTGCCCACGTTGCCCTTGCCTGTCAGCCCCATAAGGGAACTGATTTTGACCCCCTCGCCCAAATTTCTGTTGTCCCATTCCTTGAGGCCCTTGCAATCCCTGCCCTGTAGGTGATGGCCCATAATTAAATCCAATCCCAGGCCTGTTCCTGCATTCCCTCGTGAAATCCCCCCATATCCCGCAATACTAGCCCTGTTATGTTCCCAGTCCTCCTCCCTGGATCCCTATGCCCCAAAGCCTCCTGCTCTTACTCCTCGACATCCTTTTCCCCTTGGTGCTCCTTCATACTGCCACTGTGGGTTGGGGAACTGTCCCTCCACACCATTGTCCCTGTTCTCATTCGCCCCATAGTGCTGCAATTGTGGCATTCACAATTTGTGGAGTATTTCCTGCCCTTTCCCCCTGAACCGGTGCCATCACTTGTGCTTGGACGACAACCTTATATAGTTTCTTTTTCACTAGTTTTGTGTCATCCGTTTGCTGCTTCTGGGCTGTCTCCCTGTCCCGCTCCTTGATTCTCTTACAATGGTGAACTATTATACGTTGTATCTCTGCCCACCCTTTGGCTTCAATTCCCACAGTTTTATCTGGACCTCTTTTGGTAATCCCCTCTTTACGATAAAGTAGAAAAATGGAACCGAATGGTCCCATTGCCCTCCTGTCTCAACTCTCCACATTTCCTGTAACTTAAGAATAAACCTAACTGGATCCTCATCATCACCCATTGTGCACTGCATTAAAGAATAAAAGTCAGGGATACCTAGGTGCATCCTTCATAGGGCATCTCATAACCTCGCCCTTACCTCAATAAAGGCTCCTCCATCATGTTCTTTATCTGCAAGACTTACCCCAGGGTACCCAGCCCTTGTCCATATGTCCCCAGCCTGGTGTTACAATACTGCCAACAGAAGTACTATACTTGGGACAACTTATTTCTGCAAATGGGGAAAAAAATATTAGCAGATAGGGCGGCAGCAGTGCACGCCAGCCGTAGGCCCAGTACTGTCAAGGAAATGCCGCGTTTTTTTGGCTTATGTAATTATTGTAGGGCATGGATCCTAGAATATGCAGCCTACACAAGACCACTGTTCCAAAGTCTCAGAGAAGGGCAGAAGACAAAAAATGGTAAATTGGAATGGACTGAAGAAATGACTAGACAATTTGGGGACTTGTAAGAAGCTATTTGCATGGCTCCTGTTTTAGCAACTGCAGATTATACTCAGGCGTTTTATTTATTTTCCCACTCTGATGGATGGCTCATGACAGCAGTATTGACCCAAAAGAGCACAATGGGCCACAGGCCAATGGCTTATTATAGAGGGACGCTCGATTCAGTCATGCAGGGACAGTTTGCATGCTAACAAGCACTCGCAGTGGCTGCATTTGCAATAGAGAAAAGTTCTACAATTGTCATGGGGTGCTCTGTTACCTTGTTTGTGGAACATTCACTAATCACCATTTTGGAAAGATCTAAATCGGCCTTGACAACTCAGAGATCCTCTGCATATGGGATTATAATATTCAAACCTCATATTCATATAGTAAGGTGTAGGACGGTGAATCCTGCCACATTTTTGACAGAGGCATCCACTGATGATGACCTGAAAATGCATGACTGTGCTACATACGAGGGTGAAGAGGAGGGTGAATCTAAAGCTAGAGACAGTGCATTGACAGAAGGAGAGACACTATATGTTGGTGCGTCATCAATAATTCACCTGGAGACGGGGGAGGCGTGCATGGGTGGCAGTGGTGCGTGGTAAAGGGGAGGAGCATGAAGTTCTGATTAAGAAAAAATTACCTATGCATTAGTCAGCTCAGGCAGCGGAACTTGTCGTTCTCATTGAGGCATTGAGAGCCTCTAAAGGGCAGTGTGTCACCATTTACTCAGACACAGCATATGTCATGACAACAGTATATGTGGGTCTGTCTCGGTGGAAGAGGAGAGGGTTTTGGATGGCAGATAGCTCTCCAGTGCAGCATGCAAGGCTGTTGGAAGAACTGTTTGAAGGCTTATCATGACCCTCACCTGTGGCAGTGGTCAAATGTGCTGCCCATACTAATGCCATGGATGAAATCTCTAAGGGCAATGTGGCTGCAGACCAGGTGGCCAAGTTGGCAGCCTATCTCCCGGATACAATGGTAAAAGAGTATATAGTGACCACCCCTGTAGAAAGTGAGACCACAGTTCCATACACAGCGTTGCCTATATCACAGATTATAGAGTTGCAAGGGAAAGCAACTGAGGAGGAAAATAAGCTGTGGTTGCAGAGGCGATGCAAACAGTTTGCCACTGATCTATTGTGGAGACAGGAGAGTTCTGGGAAGGTGGTGATGTCCCAATAATTACTCTTTGTGGCATTTGAGCAACTCCATTTCCTCTCCCACAGCTCCAAACAACATATTGTGGCAAATATTCAGGAGGACTGTTTTGTGCCAAACCTCCAGGAGAACATTTTAAAAAAAGCAATACATTGGGCCTCATTACACGGATGGCGGAGAACCATGGCGCTATTAGCGCCATGGTTCATGCCGGTAAAATACTGGCACCGCCTTGGCGGAAAGGGGAATTACCGCCCCATTCCAAGGTTGGCAGGGCGGTAATTCCCCCTTCCACCATTGCCCTTCCCCATTCCCATTTTTGCCCCATAGGGCTCAATGGGAATGGGGAAGGCGCTAATTACGGTACCGCAAATTGCGGTACCGTAATTAGCTCCCTGGGTCCCTTTGCGGGTTGGTTTTTAACGCCTGCAAAAAGCAGGCGTTAAATCCCCCAACCCGCAAAGGGACCTCGTAGTAAGGCGGTAAGGATTTACCGGTACCGGTATTTTACTGGTACCGGTAAATCCTTACCGCCTTCCGTGTAATGAGGCCCATTGTCTGACATGCCATGGTTTGAGCACAGGGATGACATTACAGACATTAAGCGGTTCATGGCCCCACCCTATAGGGCCATTCTGCAAACTGCATATACATTATGCAGATATGGGTAAAGGTGCAATGGATATAGGTACCTTATTGTGGTGGTTTGCCAAATTTCAAGGTGGGTGGAGGTAGGACACCCAGATGCAAAGTGTGCAGCATGGTTCCTGGTCAGAGAGGAGTTTCCACAATGGGGTGTGTGCAAAGTATTGAGATCAGATAATGGCACACATTTCTTTAATGCACTATTTCAGCATGTTGCAACGCTATTGGGCATAAAACATCGAATGTGCTCAATTTACCACCCTCAGGCTAATGGCATTGTGGAGAGGATCAATGGGCTTTTGAAGAGTAAACTGTAAAAATTGTGTTCCACGTTGAAGAAAAACTGGGTGCACTGTTTGCCCTTAGCCGCCTTCAATTTATGCATACAGCCTAGTAAAGACCACCATTTCACACCATATGAAATAGTCACAGCCAGGCGCATGCAATCCACCATATCCCATGTGAGGAAAGCATGAGATGCACATCAAGCAGCAACAGTACTAGCAGAGGAATTTAGGGAATATTTAACAGCACTAACACGTGCTATTAAATATATCTCTCAACAGATTGCGCCACCCATGAGTGAAGAATAGGACACACCGCAAGGGAAAGCAACTGCAAACATATCTGTCACAACTGGACCATTATTACCACAGGAGCAGATCTACGTAAAAAAACTTTGTGCATCGATGGAAAAATCCCAGGTCCCAAGGTCCTTATGAGGTGGTGTTCTGTACTCCTCTCTCCATCCGTGTGAAGGAGTTAAGATATTGGGTGCATCTCTTGAATGTCCGAAGAGCACCTCAGACAAGGCAAAGCTCAGTAAGGACATGGCCAAAGAAAAAACATTTTAAAGACTCCATGCCAGGGTGGTGTGCAGAGGTCCAGAATCTGGTCTGCCCTGGTGGGAAATGGGCCTTTCGCTCTCCCTATCCCTCTCCCTCTCACTACCCCTCTCCCCTTCCTCTCTCTCCCTCTCTCTCTCTCTCTCTGTCTCTCTCTCTCTCTCTCTCTCTCTCTCTCTCTCTCTCTCCCTCTCTCTCCCTCTCTCTCTCTCTCCCTCTATCTCCCTATCTCCCCCTCTCTCTCTGTCTCTCTCTCTCTCTCCCTCTTTCTCTCTGTCTCTCTCTCTCTCTCGCTCTCTTTCTTGATAACCCTTTTCTCCTCTCCAGGGATAAGCAAGGATGCCTGACTGACATGTTCAAACCTCTCTGTTATGTAGGGATAAGGTTAAAATAAATGTCATTTGTTCTAGGAATTATGCATTAGATATTTTTAGTAGTATATTGTTTTGTATGACACTGGTCGTGGTTGTTGGAGTGTATGAAGGTATGTCTGTTATATGGGGTGGCCCTATAAAGGGGGGTGGACAGTAGAAAAATAATACTAGTACGACTATGTCTATGATGAAAATGATGAAAAAGTATCACAAAATGTCTCACTTTTTGCCAGCCACCCCTACACGTTTTCTTAGACAAATAAAACAGGAAGTACGAATGACGTATGATTTATGTAAGGGGGTGGGCTTTGATGCCATTTCTGATATCGAGTACTCAGAATTATCCAACAGCTGGTACTCCGATATGCATACTGCAGGAAGAAATGTGATAAATGAAAGCTGTTACGTGTGTGCACTTATCCCGCACGTATCGGAGGCTCCTAAGGTTTTAGTTCCACATCCAGTCCCAATTACAGAGGCACAATGCCTGGTACATCTTGCACTATGTAGGATAAAGGACACATTCCAGGCACACAGCATGCAGTTGAGGACATTGATCTAGACCCAGCATTATGCAATGGCAATACTAAATACCACCAGTGTCTAAAAGTACCATATTTCTCCTTGGGAGGTTACTCGGCAGATGGACTGATCGAGTACAGCAAAGAAACAATAACCCAAATAGAGAAATAGCACAAATATGGTCCCAATACATCACGAGCACACACCTTGGCCAGCTGTCTGCTGTCTGTCAAGAGCCCATGCATGCTAAAATGTTACATGCTCATTGCACAACATGCAGAGTTATGAAAACAAGGTTTAAAAGAAATTACAGCACCACATAAAAACATGAGTAGGATGAGTGGAGTATGGATAGAATGAATGAAAATTAGTCGGAGAAATGTTTAGTTTTTACTGGGGCTAGGCCTCAAGATTTGTAAAAGTCTGCAGGGCTGCAATGTGTTTCTATGTAAGGTAGCAATATGTAAAGTAGCATATCACACTCCCTTTTCAAATACCCCAGGTCACAATGGACCAGGAACCAGGCTGGTTGCTAAAATACAATATTTATTTGTTTATTTGAAAATGAAAAGAAATCAGACACTTTTTAATATGGGGCAGTAATCACCAGTGGGGTGATAATAACAACGAAAAGGTGAGAAATGCACTGGGTTTAACTTACTAGTGGAACATATACACAGCACAGCAGAATAGGAGCACTTTTGGTTTAGGTAAGACAGAACTTAAATTAGAATTGCCCCCTTCAATGTTCCCGCAACCCACAAATAATCAATTCTAAGTGGATAAACAGAAGCAGCAGGTAATCAGGAATGACAAAGAGGAAACAGAATTCAAATCTGACTTTCCCTCGCCAAATAAGATAGAAAAACAGATTTTAAACCCCTGGCAACATTATAAAATGACACTCGGAAATGGACAATTAAATAATGAATGTGTCTTAAAAACCTGGAAGCAAATATAATTCCTCACTAAAGCCACAATGCAAATACACTAACAATCACAAAGAATGGATTACAAAAAGCATACGGTTCAAAAATGATTGGCAGGGTTGAAACAGATTGTAGCAAAACTGCGATTTTGCAATTCCCGCACAAAATTACCCAAATGATTTTTTAATAAAAACAGGTGAAATACATTGATTCGGAGTGCTGTTTTTTGGTTGGGGCGTAGGTATAGATCACAGGTACAATATGGAAGTGAAATTAGGGCTCTAGCTGGTAAATTGAGAGGGATATGGAAGGTAGAGTGAGGTTCGTTTTTAGGAAAATAGAGCAGTGAAAAGAGGAATCGGTTTTAAAATTGAAAGGCAAATCTTACTTAAACTAGATTTAATGGTTAAGAAAAGAGGAACGCCACCCGTGAATATCAAAAGTTAGGGTGCAATTGTAACCTTTCACGCAGTGTACCCCTTTTCTTAAGGGAAAATTAATTTATTTACATACATATCGCTAATAATTTAGGATCTATGCAAGACAGAAATGAAGAGAAACGTGGCGCTAACACTAGAAATCAAGGGCAGGGTTGCAAGAATGATTGTGACAGTTTGAACAAGTTATCAGGATAAGGATAGGAGGACTTAGAGAGTGGGATAAGGACAAAAACAAGATAGGCTATGGGCTTAGATGGGGTGGCAATTGATACCCACAGTCCACTTTTTAGTTTTTGGATTTTGGACAGTCAACAGTTCTGATCACTACATGGCAGTGTGCCTGGCATACAGCTGGGCAGTTCTTGTCACCGGGTAGCACTTCTGGACTGGCAATACGGGTCCCTGGATACTACAGGTCAGCTGGATTGCACAGTTACCTCTGGATGCAGTTAGTGGGATCAAGATGCTTCCCAAAAACTGCACAGCTTTCCCTTTTTTGGGAATTTTAGTGGGATTTCAGAATTGAGGCCTTGCTGGAGCAGCCTCAGCAATGCTTGGGTTTTTCAGTGGGCCCTGTAGAAGGGTCAGCAATGCTTGGGCCTTGTAGTTGGGATCTGGAGTCTGGATGGATGGAACAGGCACAGGCACAGGAAAATCAGGAAGAGTGTGTCTTGTCAGGGACTCATATTTATAATGCCTAGTGACATCACCCAAGTATATGACTGGGCAGGCTTAACTAAACACGCCTCTAACAATAGGATTAGACAAGTGTGATAGTCTCCGCCTCGCTGTCAGCTGGTTGGATTTCAGGAAATGTTCAAAAACCTCCCACAGTTACTTTAACTAAAATCCAATTTTGCCACAAACATACATTTATACAATTACAGTCTCTTAGCAAATTATATACACAGGTTACATATTTTGTTCAGCACATTGCAGTCCAATCCTCCAGTCCGTGGGACCTTGTTTCGCCCTTCTACTAGTTTTTCGGGCTTTTCAATGGGATTTATATTACTCACAATTCTATAACTTTATACATGGATGTGGATATCATCAGGGATGTATGTAAGATGAATGCTTTTCTTGTAATCTGCCATATTTTCCCATTTCTGGCCCCAAGGTGTCAGTGAATTCTACCAAGTCTAAAAAGAAAGCCCAAAAATTCCCATTTCCACTGCGGAAATTCTACATTTTTACAAAGTATTGCTGCTGAGAGAAAAGTCTTTAAAGTTTCTTTATGAAACAGTCTTTGGAAACAAAAGGCAGTGCATTGTCACTAGATCCTTATTTTCCTTCCTTCAACTGCAACCAACTGTCATTCCCTTCAAAGCAAGGTGGGGGTTTCTCATCTTGATTGGAGGTTTTATTGCCCTTTCACACTTCCAACTTCCTTGCCCTGGGAGTCCCATTGTCAGTGGGTTTCTCTAGACTATATTCTTTCCAATCCTGTAATTATCAGTGGGTTGTTAGTCTCTGCTGAGAGTTTATGGTGTGGTTCCCTTCCTCAGGGGGAAGTTTCAGGGCTGACAACTGGAATAACTGGTTTTTGAGAGCTTGCAAATTCAGCCCATGTGTTTTAAACCTTTATTTTCTTATTTTGGGTCCTGAATTAAAACAAACCTGTGAAAGAAAATAGCCTATGTGTGTCTTATCACCAATAACATAAACCCTTCACATTGCTAGGTAATGCAAGCTTTCATTCAACAATTTATTTTTAAACAGGCCATTTATTTCCTTTAGTTTGCAAAAGCCCATTTGTCCACATATGTTGAAAACTGCTAGGATTTCTTTCTTTAAATTCGGTTTGGCAGCTCCATCAGATTCCCACACTGTCTTTGCAGCCATAGTTATTTTCTTGACATCAGGCGTTTTGTCTGAAGCACAGATATATGGAAACTGAGCTGACTCAGAGTGTTAGATTCTCTTTGAACTGCTGCTTTGGATACTTTTGTAAAGCGACAAACGTGTGTTCCCGTGCAAGTAAAAGTACAGTTCCTGGTTAATTTCTTTCAGAGTTGGTTTGTCTGGGCCTGGCATTCAGGAATTATGCCTGGTTTTGTTGAGGCACAATGAACTATCCTGGGCATGGCAAGGCCTTTTTAATTACAGTAGTTTAAAACAGAACAGATGGAATTAGTGTCAAAACAGCATCTTTAAAAGGTGGAAAAGTTTCATTTTGAAGGGGAATTTTGGGTTCCCAGCAAAGCAGTGCTGCCTTTTCACTTTATTCCCTTTATCTGTTTCTGAACACACTGGCACACTCCTTCAGTGTGTCTCCTTGTTCCATCCTGCCTAAAGTGGGCTTGGCAGGACGGTGCAACCATCTTTTTGTTGCTGCCAAAACACAGTTTTGAGGTCCTGGTGCGCACAGGAGCCAGTGCAGCCAGGTTGCTGTTTCTTGCGCAAATGCAGCTGGTGATGTGGGGAACTGCTTTTGAGTGGGTCAATATATCCCACGGCTGACAATGAAGAAAAGAAGAGTGGAGCATCCCTTTTATGGAAGCAGGACGGTTTGGGGTGAAGCCATGCCCTTATCCAGAGACACAACTGCACCAAGTCACCAGTTTATAAACCCTTGCCTGGTTCCAGTTTGGGAGGAGATAGGAACAGTTGAGGGACAGAACAGAAGAGACTGTTCAGGGAGCAGAGTTCTTTGCCCCATCCTCATTTCTTTAAAGAATAAACTTGTTATCCTTGCAAGATAGACTATTGGGCTTACTTCCTTAGAGGGGTGTAATTTACTCTGGTGTGAGCGTAATTAAGGGACAACCTTATAATTAGGGACAACCTTATAATTAGGGCCACCCTTACAATATACAGCACATTTAGAGTATGTGCATCATGTTTTCAATGGGGTATGACCAGATCAAGTCCTCTGTTTAAATGCTTACTGTCACTGAACAAAAACAACATCCCAGGATAGGTGATGCCCAAGGATAGGTTGTTAGTCTTAGCCATGTTTGGTGGTGGTGTGAGTTATGGTCGCATAGCTTACCATAACTGGCACATTTCTTTGGTTTTTAGATTTTGCCATGCACCTATAACATTCCTTTAAAAAAGTTGTTCACTGAATTTCACAGGTTTTTTATTAGAGTAATTTAACAATAACCTCTCTGACAACACATACACATATATTTTTATATTTGACGATAATAAACACAGACAAAATTGTGCTTTGGCTACGCTATATAGAGGATCTGTTCCTCATATGGCAGGGAACAGCAGATGAATGGCTGGCATTTGTGAAAATCCTCAAAGTAAACATGTTGAACTTAAAGTTCACAGGAAGTTATAGCCAGCATTCAATCATCTTTTTGGATGTCTGTGTGAAAGACGATCATAGGGAACTCATCACAGAACTATACAGAAAACCCACCAGCTCCAATACTCCTTTACATGCCTTAAGTAACCATCCTACATCATTAAAATGGAGCATACTGTATGGTGAGTTCATATGCATTCGGAGGAACTGCAAAAGAATTGAAACTTTTGACAGTGAATATGCCCTTATTGTGCAAAGATTTCGTACCCGAGGATACCCCAAACAGTTGCTTGAAAGGGCATAAACCAAAGTGCGTGAGCTAGACAGAGATTCATTAGTGGTTTCCAACACAAATCAAAACATGGCCAACGCTGACAAAGCTATACATCTGATTCTTACATATGGAGAAGAGTCCACCAATATTCGTCAAATAATGAACAGACACTGGCATGTTTTGAAAATTGATGAATATCTGGGGGATTCCATTGGCAAGAAAATTATTATCACTTTCCGGAAATCTGTGTCTCTAAAAGAGGACCTGGTGACCAGCTATTTGAGCCCGAAAACTAATATCAATTCAGATGCCTGGCTAAGTAAAGGCACTTCCGGTTTCATAGATGTATGAAATGTAAAGGGTGTCAATATGCCACCAATGTATCGAATTATCATCATCCAATTTTGGCCAAAGACATTAAGACCAAGGGCCTCATTCCGAGTTGGGCGGTAAGTGTTAATGGTCACCGGTAAGGAAACCGGTGCCGTTAAACCCTTACCGCCCAATGCCGAGGTCCCTTAGCGGGACCCGCAAAGGACATGTGGTCTGACCACAGGTCCTTTGCGGGTCCCGCTAAGGGACCAGGGCGCTAATAACAGGCCCGCTATTTGCGGGCACGTAATTAGCGCCTTCCCCATTCCCATTGAGCCCTACGGGGGCTCAAATGGGAATGGGGAATAGTCTACAGAATGGGGACTTACCGGGTCCTCCAAGGTCAGAATGACCCGGTAAGTCCCCATTCTGCCAGACCCGACCCGGACCTGGGTTTGGCTACCTCCAAACTCGGAATGAGGCCCCAAGTCTTGGATAATGTGCAATGCCGAGTATATGGTATATGTTTTTCATGCCCATGTAAAAAAAATGGTATGTGGGTAGTACTATTGCAAACTGAAATTAAAGATTCTTCAGCATATACGAGCCATTAAGAACACAAATCCCACATACCTCATGGCTCTACATTTCAAAAATACCCATGAAGTAAAGCTGGATGGTTTCACATTCTTCGGTAGGCACACAGTCCAATAACCACCAAGGAGAGGGACCCGTGAACTTCATCTACGACAACTGGAAACTAAGTGTATACCAGACTTAGAGACCAAAAAACCCAGAGGACATAATTTGGGCGAAGAACTGTAGACCTTTCTGGGTACATGAACTATCACATAGATATCTACTTTTGCCTCAGTGTTTGAAAGGTTCCTTGCTATATGATGCCCTTGATCTCTTCCTTCCCTTACTCTCTTCCTGCCTTTTAACCTTCTCTTCCTGCTCTCTGGCAACCTAGTTCTCTTTTTTCTTTTGTAATGTAGGAGGCACAGTGGTTATATGGTTTATTTAATTTCCTCATATGTCCACCTTGAGTTTCTATTTTTCTCATTTAAATCTTGAGGAGTTCTCATCCAACTGTATTCATTTTGTAGTGGATTTGAGAATTCCTCTCCTCTTTTATAATGGTTTTAACACCTTGTTTATATAACTTGGTGTGGGTTTTATTTTTGATATGAGGGTAGCCAGGACATCTGGATTTTGACTCTTATGGTTTCATGGTTAGATTTGAAAGAGTACTATGGCTTGGACTGTAACATTATAAACAGTAAGATCTTAGGGTTTGTTTACGTTTGGAGAATCTATCTCCTCTGAGTATACCATTGTTGGTACTGAGCACTATTACAGTCCTCCATTAGATGCTCTCAATTATCGCAATCCTGTAGAACTCCTGGCTAGGTTTGGTCACACCTAATATGTTTGATTTAGTTGGTGCGATATTATTTACATTTATTTACAGCACTTCTAGGAGATTTTAATCTTGCGATATTAACTGATGAGATTGTTATGTGCCGTACTAGATGGTGACCTTACATAACTCTTTTTTGCACTATGCACTTTAACTTTAACGCAGCTGTTGATATTGCTTTGCATTATGCATCTTTCAGTTGTACTTAACTAGATCTTGTACCATGCATTTTAACTTCAATGCGGATGTCGACATTGCTTTGCATTATGCATCTTTTAGCTGTAACAAACTAGATCTGCACTATGCACTTTATTTCAAGCCTAATATGCTGCTTATATGATACTATTTTGTACCATATTGCACTATGCACTTTGGAGTCCAGAAAATAGGATTAAGCATCATGCACTTTAGGACGAGATCAACAAGTTATTTGTGTCATATCATCTTGTCCTTTATGTATTATGTACTTTAGTATTCAAAGACAGGATTATGCATCATGCCTTTTATTGGTCAAATAGAAGTCTGCAAATAGACGTCTGCATTGAATGGTCTGATCACTCATATGGTAAAAGTATTGCGAATTGATAACATTTTATTGAAAAATCAGATTGGCACTATGCACTTTACTTTGAAACCTATATGCTGCTAACGTTTGCAATTGTGTACTAATAATAATAATAATTTGGCACTTATATAGTGCTACGAACCCTCAGGTATCTGAACGCTGCTTATTATTACCCACGGTGTGTGGTGCTTATTTATCGACCTCGGAAGGATGAAAGGCTGAGCTTGGCCCCGCCGGGATTCGAACCTGCGTTAACAGGCTCTGCACGGATGTCAAAGCGAGCGCTCTACTCGCTGTGCCACTTGACCGGCTCCGTCGCACTATGCACGTTAACATTCTGAAATAGGATGTAGCATTATGTGTTCTATTGTTAAAAATCGATGTTTATGACAAATCCATCTGGATATGTAATTACCATTTTAACGTAGCATTTCTTTTAGGAACATGCTATATGCACCACGCATCTCATTCTCTCGGCGACTAGAATACTGTTCGTGTAATACCATCTTGCACTTAATTGCACTAAACACCATTAGTAGAGGCGATCACATGGCACGAACTGTGCGACCTTAGCTCACCGCACAAGACACATGTACATTAACTCCAGTTTATAATACAACAATGCAGATGACACACGTTAAGGTCCTTTTGCAATTTCTAAACCATTTTACGTGTGGTTTAAGCGGCGCATTCCGCGGCAGATAATGCAATACATGTGCTGCTTTTGCCTTCTTTTTTACTTGTTGCACAACCGTACAAACACATAGCTATACAAACCACATGTCTTAACATCTAGAATTGTTGCTCCATTTTGAAGCATCAAGGCATACGATAGTGCAGCCCTGCAAGGATAATCAGCTATACGTCCACATTACAAAATGTCCGACCTTTTACAACTTGAATCAGGTGTTTCTAAAACCCACGAAATTCCATCTATCATATTTAAACCATAGAATTCCATATCATATTAATGTCCTACCTTTGTGTCCGCTCCCATGTATGTGATCAAGCGGTCTGTTCACTGCGAAACGCGTTGTTGTGTGCTTCCCTGTCCAACATTCTTTGTGGTTCTGTCTGCAAACTGAGGGATTCGCCTTGTTCCACTGCTCCAGGAGTGTTACCCAACCAGTGTACTACGGTACGCATTTATTTCACATATATATATGTATATATGTATGTATTACACGCCACGGTAGTGGCTGTGTAGTTATGGTTAAGTTGCCAAACCCATAGGAAGAGTACTTTTCGGGTGGCTTATAACTTTGCTCCCCCTGGACGAATCCACACCAAACTTTGCAAAAAAAGTATATGGCCCACTCTAAATTTTTTTTTTTTTTGCTAAATTTGGTGAGGTTTGGTCAAGGGGGGTCAAAAATGTCTTTTTTCCCCATAGACTGAATGGGGGGAAAAACTTTGCTCACGCCTACAGCCCAAACCGCTGGACTTGCGGCTTGGTCCCAAAAGCGTGCTTTTGTAAATTTGGTGAAAATCCGTCCAGTAGTTTCTTTTTAAAATGACCAAAAAGTAGGTCACAAAAAATGTGTGATATCTATGTCCGCTCCGCGAACACACTTCCCTGTTCGCTCCGCGGACAGGACACCGATTGGTTAATCGGCTTGCGTCATGTCCGCGGACATGCGAAGTGTTCGCTGATTGGATGGTGAAGAGCGTGAATTAAGTCAGATTTTTGGAAACGCCCGCCATCTTGGATTCGCGGACAGCGGCCAGTGTCCGCGGACATCGTGGTAAAAACATAAAAAAACACAACATTGCACTTGTCAAACTTATCAAATAATCTCTGGGGAGGTGAGGGGTGATGAGGATGAGATGGGATATGGCTGCAAGAAGCAAAAAATAGGTGTTTTTTGCTGCAAAAGTACGCAAACATTTCGGATGTTCGTGAACAGTCCTGAAAAGTTCACGGACACCTCAGCATTACAGGGTTGGTGAAATGCAGTTCTTGGATGGCTTGTAACTTTGGAACCACGTAATGGAACTGCATGCAATTTTGCATGTATATTTCTGACCTGATTCTGAGTGAGTATGCAAAGTCTGGTGGGATTCTGTCACGAGGGGGCAAAATTAGTGGGGAGGGTACCAAAGTAATGTAAAGGCTTATAAATGAGGTGCCATTTGATGAGTCTACACTTCATTTGGCAAACTGATAATAGATCGAGATATACATGTTTTTGCGAGGTTTGGTGGGATTCTGTCAAGAAGTAGCAAAATTAGAGGGTGGGTCCCAAAATAATGTAAAGGCTTATAAATGAGGTGCAATTTGACGAATCTACACTTGATTTGGGAAACCGATGATACATTTAGATATGAATGTTTTTGCGAAGTTTGGTGGGATTTTGTGAAGAGGGGGCAAAATTAGAGGGGACAGTCCCAAAATGATGTAAAGGCTTTTAAATGAGGTGCCATTTGATGAATCTACACTTCATTTGGCAAACTGATAATAGATCTAGATACACATGTTTTTGAGACGTTTGGTGGGATTCTGTCAAGAGGTAGCAAAATTAGAGGGTGGGTCCCAAAATATTGTAAAGACTTATAAATGTGGTGCCATTTGACAAATCTACACAAAGGTTTGCAAAAAGATTATAGATCTAGATATAGATGTTTTCGTAAAGTCTGAATGGATTTTGTCAAGTGGGGGCTAGGTTATATAACGATTGTATGTGCATACATTTGACACTTTTGAAAAAATAAAACATGGGTGAATTTCCAGCAAACTTGCGTAAGGAGCATTGGCAAGGACCTACAAGCATGGTTTTGCAAATATTCCCCTGTTTTATCATTTGACAAGTGTCATAATGTAGCTACAAAAAATAGCGATATACCTTTAGTGACTGAGGGGTAGCCTGTGGCCATGGACAGTGGCCAGATTGTCCGGGTCATGGAATAAGGTCATGATCCGGACAATCTGGCTACTGGCCATGACCACAAGGGACAAAACATAGGATTGAAGTGGCCATGTCCATCTCGGACTGGCTTTGTGGTAAAGTTATTCGAAATTAGGATAGTTCTGAAAGGGAAGAAAAATATGCTCGTGGTAATATGGTCATAGGGTTCTCTTTTTGCCTTCTGCAGGCTGCCATGGAAAGCGAAGAGAGGCCTATTTGTAACCTTGTGTTCTCTGACTATTGAAAAGACTACTCGGAGACTGTAAGTAGGGTATTCTGTTTCAAGTAAAACCAGTGTCTTTTATTAACTTTAAAGGTTACATTTTCTTTCTCTATAGGAAAAAGGATACGTCTTGAATTTTTACTCGGCTGCCTTGAGAAGAAAGTAACTTCAGGTAAGTCTCTCAGGTATTGTTTAATACTAAAGTTCTTTTCTCATAGTCCAAACTATCTCAAGACTTCTTATACTCGGACTCCTCCGGACTGCCCCTCTTCTAACTTCTTCTCTTTACTGTCTTTGGGTTCTCAGCTGGTTTTCCCTCAGCAATTTGTATATCTTTGTCTCTGTTGTTCTTTTTGCAGTGTATAAGACTTCCCACTCAATATCAGTACTTTCTTATTTCTATCTTGAATCACTTCTCTTCTTTGTGATGTCTAATTTTACTTCCCCTTCACCTTCTCAGGCTTATATTCACTTGGCTCACCTCTTTAATGTACATCCTTTCACTTTCTTAGGAGATTCACACGCCCCTTATTCAAATGTCAATGTTCTGGGGAAAATAAACAAGTCCCTTGCTAGTATTACTCTGCTTCACCGGTTAGATTACAACACATTCAGTGCCTCTAGTCAACATATAGTTTTTTCGCCCTTTTCCCCCTTTCGTATGAAACTCTTTTCATACCTTTACACAGCTGCTCCCTGTGAGTTGCTTCCGTCGTCGAAATCCCTCTGCCTCCGTCTGTTTTCGGATGACCGTTGAGTCTCTCCGCCCCCTCTCCTCAGCTGACTTCTTCACCCGGCGATGCCGAGATGGGTTGCGTCGAGTCTCTCCGCCCCCTCTTCTCAGCTGATTGCTTCACCTGACAACGCCGGGACTGGTTCGCGTTGAGGCTTCCCCACCAACCGATCCCCAGGACTTGGGAATTTACATAGGCATTTCAGCTGCCTCCGTACCTTCGTCGGACGTTGTTCTCCTCTTCTCGGATCGGTGTCTCCTGTCCTCCCTCACACAGGGGTGACAGTCTCACAATCTTTGCCACCAATAACGATAACAAAGCGCAACGGCGCTTCGCCTTCTTCAATACTTAAATATAATAAAATAACCTTGTTTTCGTTATGCCACAGCCGGGCTTCTTAATACGCCCATTCATAACCGTCACCTGCCAGTTCCTCCTCTCCCGTCCCCTAGCAACCAGAAAAGAAAGAAGAGAAAAATACAACACTTGAGCTTTATCGGTGATTTGTCACAAAAGCTGTCACTCCACCCACCCGGGCTGACATGGATTTCTTAACCCCTTGTTGCACTGTTTAGCCTACTGCAGCTAGTTTCACCAGAGCCGGTGCCTGATAGGTGATTTGTGCCGTTCTGAATGGATTCCTCACACTTTGTGGTAAAGGTATTCGAAATTAGGATAGTTCTGAAAGGGAAGAAAAATATGCTTGTGGTAATGTGGTCATAGGGTTCTCTTTTTGCCTTCTGCAGGCTGCCATGGAAAGCAAAGAGGGGCCCTGTATGGAACCCTCGCCTTCCCTTTCCATGGTGGCCATCTTGGAAAAGGATTTTCCTTCCGGCGTCCCGGTGTAGGAAGAAAAATCCTCTTTTTTAGCACCCTGGGGTCCCGCTTTGGGAACCTAGGGTGCTAATGGCCTTGATCCCCCATTTCAGTGGCTGGAATGGGGCGATAATGGTCCAGAGACCTCGTTATCCACCCTCGCTTCGCTTGGGCTGATAACTTGGGCTGCTGGGCCAGTATCCACCGTTCCAGTCCCTGGAACGGAGGATGAACGCCACAATATTCCCATTAGCATAACACAAAATGCAAATGGAAATGTTGGAAAATCTTATTGAGTCTATTTACTTTACTGAGAACTGTAAAGTAGATGGAGTCTATACATGTTTTTTTTTAGTTCTATTTTTTAACTGTGAAACGTGGTTCCTAAAGGAATATGTCTTTTGTTGTTTTTGGATGTATTTCTTTTGGCAGGAGAGCTGAGAACGAAAGGTGGGGAGGGAAATGAGGGAAGAGGGGTAGGTGGACAAGGGAAAATGTTGCGCGTGTGTTATTTCTAAGGTAGGGCGCAGTGTTTCTCATGCTCCTTGATGACAGCAGTGGTGGTGGCTCTTGGAGAGGAGGGATGGCATTAGCTGATGCCATTTTAAGATAAACAGCAGTTTTGCTAAAAGTATGTACTGTGTACTATTGTTAATGGATAATGAGTAGGAATAGGTGTTGGAGCTTTGCAAGGGAAATTTTGATGGTGAAGGTTCCTAGATCATTAGAAAATGCAGTTCTAAACTGTCCGCAAAGCATCGATCTTATCGTGAAGTGTGCACGGGTTCTCGGACACGTCATCATGCCGCGCGTCAGCGTATGGTCATGTGGCACTGTCCGGAAGGTCCGCTATGAAGTCAGATGTTCGTAGACGTCTACGGATGCAAAACTAGTTGAAATAGTTGCAAAAAGTGTATGGAAGTGTTAAAAATGATTCCAGAAGGTGGGAAATGGCAGAGTTTTAAGATGACACTTTGTAAATTGGACACAGACATTGCTATATTGGGTAAGTATGATATTAGAAAGTTGTAGGAAAATAGCATGAATTGGTAAAAACCTATGAAATTCACTGAAAAAAACTTCACTGAAAGTTTTTTTATTGAATTTTATAGGTTTTTATTAGTCCAACATAACCATAACGTCCCTTTAACTAAGTTTTTTCTGTGAATAGGTACATATATAAACACAACACCAAGAAAGTTATGTTGGGTTTTAAAAGGCTTGAAAAAACCCTTTCACTTGAAATGTGAAAGTAGGAAAGTCCATTTTAGCCAAGTCACACATTCCCCAACGCCACCTAGAGCCATCGCTGGAAGTTCACCTCCAGTTCTGATCCACAACAGCAAGGTATCGTGGGTATGCAAATTAGCTCAAATGCAAACCTTTTTCTCCAGGAAATTGTGTTTCTCTAAGAGGGCAGCGCTACTTTATACATAGCTTAATCGACCCAAGACATACATATATATCATCCATTACTTACCGTAATTGTATTTCTGATGCTAATATCTGCTTAGATTCACATGCTATGCATAGGCCGACATCTGGTGATCCTCACAGAGTATTACATGACTTTTTTTCGAAATTCGAAGAGGGACCTTGACTGGACGTGTTTGTAATACTATCCCTTGTGTGACGTGTACTATTCCCATGATCCATTACGCGTCAAGGTCCCTCAGATTGTTTTGCCTCTGACATGGAGCATGAAGTGTTTGCATGAGTACAAGAAAGTGAACGCAGTAAAAATAAAGGTGAAAGACATCTATGCACCTTCAATTCCAGGAGGAGAGGAAGGGTGGGCGCATGTGAATCTAAGCAGATACAAGCATATGAAATAAGATTACAGTAAGCCACGTAGGCCTTATGGGGCTTGTGGATCTACTTAGAATCCCATGCTATGCATAGATTAGCAAGCAGTACCTGGAGAAGGAGGTGGGTTGTTTGAAGGTACAGTGGCAAATAGATGTTTTAACACTGCTTGACCCACTTGTGAATCTGCTTTAGAGTGTGTTTCTAGGCCAGAAGTCTTTAAACTGTGGGGTGCGCCACCTCAGGGAAGCGTGGCCACATTCCAGGGGAGTGCGAGAGCCCAGCCTGAAATAAAAAAGAATACATATTTTTTATTTATTTTCTTTACTTTTTTTAATGGAGGACATGGGCAGGGGCAGCTCCCAGTTTCGGACTAGAGCATAAAACGGTCTTGTGCACCAATGAAAAAATGGCCCATAGTTGCCAATGGCAATTCATCCCTTTGGTGACAGACTGTTTGAATAGTATCTTCCTTCTTGAGCTCTTCGCTCATCCGCCTCCAACTCCCTCAGAATCAGTTGCTTCTCCAAGCAATGAGTTGGTGGTAGATCTCTTTCTTCGGCTGGGGCCTCCCTCTGGAACAGCCTCCCTGACTCCCTGAAACTTGAGGAGAACCCTCTCCGGTTCTGGAAGCACCTCAAAACCTTCCTCTTTGCTTCTGCTTTCTCTCCCCCTCTCCCTACTGTACTCCTGGCTGAAACTGCACTGGTCACCTGGCTACCCTCTGATCTTGGGCCCATGTCCCCTCCCCTGCCAGTTGCACCCCTGTACTGCCTCCCTGGCATCCCCTGAACTTGGGGACTGGTTTCTGTATCCCTGAGGCCCCCTACCAGCACTTGACACCTGATGTCTGCACTTACCCTTGCACTTGCCATCAGCTGGCCGCTCTTTTAATGTTGCTTTATTTATCCATTTATTGTTTACTGTCGTTCCCATGCACTGCACTGCCCCTTCCCTCTTCCCCCTGCACATTTTGCCCTTCCCCCTTCCCTGGTACTTGCGAGATCTCAATGTCACCTGGCCTGGTAGAAGTGTTGTCTTTGTCTTCCCTCTGTTCCCCTCCCTTGCCTTGTCGCGACTTGAAACACTTGTGTATCGGCGTGTTATAAATGCCATATCATATCATACCCAAGGGGGTGTTTTTTGCAAAACCTTTAGCAAATTATGATATTTAAAGAATATTTATTCAGCAACAATGGTCAAAACTACTAGCTGCATAGTGAAGTAATGCATCAAACTGGTCCACATCGGCCAGAAAAACTGGTCCACATCGGCCAGAAAAACTGGCCCACATCGGCCAAAAAAACTGGCCCACACTAGAATTTTTGGTTTGGGCATTGCTCATCCAGAATGGGTTAGTGGGTGTCGTCCCAGTGGCCCCCTCATCCACTATAGAGGAGCCGAGGAGCCAGCGCAGTGAAACACTGAGCACTCCCTCAGCTTCTTTTTCCAGCTAAGGCAGTGCTCCTGGGCTGGCTGAACTGTCAAAGGGAGACAATGAAATCGCGTCCGGTCCGGGTTCCCAGAATGAGGAATTACCGGGCCATTCCGAGTTCGGAGGGCCTGGTGATTCCTCCTTCTAGGAACCCGGGCCCGGACCTTCCCCATTCCCATTTCAGCCCCCATAAGGATGAATGGGAATGGGAGAGAGAGCAAACAACGGGCCGATTACGAGCGGCCCGTTGTTTGCTCCCTCCTCCCCTCGCGGGACCCGCGCTGCACGTCTGGTAAAAACCCAGGACTAATGCTAGGAAAAATCAGACGTGCAGACCAGGTCCCGCGAGGGGACCTCGTAATCAGGCGGTACAGGGTTGACGGCGCTGGCACCTTTACGGGAACTGGTGGGGGAGCTCAGGGACTATACTGGGAGTAGGGTGCGGTGACGCCGCGCGATAATTCATAGCCATTTGGACTTAGTATCCATGTGGCATTTTTTTTTTTGGGGCATGGCTACCCCCATTCCGGGTACCGGGGTTCCGGGTTCCCTGAATGGGGAAATACCGGGCCATTCCGACCTTGGAGGGCCCAGTATTTCCCCATTCAGGGAACCCGGACCTGGTACATCCCCATTCCCATTTCAGCCCCCATAGTGCTCAATGGGAATGGGGATTTTGCTAACAACGGGCCCGTTATCGACAGACCTTGTAATGAGGCGGTAGGGGGTTAACGGGGCCGGCAGCTCTACCGGCCCCGTTAACCCCCTACCGCCTTCGTTGTAATGAGGCCCATGATGATCTCCTTCTCTCCCTCTCTCCCAGCTGCTTTGGAAACAAAGAGCTGATCTGTTGTCCGTAGTGGTTTTGTTTTGTTTAGGTAGTATATGACCACACCCCTCACGTCTAGAGTATGGAGACTCGTTTCTGCTGAATTAGTTGGATGTTGGAAAAAGGCTGAAAGTACAATAGATTGGTTAACATGGAACTAAGAGATGAATTAAGGTGAAAAACCAGGATCAGTTCTAAAAACCACTTTGTCCAATTAAGGGATCTTAGACTGAGGGCGCTTGTAGTTCACTGACCCTTGCTATAGAATTGATTGCCACAAGAAAAGCAATCTTATAAGTTAAATGTCTGACAAGGGATTTGACCTAGCAGTTCGGGCTGGACTGCCCCGTTTGGGGGGGTACCAAGCCTGATTTGCAAATGGTCTTTCCTCTTCTGTAATGGCTTAGCAGGAAAAGAATGATGTTCTGGAGGGTTGCCCAGAGCAATACAGAGGTTAAGATGAATTCTAAACCTTCCAGCCATCACCTCTTTGTTTTTGCTAAGACTAGCTTTGTGCCTTGGTTCAAAGGGTGGACCCATGAGTTTTGTGAGTAGAACATTTAGGTCCCAAACAGGTGGTGGATTTGAAATTGGAGGGTATAGTCTTTACTCCTTCCATGAAAGCTTTGGTTACTGTAACTTTCCACCATGACACTTTGTTCTGTTATGTAGTGTAAGCACAGAGCGCTGCTAAAGGCACTTTAAGTGAATTGAAGACTATACCCAAGTCTAGAAGATAAAGCATATAGTGTTCTATATGTGAAGGGGAACAGTCAATTGGACTGATGTTACGTGATGATGTGCACCAAATGACAAATCTTTTCCTTTTTTTAAAAGAAAAACTCTTAATTTAAGCTTGGCATACACAGGCCTTGTAAAAGATTTCTACATTATCATGTTTCAGGACCACAGTACATTAGCAAGAAAGGAAGGCTAAGGTTACAAGGGAAAATAATAATCATCACAATCCGTCGGTACAAAGTCGCAATTGCAGTTCAAAGTGACATGCACTTTCAAATATCAAAGTCAGTTCTTGAAATCGTACAAGGTATGCGTGATGCATTAGTCCTGGGATTGTCTGGACAGGTAAGAGCGAAATTCAACCCATATATCTTTGGGTCTGGATGTGTAGGGCAACAACCCCACATAGGCTTCCTCACAGTTCTGAGCCCATGTAAGATCAGAAAGCCACACCGTGTCTGTAGGCAGGTTTTTGTCTTTTCACTTTTGCAATATGCATCTTTTGGCTATCATGTACTCCATATTCACAAATGCCTTAAGACGTTTAACCGAGAATTCAGCCCACGGTCCAAACAACACCCAAACTCTATCCAAGATTCTACCACCCAGGCAATATTTTTAGATCAGCATGCCAGAATCCAGTCAATCTGGCGCAGCCCCAAAACATATGCATGGGGTCAGCATTTTGTGAGCGACATCTGAGACATTTAGAGTTCTCATTATGATACATTTTAGCAAGCTTCTCAGGTGTATAATACGGTCTATTTAACAACTTAAATTACATAAGTTTGATCCTAGAGTTTAACGACATATTTTTGGTATGTAGGCACATATTCTTTCATTGAACGTCTGACAGTTCCACACCCAGGTTATTAGGCCGATTGAGTCTCGCCTTAGAGCTGGGGTCAGTTCTTTGGTTAGTATAATTTTATGCAATGCGGAGAGATGTCCACGGCAACCCCTGGAGTTAGCTATGTATGCCAGTTCCCAGCATTCAGGAGGTTCAGTGCTATAGTCTATCCACCATGCAGCGATAGCAGCTCGGATCCTGTAATATTGCATCAATACTGCCACCGTGCTCCCATCGCCCAGACACCATGCCTGAAGAGTGATGAACTTTGCATCAGGAAATGCATCTGCCAACACTCGAGAACCCAAGCCCTCCCATTGAGTCGGCAATGTTGCATCCCACCCGGGAACTTCAATAACGGAAGCCATTTATAATATGGACGATTTGTATCAGTCCTGGTGAACATGCTACGCCAGGCACTCACAGTGATTAACACCAGGTCATATGGGCAGCCATTTCTATATTTCCGATCCAGAATCAGAGTCCTGGGATCAGAGTCCCCTGCAGCCAACTCTTCCAGTTTAACATGAGGCAGGTGGTGGTCGCCTCCAAACCAATAAGAAGCAAACTGGGCCTGGGAAGCCAACAAGTATACTTCAAGGTTCAGTGCATTGATACTGCCTTTATCATACGGAAGTGCCATGTCTGGCCATTTTTTCCCACACAGCGCCACGATTCCAAAGAAACGCAGCCAGTGAGCCATACAGCTTGGTAAAAAAGTGTTTGCCAGACCACAAAGGAACGTTAACAAAAGCATATAAAAGTGCGGGTAATAGAATCTTCTTTATCAATGCCAATCTGCCCCCCAACGTGATAGGAAGCAATTTCCATCCAGCCAATCTACCCTCCACATATCGTACCTGTGCAGTGTAGTTATCCCGCAAAGGAGAGGTCCTCTCTCTGGACACCACTACCCCCAGGTATTTAATACTGTCATGGGCCCAATGGTGGGGATATTCGCCTCTTGGTTCTTTCGTACACTCTGTTAAGGGAAACATTTCTGATTTAGTATAACTTATCATGTAGCCCGAGAATTCACCCATTCGCTTAATATCATGCATAATCGGGTCAAGGTTCGTCTGTGGGTTTCTTAAGTAGAGCAGAACATCGTCTGCATATAAGGAAATTATTTCCAGAGTCCCTTAAGTCGTATACCGCATTGTCTGTGGTGGTCACAAACCAGATCCGCCATTCGTTCAATAGCCAGCGCAAACAAAATAGGGCACAGGGGGCAGCCCTGGCGGGTCCCTCTCTCAAATACAAATGGGTCCGAGACACATGAATTGAGCAGGACCCGGGGCATGGTGTACAGGAGTCTAATGTATCGAAGCATTTCTGCACCCAGGCCCATTTTATCCAGCACTACTTGCAAATATTCCCACAAAATCATATCAAATGCCTTCTGAGCATCTCTTGCCAGTGCCTCTGCCTTAGATGTCGGATTCATCCTGGCCATAACATTGAACAATCACGAGACATTAAGAGCAGTAGACCTATGAACCGAGCCCGATCACAGTGGATCATGTGGGGTAGTAGCGGGAGCAGGCTATTCGACAAGGCCTTAGCATCATTTGACTATCTACATCAATAATGAGAGGGGGCGATAAGACCCACACTCAATGCTAGGCTTGTTGGACTTGAGCAATACAATTATAGTAGCTTCCCATAGAGTTTCGGGAAGGAGAGAGTTGTTTAGTGATTCTTCCCAAACCTCCAGTAGGATGGGGGCCAGTAGTGCACTGTATTCTTGATAAAATTCCGATGTCAGTCCATCCGGGCCAAGGGCTTTACCCCTAGAAAGACCTCTGATCACAGTTTCCAGTTCTTCGATCGTGAGTGGAGTATTTATGGTATCTCTAGCCTGTGCATCTAGTCAGGATAATGGTACGCCTTCAAGCCAAGAGTGTATAGCCTGGTCACAGTATTGCCTTCCTGCTATATATATTGACCTGTAAAAGTCACAGAAGACCTCTAGGATGTCTTGGTCCGTCCATTTGGCCATCCCTTGCACATCCAGGACACAGTTGATTTGGGGTTTCCCACGTTCAGCCCTCACCAGTCTAGCCAATGTCCTCCTTGGCCTCTCTCCCTCCCCATATTTCTTAGCTGCCATCGGCTGTGCAAAGTATCTAACCTCACAGAAGGCATGGGGTCTGAATTGTTCCAGCTAAGTATGCATTTGTGCTAATATTTTGGGATCTGGTGACCAAGTATATTCCGTCTCCAAGGCCTTGAGTCGAGTCTCACACATGTGTAAGTCTCTCCTAATCATCCTAAGAACCCCAGCATCTCTAGATAGTGCCATATTCCTAATGTAGCTTTAAATTCCTGCCACTGAGTGCCCTTAGATGTAGCATGAGAAGTATTACAGGAGAAGAAAGTTCGACGTCGGACTTAATGTCAAAGACAATTGGACAAGTCCAGCAGTAACCCTGTCGGTGCTACTGCTGGGATGCCACCGACTCGTAACATTTTACTGGCACCTAGCTGCCTGTTGCCACCCGGACATTACAAGTCCCGGCGGACCAGGAAGCTGGATGCCCGTAAATGTTAGTCCCTATTTCTATGGAATCCCATGTCCATGGGAATGGGTTCACGGAAGCATCTGCACCATTACTAATGATGAGTTTGCCACGGGGGCAGCTGCACCGGGCAGGGTTAGACTTGTCAGGCGCAGCGGCCCCGGCAGGCAAATTCGTAGTGTGGCGGACCAGAATCAAGGGTGCCGGTGAGCTTACCGGCACCCTTATTTCCGGACCGCCACACTCAGAATCAGGAACTATCTCCCAATGCTTCAGGTTTAAATCGCCATGACCTGCTCCAGGTGGAGGCTCAGCACGATGGGGGAATGATCGGAATGTGTACACGGAAAAATATCAACACTCAAAACTTTACCTATGAGAGAGTTAGAAATCAAAAGCATGTCGATGCGTGAGGCCATATCATGCACCAACGAGTAGAAAGTATATTCCTGGGAATGGGGGTGTAGGAAGCGCCATATATCCTTTAGAGACAGGGAGTCCATATGGTTGGACACATTACGCGCCGCCCTGAATCGAGGTCTAGGGGCAGTGCCAGTGCGGTCCAACTCGTGATCTAATATTAAATTCATGTCCCCCCAAAGGATAGGAACCCCAAAGTAGATGTCAAGAATGCCAGCTATTACATTGAAGTATTCCAGAGCATCAATACTTGGTATCCAGTTAATATGTCAAAAACATTTTTTCGAATGACAAATATGTCGAAAACATTTTAAAAAATAAAAAAAGGGGGGGTTTGGGGGATCCCCCCATTGCAAACAAAAAAACAAAAAAAAAGACAATCGAAATGTTTTTTTTCGGTGAAATGTTTTCGACATTATGGCATTCGAAAAAATGTCATTCGAAATACTCACTAGGAACCTCAATATTTATGTATTCACCAACAGGAGCTCGATTCACTCAACAACCAAGGACAATCACATACCGTTCCTCTGGGTCAATATGTACCTTTTTCTCAGTGAATATCACTGACTTATGGATATGAGTCATAACTCCTCATGACTGGGTCGAATAGGAACTAAAGTATCTATTCCCCCTACAAGAGGAAGCAATTCCACCACAGGTACCCATCGTAGCGTGCATTTCTTGAAGAAGCAGGATATTAACCCTGTGTCTATTCACATAGCCAGAGCCAACCATTTTCAAGTGCCTATCTGCCAAGATATTTTTATGATTTTTCACCTACCCCTCTAGGTCTACCCACACCATTTCCAAGCATGGGTCGCGGCATGCCCCTTTAGCCCACCCTGAACCCTTCCCATCCGCTCTCACTGCCACCCATCAACCTGCAGTGTAATGCACCCCTCCCTCCCCATTTCCCACCCGATTCTGATCCCAACCAACAATGAACTCATTAACACCAACAAATTGCCTGTTACTTTTGCCGCTGTGGCCAAACTTCAGGTTACTTCTGAAACATATATAGCGTAGTGATGCAGGATTTATAAGAAAGTACTATATTTTCATGACACTTGCAGAGCCATCTGTAGTTAAGTGGAAAGATCTGTCAACCCAGCAGTTGATCCTCCAAATCTTTGCCACTAGGGCTGCCCAGTGGGATCTGGACTTCAATAAATGTCCCTGCCTCCTCTGGTACTGTAAAAAAGTAGAACTTCCCCCGAAATTGAAATCAAAGGCACGCCAGAAACAGCAATGTCTATAGGATATTTCGCTCACTGAGCAACTTCTTGACTGCAGAGAAATGACGGCATTCCTGCTGGACTGCTACTGAGAAGTCTGGGAAGATCCTGATGATTTGGGAGCCTAAGTGCAGTTCCTTCTTTTCCCTAACCAGCTTGAGCAAATGGTCCCTCTCTCGGTAGCATAGGATCTTCGCAATGATCCGGTGGTGAAAATTGCCATGTTTTGGTCTAGGAGTTAATGCGCAATGAGCTATTTCCACTGCAAAGAAAGGGGACAGTTGTGGGTCGTCTAGTAGCTCTTTAAGTAATCACTCAACTGCCTGTTTCATGTCTCCAAATAGGGCATCCTCCGGAATCCCAACTATGCAAATATTATTTCTTCTTGAAGAGGATTCCCGGTCATCACATTTATATTTGACGAGCTTCATACAATTTATTAGGGTAGTCGCTGCCACCTGAAGCTCGAGTATGTTGTCTTGCGTTACCCCAATTCTTTCCTCAGCTTCATTAATATGCAATACTTCTTTCGCCAATTGTGTGCGTATAGAAGTGACATTTGCTGTTTGCCATCCAGTTTTTCATGTAAGGTTGCAAATCCCTGGGTCATAGCCTCCATCATTTGCTGAAGGTCAGTGGGTGTGGAATTGGTGGTATGACTCTGCACCAGCTGAGGATGAGGTGGCATCGCCGTCTCCCTGCGGGAAGACGCTTTAGCAAACTTGTCCATCGCACCCTTTTTTTTCCGCAGCGCCGTCCCCCTTTTTCATATCAGGCAGCGCTGGACAACACAGGGGAAGAGATGAGGCAGACGTCAGTTAAGTGGATTAGAAGTACAGCAGCCCACCAGTGGCAAGCAGTGGTATACCCCCACAGCTTGATGTATACCCCGGCTATGACAACTACAGTGTAATGCGGAGGTGCACTCTCAATGTATCTCATCCAATTCCCGTGAGGGAAAAGAGTATGTCTGCAGTTTAGTAGAGACCGGAGCTAGGAATCACCCACACAACTCAATGACAACAGCCAGTCTTGACACCAAGTTTACGTAGCTAATATACCATGGAGGGAAGTCAATTCCGGGTGTGAGGGCTCAAAGGTCTTTTCATGGAGGTTGAAGAACAGCACTTTGTATGAGCACCTATATTATGGGTAGTGGGGGATGCTCCCCCTGCTCACTCTATGCTCAATGCCCCATAAATCCAGCAAGAGTGATACGATATGCACAGCACTTTGTTGCTGCAGAGCCTGCTATTGCAGGCACGTGGGAAAGGTTTACAGGGGACCGAGCCACAATGAGTTAAATATATAAAAGTCTCACCACAGAGGCCCGGGCTCCAGGATATGTGCACACCACAACCGCTCAATGCTCCAGGGTCCAGTGAATGCCTTAGCTAGGGGGAGCAGGCCATTCTGGGTCGTTGAACCCAGCACTCTGACCGCCACAGCAGAGGCCATCTGCACGGACAGCTCCTCTGTGCTCCGACCCCACACACAGGAGTTCCCCAGAGAGCAGCACCTCTGGTCTGGAAGCAGGATTATTAAGCCCCTCCACTTTCTGCATCAGTAGTGTGTCGCAGCTACAGCACAACTGGGGCGCTCAGGCCTCATGTCAGCACACATCGCCTGGCTAGCGCTCGCCTGCTGAGCCCAAGATCCTTCAGGTATTCACCATCAAGTTGTGCTCTGGGTCTGCGGGAGCTCAATTCAAGGATTATGGATTCCACAGAACACTCGATATGCCACCACAGCAAGGACATATGAGTCGCCACACAGAGATGAAACGCTAAGCAGCCATCTTAATCGGCTGCTCAACAGCGGCCCCACAAATCATTTCCATTCGTTAAACTAGTAGTGTCTTGTATTTTGTTTCCGTGCTTCCTTTGTGGAAGGTTTAAATGCCCAAACTCTATGACTTCGGAGCCAGGCTGCCAAGTTCAGAGTTTGAGGGTATGCATGAAAAGTTGTCCCTTTGTGGTGGGACACCATGTTGTATGGGCACAGAGGTTTGATTGGTTTGCACATTGCTAGTTTGAGTAGGTGTGAAAAACATGGTTGTTGAGCCCAAATTGGAGCTATTAGGATTACAGTGACTTGCCCTTGGTGCATCTTGTTGAGGAGAGGTGTAGGTGGAAATGTGTAAGCAAAGCAAATTTCCCTGACCATCTCATCCACAGGGTGTTCCCCTTGTACCCTGGTTGGGAAAACCTGTATGCGAAGTCTGGGTATTGTGTGTTTTGCTTTGTTGCAAACAGGTCTAATTGTGAATGCCCCCAATGGTTGAGGATATTGTGTAAAATATCTGTGTGAATTTGTCATTTGTGTTCTGCAGGGATCTGTAGACTTCTGCTTAAAGTGTCTGCTAGTGAATTGTGTTACTCTGGAACGTGTTGTGAGCACAGGAAAATGTTGCATTTGAGAGACCACTTACAAATATTTTGGGCTAACCTGGACAGACTTAGGGCCTCATTACACGGTAGGCGGTAGGGATTTACCGGCACCGGTAAAATACCGGTACCGGTAAATCCCTGCCGCCTTACTACGAGGTCCCTTAGCGGGTTGGAGTTTTAACGCCTGCTTTTGGCAGGCGTTAAATACCAACCCGCTAAGGGACCTCGGAGCTAATTACGGCACCGCAAAATTGCGGTGCCATAATTAGCGCCTTCCCCATTCCCATAGAGCCCTATGGGGCAGAAATGGGAATGGGGAAGGGCAATGGCGGAAGGGGGATTTACCGCCCCTCCAACCTTGGGATGGGGCGGTAAATCCCCTTTCCGCCAAGGCGGTGCCGGTATTTTACCGGCATGAGCCATGGCGCTAATAGCGCCATGGCTCACCGCCTACCGTGTAATGAGGCCCTTAGAGTGTGAACATGCCATTGGTACCATCTGTGAGGGCTGGAATGGTTTGTCCTGCTAAGTGTTGAAATGTTTGTAGGGCTTTGAGGACTGCTAGCAATTCTAGTAGGTTTATGCGGTTTCCTGCTGTTGACTCTTTCCACATGTTGTGCGCAGTGTGATGTAGGTAATGTGCTCCCCATCCTAAGAGTGAGGCGTCAGTTGTGAGAGTGGTCAGCACTGGTGGGTTGAGAAAGGGTTTCCCTTTTAACATATTCTCTTTGGTCCACCAGAGTAGAGCCTGTACTAAAGTTTGCGAAATGACCACTAGATCATCCCACTGACCGCTTGCCTGAGACCATTGTTTCACTAGCCACTCTTGCACCGGGTGCATGCGCAGCCTCGCTTGTGGGATAAGATACATGCAAGAAGCCATCATCCCAAGCAGGCGCTTTGCCTTATGCATGATTATCTGATGACCAGCTACATAATGAGGTACCTGAAACAGCATGTTTTGGACTCTCTCATTTGAGGGAAATACTAAGCATTTTTGTCTTTTTAGTATTGCTCACAGAAATTACTTTATCTGACTGGGGATAAGACTTGACTTTCTCGCTGATTGGGAACCTCTATTGGAACAATAGATTGATTGTTGCTTGAGTGTTTCTGGGATGGATTGCCTTTGCAGGTGTGCTGCTGCCACAGCTAGTACTTCGGTGAACACCTTTGGCACTGATGAAATGCCGAAGAGAAGCACCTTGAACTGGTAGTGGGTATTCCCTAGCTGGAAGCAGGTACTTTCGATGCACTGACAGCATTGAAATATGAAAGTATGCATCTTTCCTATCCAATGTTGCCATGTAAAGCCCCTGTTTTAAGAGTGGAATTACTTCTTGTAGTGTTGTCATTCGAAACCTTTGTGTTTCACATACGTGTTGGCTGGACACAGGGCACATAATAAAATCTTTTTTTGGCACTAGGAAGTACACTGAATAGATACCCTTGTTTACCTGGTGAGCTTGAAGAAGATACTTGATTTATTCTTGTAGTTTCTTTTGATGCTGTGGAGACATCTTCCAGTGTCTTGGTGGAAGATGTTGGGGTTTCTCTAGAAACTTGATTGAGTAACCACCTGCCACTGTAGATAACACCCACTGATCGGATGTGATTCCCTCCCATACGTGGGTAAATTGGGCATGCAACTTTCTACTGGAGAGGCATGGAAGGTAACCTGGAGTGGAATGTCATTGCTTAGAGGTGGGGGCGCCTCCAGTAGTGAAGGCTCTTACTCTAGCCCTTTTATAACCCCTTTGAAAATTAAACTGGCAAGGTGTGGATTGGCTTTGAGTGTTACTCCAAGAAGATGACTGTCCCTCTAGCCATCTGAACGTGGGAATTCCTGACCGCGAAAGTAGCAGCATGTATTAAACAACCCCTGTTACATACAATGTTTGTTGATTATTTGACCTATAGATTTTAGGGTTATGTGTTTTTCATTTGCACTTTTGAGTGCATCAATGACAGTTTTAACGAAAAGAACATTGGGCATATTTAACAAGGTAATAAGGAAAGAAAGAGCCCCAAACTTAAGGACCCTCCCTCTCCTACACACCACTATACTGAATCAGCAGTCAAACATATATAATGTACATATTTCTTTAAGAATAAGTTGTAAGAGACAAAGGCCCTCATTACACACCGGCGCTAAACCATTGCGCTATTAGCACCATGGTTGGTGCCGGTGTTGTAACAGGTCCGCCATGGTTCAATGGGGAATTACCACCCCATTCCAAGGTTGGCGGGGCGGTAATTCCCCATTGAACCATGGCCCTTCCCCATTCCCATTTTCGCCCCATAGGGCTCTATGGGAATTTGGAAGGCGCTAAGTATGGTACAGAAAATTGCGGTACCGTACTTAACACCAAGGTCCCTTTGCGGTTCCCTACTTTAACGGCTGGTATAGACCAGCCGTTAAGGTCGGGTCCCGCAAAGGGACCTCGTAGTAAGGCACTAAGTGTTTAACGGCGCCGCAGCCTTTTACAGCGCCGTTAAACACTTAGCGCCAGGGTCATAATAAGGCCCAAAAAGTTTTAAAAATAACACATTATTTTAATCAAAGTAAATATTGTCAGGATTAGAGCTCTGCTCGTTTTGGGATTCAACCCTTCATCAGGATCAAGTATTATACATCGTCGTTCCAGAATCTTAAATTTCTCATCTACAAGATAAACAAACACTTTGAGTGAAATGTATAGTCTTTTGGTACCTCATGTGAACTGAGATGTACTGAAATATACTGAAAAATGCATATTTTTCTATATTGTACACATTTTCTCCTATGGTCAAGAGTAATCATTCACCTGGATTAGAATGTGTGCAAGGGCCAGACACTAATCTCTTTCGATGTACCAAGCTTATATACAGCTCACTTTTCCGTCGAGGCCATCACATGGATCAGCTCATTCCTTAACGGCAGAACCATGAGGGTCTTTTCACCCACAGCTGCAGCAGACCCCATACCCATTACCTGTGGTGTACCGCATGGCTCTTTTGTCTCTCCCACATTGTACAATATATTTACCAAGCCCCTTTTCGATGATTTGGATCATCTCGGTATCACCTACATGAACTACGCAGATGATACCCAGATCCTCCTTCCGCTTTCTGGAGATTATGGGAAGGATTTGACCTTGGTGAATAGAGTGTACATCATCATCCAGGCATGGATGTCCACACATGGACTATACAAAAATGCTGACAGTGGTGCACACCTGGTAACAATTGATATAGAAATTCAAATCATCATTATATGTACAGAAGAGCTGGTTTAAGAATTTAAAGGTGCGGGGGAGGAAAAAAGGCCTTGGCACAAAGCCTAAATCAGAAAAGAGAAAATAGAAGAGGACCCAAAAAGTGGGGCCCTCCCGTCCCCTGCACACTGTTTACTGATGCCACATAGGGCCTTCAAATATATGGATATAGATATATAACAGCAGTTTGTTAGTTGAGCATATAACAATTTATTTGGCAAAGAGGAAAACAAAATTTGCCAAAAGGCACATTCTGTTGTACAAAGTAATTCGTGACGTTTAACATATTAAAACAAATTGCGAAGAAGCAATAAATGATGGAGAGGTGATGCTGTCCAATTGTGGAGTGGCCGACGCGTTTCGAGGGTAACCTCTTCTTCATAAGGGCCCAATTGAACTGTTGACAACATTTCAAGGAGACAAAAAGTAAAATCTTTTATTTTATTTCCATAACAGTCAAGGACTGACTGACAAGCTGTACATAACTCGGGATGCTAGCGAGATGGTGAAGAGCAGAATACTGGAGATCTAGTATGGTGAAAAGAGTGAACTAACAGATCAAAGAGAAACACTCTATACTAATAGCTAAACACATAACAAAGGAGATGTATTGTGTGAGATCCACCTACATGGTGGGATCTAGAAAATGGCGTGATGAAGAGTCAGACAGATCGAGATAAGCCAAAAGCGGTAGTGGGTTCTAAATAGCAAGGACCACCCTTGAATAGTGAAAAAGCTGAGTCAATATGGGGAGCGTGTTTAAGAAAAAACCATACCCCTCCTGTGGACGGAGAAAGAATAACTCCAAAAGAGCGCTACTGAATAAAATAAATAATACTTAAAATAAACCGGAATTGGTTTTAAAGAATGCACTCACTCGAGTTGCGGGACGAGTAGCCAAGGCAACAGGGGCATCCGTGTGGTCAACAAGTATTCGAAACAATTATACGATGCAGGGCATCTGCAAAGAGACACGTACTGCTGGCACCTAAGTGGGGACATATACATTTCTGTTATACTGGAGAAAAATAAACCTGGGGTCTCCCAACCGGGCAAAGGGACCCAAGTAGCGGTAGCTTACCTGTACAGTGCGGGGAACACTGTTAGTGGAAACTGAAACCGGCAGGCAGTGGCTCCGCGCGGTCGTAACCTAGGGAACGAGCTGTGCTGGGGACACGCCGTCAGACGTAGAAAGGAAACTAAATAATAAACATAGAAAAGGGCATAGAAGCCGGTGAGTGAGGAATATGGAGGCCATCATGCAATGGCGCATAGTGCAAGCGTACTCATAGGGACTGACCAGAGATCAGGATAAATAAGAAAAGTAGAGTTAATATGTTCCATAATGAAACATAAGAATTCTGGTGTTCACCATCGCAACGCATTTTATAATTTTGGTTCTAATGGAACAGAAATTTGTGAATAGTACAATAATCGTTACAGTCATGATAGATAGCACAAATGGTACATGCAGTTTACTCTTAATAGTCCAAAACAAATCATGTAGAGTCATGAGGCTACTCATTATATAGTGAGACAAGTATAATTCAATGGCAAGGGGATAAAAGATTGCGATGTAGCCTATTACTCATACAAGGTTCGAACGAATGGAGAGATGGTTCAATTGGTCATTCGTGAACAGGTGCAAACATTTAAGTGAATATAGGCAAGTCAAACATAGGAAAATACAGTTCCCTTGAAGAAAACATCAAAGTCACAACACTTGTAATGACAAAGAAAAAAATTTTTTTTAAAGTCCGGGATACTGACACTTGTGTATAGTAGTTGGCGATGTAACATGTGAGTTTCACAATTCACTATAGAAAGCAACTCAAAGAGAATTCATCATTCAGACCCTTAGGTTGCAAAGTGTCAAGTGTGTGGATCCAGTACTTCTCTCGCTGTGACAACAAGGATTGGTAATTGCCACCTCTGTGTGGACGTTTGACAATTTCTATGACTTGAAATTTAATTTGTGCAATCGTATGTTGGAATTCGATGAAGTGCCTTGCCACTGGGGATCTGAGATTCTTACATCTGATGGTGGATTTGTGTTCTGACCATCTTTCTTTGACGGGTCTTGTGGTTTGTCCTATGTATAATTTACCACAGGGACATTTCAATGAGTAGATGACACCTGCGGAGAGGCAGGTGGAAAAGTCTCTGATTTTGAATTTCTTCCCAGTTTGTGGGTGAGATATCGTTTCACCTTTTATAACATTGTTACAGTTCGTACAGTTCAAGCAGGGAAAGGTACCCTTCTTTATGGTACTCAGTACAAGTTGGACAGCATCACCTCTCCATCATTTATTGCTTCTTCGCAATTTGTTTTAATATGTTAAACGTCACGAATTACTTTGTACAACAGAATGTGCCTTTTGGCAAATTTTGTTTTCCTCTTTGCCAAATAAATTGTTATATGCTCAACTAACAAACTGCTGTTATATATCTATATCCATATATTTGAAGGCCCTATGTGGCATCAGTAAACAGTGTGCAGGGGACGGGAGGGCCCCACTTTTTGGGTCCTCTTCTATTTTCTCTTCACACATGGACTATGCCTGAATGATGATAAAACTGAACTCATCATCTTAGGTACTACCACCAGCCTAAAGAAATTAGGCCCTGCCAATTGCTCTTTCACGATTGAGGGCAACAACATCAAAGTAGGACAAGAGGTCAAAACACTAGGCTTCTACCTGGACTCTATCTTCTCCTTCAACAGACAGGTGAACTCCTTAGCCTCTTCCACGGCTTACACGTGCAAACTGATCCGTGCAGCCAAACCCTTTCTATCTGACACCAGCTGTTTGAGCCTCTCTAGAGCATTAATACTGTCCCGTTTGGACTATTGTAATGCTCTCTATCTTGGTGCTTCTAAAGCCATCACTAACAAACTTCAAACTCTCCAGAACAACGCTCTTAGAGCAGCACTGGGCATCTCCAGAAGGGAGCATATTACAGTACACTGCCAACAGAATAATTGGCTCCCTATCAAGGACAAAATTCTCTTAAAAACTGCCACACTCACCCACAACTCCCTCAATAATGCTGCCCCTATCTATCTGATCGACAGATTTCATAGACATACCTCCCTGAGACCCACAAGAACAGCCTATAAAGACTGCCTCTCTGTCCCCAACTTCCAACGCTCCACTATAGGGGGTAACAGCTTCCCAGTGAAAGCAGCTAAACTGTGGAACTCTCTACCGCCAACTCTCAGAATGGATTTACCTTATCAGAACTTCCGATCCAAGTTCGTTCTATGGTTGAAAACGTAGGCCTACTAACACATCCAGGCGCATAGTCTCCATACTCCTGCCATCTGTACATACTGTATGGCCCACTGCCTGTACTTACTGTTGCCTATCTGCATACATGTATATATTCCTGCTATTATTTCTACTATGTGTATGTATATAATGTTTGTTGTTGTAACTAAGCTTTGCAATTTCATGTAAATGTTGTGCACTGTTACCTGAGGGTATGAACCCGCATTACAAATAATAAAACAAACATATAAACAAACAAACATCTATCCCCCATCTGGAGGGTTTGGAAGCACTAGAATGGGCTCTGCTACAGGAAGATAACGGTCAAGCCACTAAAGTGTTTGTGCTCAAATTGAACAAGACCATTTTACACTATAACTTATTCCGCTTCAACCCGCAGGCATCCCGCACTTCCATGGGCTCAGCTATGGGCCCCCGCATATTCATGCTCTACCTAGAAAATCCACACATGTCCTTCAACATGCACACTGGTCTCTCAGACTTGTCACATGGAAAAGGTACATTGGCGACATTTTAGCAATCTGGAAAGGGTTTAGGAAGAGCTGACTGAGTTCTTAGACCATCGTAACTCTGTACAACAACGCATAAACTTCACAATGGAGATTGGCCATCCCAAACTCAATTTTCTCGATGTAGAGATTGAGCTATTTGGTAATGTGGTGTCAACTAATGTTTTACAAAGATCGACTGATGTGAATAGCACTCTACACTACGTATGTCACCATCCCAGACACCTCAAGGATAATTGCCCTGTAGTCAGTTTCTGAGATTGAGACGAATAATATTGGATGAAACCACTTTCAAGACTGAATGTGACAAACTACTGAAAGATATCGTCAGAGGGGATATCCCCCAGAAGTTGTAGCAATGGCACGTAACAAAGTCAACTAAACAAGATCACGAGGGCCTCCTGACCGCAAATTGCAAGAACACGGACACACCATTTCTATATACTAGGAAGTACTCCAGCCAGAGTCACCAGATAATCAGAAGACTAACTCAATTAGACACCCAATTGAGTAAACTTTTCTCAAAAACACCCTTGATCGCCTACAAGAGGCACAGAAACATCTGTGACCATCTTGTCAAGGCAGAAAAACAGAAAAAGCAGTGACAGCTGTTCCCTTTAAGTGCAGGAATGGCACGTTTCCGTACTTAAGATGCAATAACTGCACTAACTTCATGTAAGGTGCCTATGTAAGACACCATATATCGGGGCTAAGATCAAACTTAGAGACGTTGTTACATAAAACACAAGAAATGTCACCTACGGCCCAAGCTGCCCATGGGGAATCTTTTACGCAAAAGAAAGAAGGAATGAGCACAAAAGCAACATCCGTACACACAATGCCAAATCACCCGAGGACAGGCGCTTTACTGAAAAAAGGCGCTCAGTAGCGCTGTTATATTAGAGGTGGTATGTAGATCCCATAGAGGTGGAGACTTGAACAAATAATTGACACAGCGCAAACTAGTAGAGAGTTGTAGTGGGGATCAAGAGAACCCAGTGCTTCGTATTAAAATTCCTAAGTGAGCCTCATTGGTTCATGGGTAAAAACCACGAAAGAAGGATCAAACATGTTTGAGGTGGGTTTGCATTGCTGTTTTTATTAGTGATCAAGTTACCAAGACGTGTTTCGACCCCACAAGGGTCTTTATCAAGGCAATTTATATGATCAGGTTGGCTTGGTAAGTATGAGGAGTGCCCTGTTAAGAGCCTCTGATGGTTTTTCCGCTGAGTAGCAAGCTTAAAGGCCAGATTAGCCTCTGCAATCAGGATAAGCGGGTGCAGTGATCTTGTCGGTGAACTAGTGTGGATAGATGAACTGGCTTCCCTGCAACCTACAAGGATAAATGAAGAATTCTACCATGGGGCCTTCTTGTGAAGAGGGGTTTAACCACAACCATTGTTCACTGTCATACAGGATGGTAAAATAGATAGTTATGTATTCTGACACTTGTTATGGAATCCGAGTACATTTACCACATGTATGTACAACTTTCTCATGACAGCCTGCCATTGACAGCCAGGGAAGATTAGAACTATATGTTACACATATAGGCAATGACTATATATTTAGCCCCAGTAGATATGGATTACAACATACACAGCACACAGTGTTAGGGCCTCATCACGAGTTTGGCGGTAACCCTTAAATCCGGCGGTCGCGCTATTACCACCACATTTAGCGCTGGGGGGTTTGGCGGTAGGGATAATACCGCCAGCGGTAATACCGCCGGCGTTACCGCCCAACTCGTGATGAGGCCCTTAGTCCCTGTAGATAGGTCACATTTATTATTATTGGTCTGCACTATTGCTTTACTATGACATTTTGAACTAGGTATGATGAGAACTAGATGTCTCATATATAGACTATGATTGTAAGAAAAATCTGCGCTCTGACGGCAACGGATCATAAAAGATATTTATTATATAGAGTCAACATCTACTGGTTCTCACTAATCATGTTGTTAGATTGTGAACATGGGATAGCTGTTCCCATTCAACTGGATTGACAGAATAATCGATTTGACCATTCACCAGATATTCCTAATCTACATGCATGGACTGTTATTACTTGCATACCTAACCCGCTCCCCTTGAGCATTTCAAGCCAACTCTAGATGGGTGCAGTGATCACTTAGGTACACTTTTTGCTACACATAGTAAGCATCCTCTAGTCATTTCCGGTACATTCTTTAATACTGGATAAATGTACTTTAATCTGGGACTGGACCGCTATTCATAAATTCCATTTATGAAGGCTGAGTGACCCACTAAAGATCCTGTTCCAGGATTATGCCCTATTTAGATAAGTCGTACAGATGTACTGGATATACTGTTTACCTCTAGATGGAGAAGTATATCACCCTAACAACGGATCGCTCGCACGGCCAGCTTTGTTTACCTGTGATGTCATCATCACAAAAGTGTGATGACGTCACGGGCATGTTACATAAATAGCGGGCGTTTTCTGGGCGCCGGCTCCCATGTTCGCACTGGCTGGCTTTTCCATATTTCTGAACCTGATCCAGGTGAGTTTACCTTCATTCCCACTCATTGGGATGCATGAGGCTTCTACTCTTGGGGACATTGTGGTCCCATGGCATATTTATCTGTACATTTCCCTATCTCTAACACTTTAAACATAGAGATAATTAGTTGGCCATCTCACCACGAAGTTGGACCACTAGTACTTTAACTAGAGCAATATAAACTACCTGTGGCCGCTGGACCCTAGAATAGGAGGTATGAACCGACACCTTAAACTATTCTAACATGGATATACTTACAGTGAGATACCCAGATGTTTGATATACTGCATTTACCTTTGAAGTACTACAGCATCTTCCTTTATTTAATTCCTTTGTGACAGATTTATTCAGCTGACAACCCTGATGTGAAGCTTGATTTTGGCTAGGTCGTTATATCATTTACTGCTGGTGGTGGCCGTTGGCTTTTAATTTAGGAGGTAAGGCCAGAAACATTTTATTTTTGTGTCATGTAGATACAAATATTGAGACAGTGTGTCCCCTTTCTGATGTTCTTTCTTTCCAGAGAGAGTATAATTTTTGGAGCTGTTTATGAATGGAGGATATACTCACTTGATCAAAGGAGTGCATTAGAAATCTGGTGCTCACACGCATTCTAATCCAAGTAAATAATTGCTCTTGACCATGGCAGAAAGTGTGTGCAATATAGAAATATATTACTTTTTCAGTATGTTTGAGTATATCTCAGTACAAATGAGTGACCAAAAAGACTATGCATTCCTCTCAACGATTTCAGTAATCTTGCAGATGAGAATTTTAAGATTCTGGAATGACAATGTAAACTACTTGCTCCTGAAGAAGGCTAGAATCCCCAAACGCGTCATAATATTTTGTTTGATTAAAATAATGTGTTATTTTTGAAACGTTTGTTCTCTCACAACTTATTCTAAAATAAATATGTACATTAGATATGATTGACTGTTTATTCAATATAGTGGTCTCCAGGGGATGCGAGGGTCCTTAAGTTTAGGACTCTCTCTTTCCTCATTAAGTCAACCTTGTGCCAGCGTTGTTCCATTAGACCCTGCACCCTTCGTTGAATTTACACAGATTATCTTTCGGTACACAAGAACATTGAATTTACACAGATTATCTTTCGGTACACAAGAACATTGTTTACAGAGGTGTGCAATTTCAGCTCATATTTTATTTAATATTTAACAAGGTAGCCTGTGTCTCTAAATTGAACCCTGATTGACATAGCCAAGAGCAGTGTTTTAAAAGTGAACCTTCTGCAATGATGCGGCCAGCATTGACTGCTGCATCAAAGTTGTTTTTGAGAATGCAGTTGGTAACTTGTTTACCCTCTGACACAGACTTCAAAATCTGGAATATTAAGGGCTTGCCAAATGCATCGAGTTATTGTTGGACCGTGTCCCATAGGTGACAGTTATAACTTGCTGATAATGCGTGTTTGGTATGCTGCCAATGTAACCACCTTCCTGCCTAGTGTGTATAGTTTTTTACTTTCTTTTTCAGGGGGTGCCTCTGCAGATGCTAGCAGGGTACCTGCCCTCTTCCTAGCAGTGGTTACAACTAAGGAATCAGGCTTACGTTGTCCCCTTATGTAGAGGGGATCTGTAGGAGCAGGTTTGCAAATTATCTCGATTCTAGGATTAACGGATCTGGTTAATGAAGGAGTTAACAAAGATGGCTTAATATGCCTTTGTACTGAAACTGTGGAACTGAATTTTTATTCCCTAAAATGTCGTCCACAAAAATCAGTGTCCTGCAGGATTTCTTAAATGTCAATTTTAAAATGTTGTGCTGCTTTAATAAGTAACTCATTATATTGTAGCTGATTGTCTATAGGAGAATCAGCAATGGGTGGGTCCTGGTCTTCTGGCGATGACAAGACAAATGTCTGGGTCAGCGACATCATAATATTGACCCTGTGTGAATTGGTCATCTTGTGAATATTGGTCACCTTGTTGTGGTGAATCGATGACATATAAATTCATCTCATGTGTCTTGGCTATAAATAGGGGCAGAATGAGCAGATGATGTGTGGGGGGGGGGGGTAATGAGTGTAACCTCTGTGGTTCTGAAAATTGGCCAGGGTGTCTGTCCACAAATTCCACAAAGCATTAAATCAGTTTCATGATTTTTTTCAAAGGTTTCCCTTGTCCATTGACTAGAGATGGGTGCATTTTGAAACTGAAAAGGATCTGTGGGATCTTTGCTCTGTTAAAGTCGACATGACCTGAGCGGGATTTGAAAGATCTACCAGTTCTGTAAGGACTTTCTTTAAAAATGTTTTTGGAACAGGTTTTAAACGTATTTGTTGTATTTTTGACGTACGGTAACCATGCATCGAGAGTTTAGATTTCGGTGCTTGTTTTTGGCATGCGAAAGAAATTATTTTATAGGAGGGGTGTCGGTTGTTGGTTTACTCTGCTTCTATTTCGAACTTTTGTCATGCAGTGATCGCGACAGCAATGACCCAGCAGACAAAGGACGCTTTGAGGTAGAAAGGGGTTTCCCGCTTTCTTAACACACCACATATCCGTATCTGTCTGACAATTTAGTCGGCGAATGGCTAGGGGTTGTGTGTTTAGTGCCATGGGCGTGTTTGCCTTTGTCGTCGAATGTGGGCCACCAGCCTGCTTATCGCAGGCGGGGACTAGCACGTGGGATTCGGATGAACCAATATCATATCTGCCATCACTCTGTACGTATCTGCCTTGATAGTCATCAGATTCTTCGGCGTCCACTACATCAATGGACGCTTTGGCCTCCATGGAGTGGTCAGTCCAACGTTTAGTACCCTGGTTCTTCAATGTTTTGGGTTTGAAGAGTTTACACAATTTGCAGTATTTCTCTAAGTGATCTCTCGGGAGACAATGATTGCATACACAGTGGGTGTCCTTCCATGGATATTTACGGTTGCAGGACGGGCAATGGTGCATTTTCCATTTTTAATATAAAAGGCAGTCAGATGATAAATGATAAAATGGAAAGTGGAGAAAAATCAAAAGACATTCTCAGAGTGCAAGAGTAAATGACCACACCCACTCTCCCTACTATAACAGGCCGGTGCCTGGTGTAGGCAGAAGTCAACGATCAATGAGAGGCGATGGTCTCCCATCGAAGGTTGAAGCTGGAGCCGTCAGTCAAAAGCCGCTGAAGAATGGTCATCGAAACGATGAGTGAGTGAAGATTGCAACTGTTAATATAATTTCTTACCTTTTTAAAATAAATGGCATTAGCCAAGAAACTCTGCAAATAGTAACCGACTATGATGGTGGAAAAAAGGATCTGAGGGACCTTGACGCGTGAAGGACGATGGGTACAGTAAACGTCACAAGCGCTAGTATTCCAAACATGCCCAGTTGACACCTCTTTTTGAATTTATGTAATACTCTGCGACAACCACTAGATGTCAGCCTATGCATAGCATGTGATTCTAAGCAGATCCACAAGTCTCAGAAAAACATATGTAGCATACATTAGTTATCGTAATCATATTTCTGATGCTTACATCTGCTTAGATTCATATGCTTTGCATAGGCTGACATCTAGTGGTAGCAGCAGAGTACTGCACATGAAGTGTTTGAAAAGGGACATCGACTGGATGTGTTTGTAATTCTATACCTAGTGTGACTTCGACTGTACCCATGATCATTCACAGTCCCTCAGAATATTTGTTTTTGACAAGAGGGGGTGTAAGCGTGGAGTGTAGGTAGAGATCATGAGGTGTAAAAAAATCTATGCTTGCCTAAGAACCTTCAACTCCAAGAGGGGAGGAAGAGTGGGCACATCTGAATCTAAACAGTTATAAGCATCAGAAATATGATTACTGTAATTAATGTATGCCTCTTAAGCTTGTGGATCTGCTTAGAATTACATGGTTTGCATGGATTAGCAAACAGTACTTGTAGAAGGAGGTGGGTTGTTTGAAGAAAGAGCTGCAAATAGATGTTTTCTTAAAAAAAATATTTGTTTTGGCATTTTCATTAATCAATGCAAACAAACTACCCTCGCCACTCCTCCCAACTGCCCTCCCCAGATCACAGTGCCTTTGAACCTACATCCACGTAGGTAACCTTCTGATCTGGGCAGCGCCTTGTTCATATTTATAACCTCTAGACTTCACATAATGTCCAGTATCTGAATGTTTAGCGGGCACCATTGTAGCAAAAGAATCACTTTTCAGATAATCCAACATTTGCCCCCAGTCTTCCCTGAACTTATCTGCTTCACCTGAATCCTCTGTTATCTATTCCATTGACAGTATCTCCCATAGTTTATGCAACCAGTGTGTTATCGTTGGGGGGGTCTGGGCTCTTCACAACCACGCCGCTCTTAATAGAATCATTAGAGCTTTTTTCAGTGGTTTCGGGACTTGGTGCGATCCTGGGCCAAGCAGCCTACATAGACTTCCTCACATTGAAAGAGAGCGTGTTCCTGGGTGCGTAGTCTTCATTTCTACTTTAACATCATCCCAGAATCCCTTGATCTTTGGGAAACCCACCAAATATGTCTCCAGTCCCATTTTGCTTTGCAACCCCTGCAGCAGTTTTGCGACATTGTAGTGTACATTGTAGTCTTTGAGGTGTATAATGCCATTGTGTCATCTCCCCTCCACGGCTTCCTTGCCTCCCCTGCTGTCTCCTCCTTGACTACCTTGCCCTCTACTCCTTTCTCTTCTGCCCCCCCCCTCGGGCTTCTTCTACACCTCCGCAGGGTGTACCTCTGATTTTTATCCCTCCCCGGAATTCTTTCAAGGACGGCAACCTGCTCCATATTGCCACTCTTAATTCCCGCTCAGCTGTCAAACACTCTTCTGATATTTGCCCCACCTGGAAGAACTTGACCTTGATGTCTCACTGAGACATGGTTCACAGCCAGCTCTCTCATAAGCTTTGACACTCTCCTGCCTGACGGCTACAAGATCCTCTCCGCGCCCAGGTCTAACCGTTCCGGAGGGAGTGTAGCCCTGCTCTTTCCTGAGTGGATTCCTGCCTCTGTCATTCCTACGCAGGCCTACTCCTCTTTCGAATGCCTCATCTGCAGGTTTTCTCTCTCTCCTAGCCATTGCCTTATTGTGGCTACCATCTATCGGCCACCTGGTCACATCTCCTCCTTCCTCTCTGAGTGGGTGGACCTCTCCTCTTCCAACCTGGTCTCGACCACTCAACTCCTCCTTCTTGGAGACTTTAACATCCACCTGGATGCTTCCTGTCCTTCCTCTGGCCTCTTTTGTGACCTCTGTGACTCTCTCTCACTCTCTATCCTACCCTCTGGCCCAACTCACTCTGCAGCTCTTGATGTTCTGATCACTACAGACCTTCCCCTCTCTATCCCTCTCACCACTCCTCTCTCCTGGAGCGATCACTTTCTTCTTTCCTCCCAACTCACTCTCTCCACCCCTCAGGCCAAGCCAACTCCAGCACTGCCACCTACCTTTTCGGTTATCTGACCCATGAAGCGAGTGTCAGTTGAGCCTTTTGCTGCCACTTTCTCCCCCCCTCCTCCTTTGGCTGACTCACACCCTGACACAGCCCTCTCCATGCTCTAATCTGCTATATCTGATACCCTTGATGCTCTTGCCCTTGTCATGGGGATCCACTTGAAGGCCAAAGCCAAGTGCAACTCCTGGTACAACTCTGACCTCACCACATTTAAACATGAGTGCAGGGTGGCTGAGAGGAAATGGCGCGCTTCTGGTACATCCTCTGACAAACTGGCCTGCCGCCTGCTCCAAAGGCAATACTGGCTCTGTCCACACCAAGAAGAGAGCCCACATCCAAGACCGCATCTCTGCGGCATCTAACAACTCAGCTGAACTCTTTAAAATCTGCAAGGAGCTGGCCAGTCCTGCTGCAGTTTGTACATCTCCTGTCCCCTCCAAGGCCATCTGCACGGCCCTGGCTTCTCATTTCATCTCTAAAACTCAGGACATCCTGTCCTCTCTCTCTTCCTCTTCCCCTCTTCCCCTCATCCCTCTACTCCCTGCTCCTCCTCTGGCCCCTCTTCAGCCACCTCTCCTCCCTCCTTCTCTGCCTTTCCCCTGTTCTCCCCAGACAAGGTTTCTAGACAAGTCCGATTTATGACAGTCTTGTCAAAACAGGTTACTCCAAAACCATCAAGGACCACATTGACACCTTGGCCCCTGCTCTGGCTGACTTTTGCAACCAATCCTTCACCACTGGAGTCTTCCCTTCGCCCCTGAAGCACTCCCTGGTGCACCACTTCTAAAGAAACCCTCGGCCGACCCATCCTGCCCAGCCAACTATCACCCAATCTCCATCACTCCTTTACTGAGCAAACTCCTGGAAAAGTTGGCCAATTCCCAACTTAATCTTCACACTGAATCTGATGGTAGTCTACATAAACATGAGTCTAGCTTCAGAGCTGCCAGAAGCAGGGAAACTGCTCTCCTGAACATCCGTGAAGACCTGCTCTCCAACCTCGATTTCCAACACCCCCTGTGTCCTCACCTTGCTTGATCTCTCTTCTGCCTTTGACACGGTCAACCATGCCATCTTGCTCAACCGTCTCCATGATAACCTGGGTATCACCGATCAGGCCCTGGCTTGGCTGACTTCTTTCCTATCTGATCGACCCTCCCAGGTCCAACTTGGGTCCTTCCTCTCCTCTATCTCTATCTCAACCTGTGGTGTTCCCCACGGGTCTAACCTCTATCCCTGGCTGTTCAACCAATACCTGGCACTTCTTGCCCACCGCATTGCTGCCCTCTGCCCCATCTTTCAGCTGACTGTCTCCAGAGCTCCGGTTCTCTCTAGGCTGGACTACTGCATCAGCCTCTTTCTAAATCTGCCTACTTCTACTTACCGCCCTCTGCAACTCATCTAGAACAGGACTGTGAGACTTGTCCTTGGCCTTAAGCCCAGGGATCATATCTCTCCAGGGATGAAATCTCTGTGCTGGCTCCCAATGGCTGTGAGGATTAAGTTCAAAACCCTCTGCATTGTACACAAGGCCTTCTGGGGCATGGCGCCTCAATGCCTCCAACTCTCTCTTCCTAAATACCTTCCTTCTCGATGTATTCGCTCATCCGCCTCCATCTTCCTCAGGGTCAGTCGCTTCTCAAAGCAATGAGTTGGTGGTCAATCTCTTTCTTTGGCTGGGGCCTCCCTCTGGAACAGCTCCCCTGCCTCCCTGAAACTTGAGGCGAACTTGAGGCCATCTCCAGTTCCGTAAGCACCTCAAAACCTTCCTCTTTGCTTCTGCTTTCTCTCCTCCTCTACCCTGCTGAACTCCTGGTCGTTACTGACACTGCACTGGTCACCTGGCTACCCTCAGATTTTGGGCCCAGGTCCCCTCCCCCACAGGTTGCACACCTGCACTGCCTCTGTGGCAACCCCCACGCTTGAGGACTGTTTTCTGTATCCCTGCAGTCCCCTACCAGCACTGGACACCTGATGTCTGCACGTACCCTTGCCCTTGCCACCAGCTGGCCATACCTTTTACTTATTGCCTTATTTATTCTATTTTTTTTTCAGTCAATCCCTTTCAGTCAATCCCATGTAATGCACTGCCCCCTCCCCCCTTGCTCCTCTCCTCTGCACTTTTCCCCTTCCCCTGCACTTGTGTGGTCTCAATGTCACCTGGCCTAGTAAGATCGTTGTCTGTCTTCCCTCTGTTCCCCCTCCCTTGCCTCGTTGCGCCTTGAAACACTGGTGTATAGGCGCATTATAAATGCCATACCATATTATTTTGTATCACCTCTCTCTCAATTGTATGTTCCTGTTAGATGCTTTCCCCCTATCATTCCCTCCAGGCTTTTTGAAAAGGCCAGGTGTTTTGGGGGCTACAAGTTTGTAGTATCTGATACAATTGTGACACTAATTGCTTAACCCCCGTATAGGTGGTAATATATGTCTCAAACTGCGTTAGAGGTCTCACTGCTACCTGCCTAATTTCAGGTTGCATCGGCCAGTGTCTCGTCAAATCTATCTGTCTCTTTTAGGCCTATATATTTCTTATACCCTTCAAACGTCGCTATGTCTCCACCCCATGCCATGTCCGCTATCTTCGGGCATTCTTGTTTTTTCCATTGACTAAATGAATCTTTTAGCGTATCCGGGGAAAATTGCGGATTCTCAAAGAGGGGATTGAGTGGGGAAGGGCACATTGATGGGTGTCCCTTCGTCACTCATCGGTCCCATATGTCACACGTCGTCTTTATTACCACACTACGTCAAGCGCTCAAATGTCTTTCCCTTTCCGGTATCCACAGCAGACATGCCAATGATGTTACTGCTACTGCTGTATCCATTCATGCCCAAATATTGTCTCTGCTATTTCTAAACCATTTGCGAATCACTCGCAATTGACCCGATTCATAGTACCTACTCATGCTTGGCACACCCAGACCCTCCCCCCCCCCTTATGCCTTGTTGTTATCAGCAAATCGAAAGAGACCCTGGGGCGCTTGTTTTGCCAGAAAAAATGTGTTAGCAGTTTATTAACCGTTTAAAATAATATCTGAGGGATTGGGAGGGTCTGGAAAATATAAATTAGTCTAGCTAAAGTCACCATTTTAACAGGGGTTATGCGACCCAAACAAGACACCTTGAGGGGGGTCCATCTATTGAAATCTTCTTGTATTTTCTCTATTGAGTCAAGGTAGTCTGCTTTGTACATATAAGCGATATTGCTGGTCAGTTTTACCCCTAAGTATGTTAAATTACTATTGGATGTTCAAAAAGGGGAGAATATATGCATATTAGATGTTTGGTCTCTTGAGAGACCCAACCCCAATAGTTCAGATTTTGTCATGTTTATTTGAAGGCCCAACATTTTCTCCTGCTCTTCTAATATTGTTACCAATGCTGGGATTAATGTTTTGGGTTCTACCAATGTCATTAACATGTCGTCTACATATGCTGCAGTCTTGTGTACTTCCCCTCCGAAAGGAATGCACCATATCGCATTATTTTGATGGATCGAAAACAACAATGGTTCCAGGTAGATTGCGTGTAGTAGGGGCATAGGGGACAGCCATGCCTTGTCCCGCGTTTAATGATTATGATGTTGGATAAGCGTGAATTAATGGAGAGGTGCATTGATGGATCATTATAATTTACCTCTTCCATCCGTAAAATGTTCAGGCCAAAACCCATGTGTTTCATCGTCTCAAATAGATATGGCCATTCAACCCTATATAATGCTTTTTCTGTGTCTAAAGAGATCAGTGTCGCTGGGACATGCTTAATTGCTACTTTCTCTATAAGGTGTATAACCCTTCTTGTGTTGGTCCATGTTTGTCTCTCCATTATAATTTCTCGGATGGGAACTAGTTTCTACCGTGCTGTATGATTCAAAGTTCTTCACGTCAGATTGAAAGCTCTTAGTTTCTGTGGTTCCTTGGGCTACGTGGACCAGAGAGTCTTTCAACTAGCTCTATTCCAGAGCGATATCCCTCCTTCTGCTAATGCTCGCATTTTTAAACATTTGGGCAAGCGTAGCGGAGTATGAATAGTGTCTGGTGTCCGATGGCCCGGGCAGCCAGGGGCCGTATGGAAGAAGGAAGGACACTACATAGCTACAAGAAAGACAGTGAACTTGCTATTGCCATGCAGTGGCGGACTGAACGGTCGGCAGACAGACAAATGGTGAGCGGGCCCCTGTGCCCTGCCCACCTCTTCCCTTCCCAGTCTCTCTCTGAGACACACGTTGCAGTCAGACCTGAACTTCAGCAGATGGTCACAGCGCACTGTAATGGAGGCAATGAATCTATTAATGGACGTTAAACGCCTGCCGCTCGGTGCACAATGCCCACTATTACTCTGTGTTAATTACTTCCCAGTTGTTTGCTGCAGCTCGGTCCAGGGTGCTCTGACTGGGCAGTTTACTTCTCACTTTATCCCCTCCACAGAAACGCACGCTCCTCTGCTCTAGCAAGTGTTTAATTTATTATAGTTAAGAAATAATGCAGATTTAAGCAGAGCTGTATTCTGCTTGTTGTAATATTAGTTCACTGCTGTATGTCTGCACTCAGGCCTTTAAAATCACAACTTAAATAAAATGAATCATGTGTCCCTAAAGTTCATCTTTGCGCAACTCTGCCCACTTTGGGGCCCCGCCTACAGGACCTGCCCACTTGGGGCCCTCTGTAATTTTTGCCCACGGGGCCCTTTGCCTTAAATCTACCACTGTTGCCGTGACGACCGACGTTTTATTGACTGCATCGACTCCTGTTTTTGTGATGTCGGGTAAGTCTGCGCGGAAGTCTGCCATGTTAAATATTGCTCTTGCATCATCTCCGAGTCCACAACGATACACACAGCTGAGTGAGCCCCCTCCCAAACGGAGTGCATTGGGAGCAGAAAGCTCGAATGACATGGCAAGTGATTCTAATGTGTCCCCATTGCCCATTAACAGGGGCGTTGCTAGAGGGGGGGCTAAGGGGGCTATAGCCCCTGATCTTTTGGTTGTAGCCCCGGATAGAATCTCAGGAGCTACAGCCAAAAGACTAGCTAGCACCCAGTCCCAACAGTTCCGACATCAGCGTAGCCCCAGATCTTTTCCAGACCTAGCAACTCCCCTGCCCATTAAGAATATAAGAGAATTAGAAAAAACTTTACTAGATGGCCCAATATGTGCAATCTCAAAAACACAATCAGATGAAACACCTAAGCTTGCAAATTCATTAATAGCTAACGGCAGAGTTAATCGCTTGTTGGAGGCTGAAGAAATCAACAGTGCCAGTGAGCAAAGCCTTTTACCAGCAAACTCCTTGTTTGTAATGGCTGGTCCTAACCCTGATCTGACCCCGTACAAACGTATTGATGCCTCCCTATGACCTAGTGAAGTGAACGTAAAAGAACAAACCGCACAAGACGCAGTTGAGCATGCCCAGCTCATTATGCCAAGTTCTGTTAAAAAATGACATGCCAGGATACAACAAGGCGCCCGCGACGGATATCGTGAACGTTATGATGCACAGCGAACCAGCGTCATTTAATGATGAACCTAATGATGTGCCTCAAAACAGCAGAATAATGCTTGAACCTTTCGAGGAATTCGAAAGACCTAATCTCACTATGTCATGTGAGCAGGAAAGTAATCAAACACAAGCTGACAACATGTGCAATGTTCCAACACCAGAGTTGGTAAACATTAAACAGTTGACATCAAAAGAGCCGCTAAAACACTTTTCTTGTTTCAGCTCACATTGCAGTACAAATGAACAGACTAAAAGAAGTGGGCATTCTAGAACTTATAAAAAGGCACAAGTGAGAAGACGGGGCCCAGGAATCGCCCGCTTTGCCATCTGTCACTCCAAAGCAGTTCTAACGAGTAAAGAATGTTGATCACTGGACGTGTCTGATGCAGAAATTCTAGCCAGTGCCGAAGCCACCGATTTGTCAGATAATAATATGTCTCTTAACATACCACTGCTCGCTGCCCCACTGAAACTACCCGTGTCATGCTTCAACATTTGCTCATTTAACAAATTAGATAATGGAACATCTCTTATGCATAATGGAACATCTCTTATGCCAACAATTCCCTGGGGAATACAACAATTACAGAGTCTTACTAATGAGGAAATTGTGATTATGGATGACATGAACCTTCGGGAACACCTGCGAAATACAATCAGTCACAGCAATACTTCCTGATAATCAGCGACTACATCTATCGCACTTGAACATTGTGAATGCCTTGCAGCATGACATTGCACATGTTGCCTCGAGAACAGCTAGGAGTAACGAAATAATTGTTAAACATTCGTTAGTGAGTGTGGAGCAAGTGGTGATTCAAGAACCACTTGATCAACTCCCATTTCGAAAAAAACATCAGAATCAAATCATGCAAGATCAATTCAATAAGCAATTGGACAGAAGAGTCTTTGGCCCTCATTAGGACCCTGGCGTTAAGGGGTTAACGGCGCCGTAAAAGGTGTCGGCGCCGTTAAACCCTTAACGCCTTACTACGAGGTCCCTTTGCGGGACCCGACCTTAACGGCTGGTCTAGACCAGCCGTTAAAGTAGGGGCCCGCAAAGGGACTCTCGAGGTAAGTACGGTACCGCAATTTTCGGTACCGTACTCACCGCCTTCCCCATTCCCATTATGCCCTATGGGGCAAAAATGGAAATGGGGAAGGGCCATGGTGGCATGGGGAATTACCACCCTGCCAACCTTCGAATGGGGTGGCAATTCCCCATTCCGCCATGGCGGACTCCAACATCGACCATGGTGCTAATAGCACCATGGTTTGTTTTCCGCCGGAGTCCTAATGAGGGCCTTTGTATGAACAGACTCAGAGTCAAAGCGAAAAAAAGTGTGACTGACAAAAAACAGAAACCAGACCTTATGGCTTTGATGTCATCCATCGCTATTGCCCTAGCTCCATTTATGAAGCTATACGAGAATCTGCATGACACTTTTAAAGATCATACTACCTCTTGGCCATGACACACTCCAAGTTAATCTTTTTAGAGGGGTATGGGACGGCAAAAGATTCTCGAAGCCCAGACATTGAATCACAAAAAAAATACAATAAAAGAAACTGTACAATCTACTACCACAATACACCAGTTGTTCTCAAGAAACTCGGACGAGCTCAAAAGAGCAGCATGTGGACTTGACTGATGAAACTGATGTCACAGCAGTTCATCATGTACGTTCTACACACACTGTGACGGCCAGGCCGGATATGCATAAAAGGCCAGGAGCCGAGATGACGCCGAACAACGTTAAACACGATGCTCGACCAGACCTTGTAAACCAATTAAATCTCAGAAAAGCGAGCAAATTCATGTGTTTTAGCTGAGGCTGTATCAAATGCAATTCAACAAGAGAATTATTGTTCTGGAAAAAGCTCCACATTTTCCAACTTTGCAGAATTGAAAAAAGACATAGCTAAGACTCGCAGATGTCAAACAATAAGGTTGCCGGTCATATCTTCACATCACCCGACAACATCTAAAAATGCACCTAAACCAGCACCAAGAACAACTTTACTAGTGAATTGAAACACTCTTCTCAGGAACAATATGTCATCGCTCAGTATCAACAAGGTGCAACAGACAAGCCTTGAAACCATAACAAATACTACGAGTCCAACACTTCAAACACGAACTCACTTGCCAACTTACTTGCTAGATCACTCTCAAAGTGATCCCATTGAATTAAGTGAGCACTGTGTCCATCAAGTGGAACCAGAAGAGGAAGTGGCCCCTTCTAAGAACCCACAGACCTCATCTGTCCCAAACTCAGAAGAACCTATCTGTGGCAAGCAGTAGATGAGCAACTAGCCAGGTTGCTGAAGAACTCTCTGCAATGAGCACCCTTGAATCACAGAATAATGGAAACAAAACACAATCACCGTCCTTTATCGAACAAAAAAGGTTACCCATGAGTGCCAATCAAACCAACAACGTCTGGTCAAATCTCAACTCGGCTGCACATGAATCACAAAAAAGGATGTTAGCAACTTGATGTATAAAAAAGAGACTAGTGAAGACCAACAGATTCCATCACAAAATGTACAACAGAGAACTCTTCTACTTGAACGAATTCTAGACACCGATGAAACCATCATTCTAAACAGAAGAACGGTACTGGAGCTTTTCCACCACATTCTAACCTTACGTCAAATTAATTCCAACGATCTTAAAATTATTCAATTTGTTAAAGAGAGAACTGATCGAATATATTTACATCTAACTTCCCCAGTGATCAAGCACATGCTAATTAATGCAGCCGAAAGCTTCTTTATGATAGGGTTTGACTTGAGATCTGTCCATGCCACAGAGTCTGAAGATCGACTGATGAGGCAGAAAAATGTAGTTTCTCGATTGAGCAGAAAACATCTATGTCAGAGATTATCATCAGTAAAGACCTAGATTCTTATGCAGGAGAAAACTATGCCGACCTGCTACAAATAGGAAGAGTACCAACTGGACCAAGGCCGAAAATAAATATCACGTTTGAAACAACATCAGCATCACGTAATGTCAAAATAGTCACTACACACTCGCCTACTACACCAGCATTTGCTAAAGAACAAGACTGGTCATGGGTGTCACCAACTCTGACATCGCAGAATTCCTCCTAGCTACTCACTAAACCAGCAATGAGCAAAACCCAGCCAGTGTGTGATACAAATTTAATTTCCTCACAAATAAAACTAGCCTCATGGAATACCCGAGGGTATAGTCATCTTACCAAGGCTGGCAATGTATATTTAGGTCTCTATGATGCCATTTGTTTGCAAGAGACTTGGCTCTGTGATAAACCAATTCTAGACGGCTTTAAAAATTCATCGAGTCGCTGCAAGATGACTTTTCAGTTAGCGGAAACGGATAGGTACTCCTACGCTCAGCTCAGACACTGGTGCTCTCACCCACAGACCCGAGCGGCGGCCACAAGACCCCTTACCTCACTGGAACTGACAGTGAGCGACCTACCGGCCCGGGGGAAAATATCGACCCTGTATAGGCTGCTACAGGAGGACCCCCTCCGGTCCAGGCCTTCCTACATGTCCCAATGGGAAACAGACCTCGGACACGCCATTGAGGACCATACATGGGTAGACATTTGGACAAGAACGCGGACGTCTTCCCGCTGTATAACCAACAGGGAGTGTGCCCATAAACTACTCCTGCGCTGGTATTACCCCCCTCTACGCCTTTATCACTTCCAACCAGCACTAAACCCTCTCTGCTGGCGACTTTGCGGCCTCCCAGGATCCTACTTTCACATGTGGTGGACCTGCCCCCGGGTGCAGGAGTTTTGGTCTCTCTGTCTAGCCACCATTAAAGATGTCACCCAGGCGATCATTCCGCTCACGCCCGAACAGGTCCTTTTAGGGATTCTATTGTCAGGCTCAAACACGCGGTCGGGGAGAAGAGCGTCCCTGATATCCCAGTTCCTACTAGCGGCTAAAATCACGGTGGCCCGCACCTGGAAGTCCGCGGACGGACCGTTGATGGCCCTTTGCTGGGTCAAACTTTGAGATATTTTAATAGCTGAGAAAGTCACGGCAGCCAGGGCGGGACTGCTTCATCGTTTTCGGGATATCTGGGAACCAGTGCTAGACTATGACCGGAATTATCCGGCCCTGACCCACAAACCGCCCCTGATCACAAGGGCCCTTCACGTTATGGAGGACCCACCAGTGCCGCCGAGCCAGTCGGACTAAGGCCGAGAAATATGCTTGCCGGGGAACGTACGGGGTGGGTGACGGGGACACTGGGTTACATGACCTGAGATACTATATGTAATGTCCTTGTATAATCTCTCCTGTGTGTCGATTGATAAATAAACACATTTTTAAAAAAATCATCGAGTGCGGCTACACAAGGCAAAAGAGGGCATCCACCGTTAGGTTTGCTGACAGCGATTAAATCAGGCAGCCCTCTAACACTAATTAAAAGTATATCGGCCTGTGCCCTGTCACAAGAACTTGTGATAGGATGGAACCGAAATGTGAATTATCAATGTGAAGGGTCAGTGGAAAAATTGGTCATCATAAATGTTTATTGGAATCCGGCCCTGATTTCAAACGAGGACTTCATTAATCATATAGCCGACCTCATTGATAATGCCTATATAAATCAGGAAACAAGTTATGTAATCATGTGTGGTGACTTAAACACCTCCTGTATTCCAAATCATTCTGCTTCTAATATCTTGGTCTATAATTCAGCCAAAATGTTGTGAGCCTCTATGTGGAATATCTTGATGAACAGTAAGGACATGCACATGCTAAATGCCAATATAAAACAAAATAATCCACCCCAGATGACCTGGGAAGGCTTGGGTGCAGCATCAATCATAGATTACATCTTTGTCTCATGTTCATTCCTACCACTTGTGACTTCATTTAAGATAATAAGAACAGAAGAAAGTGATCACCATCTACATTCTATGGAATGGTTGGGAACTACGAGTCGTGAGCAAGAAAGAATGTTGGTTGAAACATCAGTAAACAATGATGGCCTTCGACTGAAACTGATAAATAAAAACATGAAAAAACTAACATCCGACTTGGAAACTGATCACACAGCGGTTGATTATATTCCATTCTTAGAGCCATACCGACGTAAAGCTATTAATAACCATCGAATATCAAAGAAACATAAACATTTTTATAACCAAGAACTGGTTACGCAGAGAAAGCAAATTGCAAAGGTTGCAAAGAGAGTTGCATTATATCAAGTTGATTCGGAATCCATGTTGAAAATTCTGGTGAGCAAGAAATCCAAAAAATTCTGGACTTTAATAAAATCCACGGAAGAGCAATCTAATCCAATTGGTGAAACATGGATTGAGTACTTTGGAAAAGTATATTTAGCAAATACATCTGCTATTCAACATACCCAATCCACAAAAAGAACTAAGCCTTGGGTAATTAGATGTAAGTCCTGACGACATCAGACTGTACATACTAAAACTGAATAACTCACAGGCTCTGGGACCTGACAGCCTTACAAATTCAATTTTGAAAGAACATCCTTTAGAGTGGGCGCAGTTTATACACACCTTAATAACGCGGATATCCATCTTACACACTATTCCACCACCCTGGAAGAAAGTGATTTTACTCCCTATCTTTAAGAAGGGTGACAGGGCGATCCAACAAACTTTCGCCCAATCGTTCTTCTAGATGTTATTGGAAAAATATACAATGCCATCATCTCAGACCACTTCTACAATTGGTGTGCGAGAGCGGAAGTTAATGACCCATTCCAAACAGGTTTTGTGAGGGGTATAGGCACCGCTGCAAACATCTTTATCATCAATATAGTAAAGGGGCGTGCCCACAATACCAAGATGAAAATATACATGGCCTTCACTGATATGGTCCAAACGTTTGATAGGATCAATCACTTGAAATAATGGACCAAATTGGAATTGAAAAACTGTCCAGAAGAAATATTAGAGCCACTCAAGGCAATGCATCACAACACGTCTTTGAGAGTGCGACTGAATAAAGCAGGCCTGTTGTCTGAAGAAATAACTACAGCTAGAGGTGTGAAACAGGGGTGTCCGATGGCATCCAGCCTTTTCAACTTCTTTGTCCCAGAAATAAATAATCCTGACTCCCAAATACAAACATTTAACCCAATGGTTGGAGGTGTCCTGATATCAAGACTAGTTTATGCTGACGACATTGTTTTCGTCGATCAAACACAAGTTGGTCTGCAGCACCAGATTAACTCCTTATAAACGTACATTAGAGATAATGGCCTGGAGATCAACACAGCTAAGTTCAAGATGTCGATCTTTGGGAACTCCAACAAAGGAAAAATGCATACTCTTGGAGGCTTGAAGACCAGTCCCTTGAACAAGTTCCCACATTTAAATATTTAGGAGTTTGGTTAAGAGACACCACACCTGAATCCCCAATGATCTGCCAACTTAAATCTACAATTATGGCCTTAACAAGTCAAGCATGTGCCCTAAACCAGAGATATGGCCGCTTTCCCATCGTACCAATGCTTGAATTCTATCGTGTAAAAGTCGTACCTACAATCACCTACGGATCTGAGGCGGTACCACAAATTTCTGAAAAGATGTGAGCCTACTTAGAAGGCCTATTCTGGAAAAATGTTTTGGGACTTCTCAAATCTGTACCAATGCAATTAGTGCGACGTGAGATGGGTCTATCCTCATTGGCATCAACAGCTACGTGGAAAAGCCTGAGCCTTTTCAGAAAATGTTTAGTAGCAGAACAATCAAAGATCATGGAAATGCTACGAAAGGAATTAATGGCATCACAAAATCTCATGCTACAAAAATGGAGAGAAAATATGTGTACCACCTTTAAAGAGATTGGATGTTCAATTAAAATCTTGATTCATAACCCAGTGAGGATTAAGACCAAATTCAGATAAGGCGACTGGATCAATACTCTCAAAGATGCAAATCAATATAAATCAGTGGCTCATATTTCTTATGAATCGCGTAAAGTGGACACTATTGGCGAATACATGAAACAACTTCCAGACAAGAAATAAAGAGATCAATTTCTTCGAATTAAATTCAACATCCAACAAACGAATGAAGTTCAAGTCATCTGAGGCCTGAGTGAAAGCAGTATTTGTCGCTTTTGCAAAACTCCAGATGAGGAAGAAACGCTGAAGCATTGGGCTATTGCTTGTCCAGCCTTAAAAGAAAGACGCACCACAACTTTTCACCATCTGTTTTCAGTCTTCCAAAGACAAGAAATGGAAGACTGTTGGTCATTATTGATCTCCGGAATCAAGCCATCTTACGTAATTGCAGTAACAAAGTTTCTGGAACCCTTGTTTATAGTCTTAAGAACTTGAAATTTTAACATGATCAAATAAATTAACGGAAATTCCTCGGATTTTGGACTCTTGTAGGATCCTTGGAGAACATGATATTCTATGTCATTTATGTTTGTTTTTTTTTTGCGGCTAAAAAATTGTTTTTTCAATTGTATGCAAATAAAAAAAATCCTGATTGGTCTTGTCCGATCAGGGAAGGGAGGATGTTTTTCAGTCTTGCGGCTAGGATCCCTGTGTATATTTTAGCATATGTATTTAATAATGCTATAGGTCGGTATGAACTGCACAGTGTGAAGTCTTTCTTTGGTTTCCCTAACAGGATCACCTTTGCTTCTGTCATTGACCATGTTATTTTTCCGCTATGTCGAAATGAGTTAAATACTTTCGGTAAAATGGGAACTAACTCCTTAATAAAGGTCTTGTAAAAGGCTGTTAAAAAGCCATCTGGGCCCGGCATCTTATTTCTGGGGAGCGCCTTTATAATTTTTTCGACTTCTTCTCTTATGTCTCCTTCTAATACCTCCCTGTCCCCCAGAGTTACTTATGGCATCTGTAGTACATCGAGGAACCTCTTAATTGTTACTGGGTTTGGGCATTCCATGGAGTACAATTGTTTGTAGTATGACAAAAAGGATTTTACAATGTCATCAGTTTCTGTAACTATAGATCTGTCACTTTGTTTTATACCATAAATATGGCAATTTAAATTTTGTCGTTTCAATTGTCTTGCAAGTAATCTGTCAGCCTTATTATCTTTGATAGAGAAGCATTGTTTTATATTCAGTAGGGATTTCTAAGCTTGTCTTATGCAGAGTAATTCAGTCTCTTAGCGTATTTTATTTGTTTATATCCCTCCCTACTCTTTTTCTCAGCCATTTCCATGTGTGCCTTACCCAGTATTTCCCCCCACTCTTTTTCCAATGTGTCCCTCTGTTTAGATCTTTGTGCTTGGAGTAAGATCATCTCACCTCTAATCACTGCTTTAAAGGTGTCACACACATTGTCCAAGGACACTCCCTGTGCAGTATTAGTTTGAAAATATTCATTGCTTTCCCCCTCAGAGTTTCCTGTGAAACTAAGTAATGCAATACGTCAGTTGGGAGTGTCCATGACCACAATCGGTTGCCCTCTTTCAATCCCCTTAGCATAACTTTTATGGGGGGCATGGTCAGACAATGAGATTGGATCCACATCTATATCTACTAGGGTCCCGATCATTCCTGGAGTGCCCCAGGTGTAATCTATTCTCGAGACTGTGTGGTGCACATGTGAAAAACATGTGTATCTGCTCTCCTTCCCCTTTTTAACCCTCCAGAGATCTTTGAAGGCCATATTCAAAAACATCTCTTTTAGTGTATCTGATGGCCCCGTCCCCTTTCCAGTTACATGGGTGCTTCCGTCTCGCTTGGGATCCCAAGCTACATTAAAATCCCCAGTTAGCAGTAGCTCTCTCTCCGCAAATTGTTCCAGTTGCTCTAACACTATGGACCTGATCACGACTTTGGCGGTAACGCCAGCGGTATTACCGCTGGCGGTATTAGCCCTACCGCCGAACTCCCCGGCGCTAATAGCGCCGGATCACGAGTTCGGCGGTAATGTAATTCCCCATTCCCCATTGAGCCCATTCGGGAATGCCCCATTCCCCATTGGGCTCAATGGGGAAAATTTGCTCTCTTACCGCTGACGGATTTCCTGCCGGCGGTAATAGCGCAAATTTTCGTCGGATTTCCCCCCAGCCAAGAGCTGGGGCGAAATCCGCCAAAGTCCTGATTTGGTGGACCCTTAAATCCGGCGGTAATAGCGCGACCACCGGATTTAGGGGTTACCGCCAAAGTCGTGATGAGGCCCATATCTAGAAACTCTTCCTCTCTGTGGTTGGGGACATACAATGTTCCTACGCTCACCTCCTTATTCCCTATGGTTAGTCATAGGAAAATATATCTGGCATTAGGGTTTACTAATGTACGAAGTACCTTGGCGTCTAATGCGTCTTTGGGACCAAGCATGAATCTGACCATTGTCCCCTTTGCATTAACTTGGAAAATCTGCAAAAAGTGACTCCAATCTTCGAATGTGGGTTTCTTGGAGCATAATTATAGCCGCTAGCCCCATTCTTATCTGCATCTCTGGCTTTTTCCTCTTTGCCAGGGTATTCAGTCCCTGTATGTTATGGGATAATATTCTTATAGACATCCTGTGTGTATTTTTGTCTGTATAGCCATCGTGCTCGATTGAGCTTATAAAACCTTGTTCTATAGGACTGTGATCTTCCCCCTCCACAACCCACCCTCTTCCCTATCTCCAACCCAATTTCCCTCTCAATGCCCCACTTCTCCCTCTCCGGATCTGGGCCCGGTATCCTATGACTCATCACAATACTTCTTGGGAACCGGCCCAAGTTCAAACATGGAACTAACTGTGCAAGAACTAACCCCTCAAACGATTCCAAAAGCCAGTCAAGTATCTTGATTCTGACCCAGCCTGTTTCTTCATTGACCGAGTCCTGAATCCTCTCGTTTCCCAGTCACCTCATATTCCTCCCAACCCCAACATACCATATTATACACTGGTGTTCTTTTCAAGTTCCATGTTTAAACCTCCTTGTTCCTTGATTAAGCCTCCTTCGACCACATCAGCGTTCACTATCCCCTCGTGGCTTGGTGAGAGGACCTTTTAGCTTCTCTGCTCTCCTTACTTGTGGGCCAGATAATTCACAAGGTCGTTCTCCTTCCTTGCCCGAGGTGGTCCCGTTGATCCTCTCCTGCTGCCACGTCGTCTTCTTCCAAACCTAAGATGGATACGACTTCCGAGCATGTGATATCTCTATGCTGTTTACCATCCCAGGAGAACAGGATACCAAACGGATGAGAATCTTTTTGTCGGACAGAACCCTGGAGACTGGCACAATTGCTCCCCTCTTCTGTAACGTAGTTGCAGCCAAATCTTGAAAAAGTAGTACCTTTGATCTGTGGACTGTGATGTCCAGATAGCTACAAGCCACCTTGACTATTCCTTCTTTCACTTCATATGAAGCAAGCACAGCCAAAAAGTCTCAGGCTGTCCCCCTGCCCAGATCTTCTTGAACCTACCCAGTGGATTCGATTTATGCAGATGTCTTCCGGTGCAGCATCCCATAACAGATTTGCAAAGCATTGTTGTGTTACAGCTTTTAGGTCAGCATCAGTGGTTGTTTCAGCCAAACCTTTTATCCTAATATTCGATCTCTGGGAACAATTGTTTGTATTTCCAGCTATGTGTAGCCATCGAGATTTTTTCCAGCAGTTCCGAGTTCTGCCTTACTTTGTTGGAGATCACTGATAAACCTTGCTCCATGGTATCTGCTCTGGTCCCTAGAGTATTTATGTCCTCTCTAATCTCCTTCAGACAATTCCTTAGATCACCTGATTCTGCAAAGTCCTTTCTTCCAATCCTCTAAGGCAAGCTGTCAAGTCCTCCTTGTTAAGTGTCATGTCACTGATCTCTTCGAGACACTCTTCCCTTCTGCAATCAATCTCTCTCTCTCTCTCTCTCTCTCTCTCTCTCTCTCTCTCTCTCTCTCTCTCTCTCTCTCTCTCTCTCTCTCTCTCTCTCTCTCTCTCTCTCTCTCTCTCTCTCTCTCTCTCTCTCTCTCTCTCTCTCTCTCTCTCTCTCTCTCTCTCTCTCTCTCTCTCTCTCTCTCTCTCCCTCTCTCCCTCCCCCCCCCTCCCTCCCTCCCTCCCTCCCTCCCTCCCTCCTCTTCAGAGTGTTGTCACTGCACCTCTCTAATTGGCCTCACTTTACGTCTCGCACACCGTTTTTTTGCAGGTGTTGCCTTCCCTTTTGGTCCCGGCATTGAGGGTTTATACAAGCCCCAATGACCTTTTCACGATCCAATTGTGGGTTCTCTGTCATGGTGCTAGGTTCCTAAAAACAAAGCAAGAACACAGGCAAGCTGACTCTATGAGCCCCCAAGGGCTTAGCCCTCACTTCTACGTCTTTCCACTTGGGCGATCGGTCCAATACAATGTGCTCTGCACTATACCCGTAGGAGCAGGGAATTGGCCTCATCCTCCTGCGGTGCAACTGCATTTCAATCTTCCCCTTACACAACCGGATCATCCGGCCCCTGGACTCGCTAGGCCCCTATTGTTACCCATCCTCTGCACCACCCTCAGGGGTCCGTGCTTGTCAGATTCTGTTGCACCACCTGCGTCCCCCCCCCCACTGCCAGTGGGCGCTTCTCATTATCCCTGCTGACACTCCTCACCGAGGATTCAGCACCTTTTTACCTTCAGCGGGTATTCGCCTATGGGTGGCCTTCTCTGTGTCACTGCGGGTTTGTTTTGTTGTCCATCTCCATTAGTGTCCAACGTTATATTTCCACCCCACCTCTGAGATGACTGTGGCCTTGGAGAGCCTCTCTCTGCTTGTCCGGTCTCCAATTCCTGCGTCAGGCTTACAAGTGCGTACCGGCAATCCCACGAGGTGGGCTGTTGGAGGCAGCATCCCAGGTTGTGTATTTCTTTTGACACCGGATGCCAACACCCTCTATCTTTACCCAGGCCCTGAGTGTTCGATGCTTGTCACGGCATTTGGCGACCTCCAGCTTGTGGTTTTGATGTTATGCCCTCCTTCCAGTAGCCGGGGGAATTCAAACTGTATCTCTGCTTGCAACACTCTGGATTAACACACTTCGGGAGCGCAGAGGTGGATTTCACTCAAACCGATGCATTGCTTGGCCTGCTGTTTGTATCTGCGTCAGTGGGGCCGGCACGGAGCTCAAGGAGATGCGACCCCTCACACTCCAGCAGCCATCTTGAAATGCAAATAGATGTTTTAACACTGCTTGTCCCACCTGTGTATGACCCTTGGAATGTGTGTCTAGACAGTAATGTTGGGTGAAAGTGTGTACTGAACTCCAAGTAGCAGCTTTGCAAATGGCATTTAAGGGCACCTTTGCTATGAAAGCTAGAGTTGCCTCTGTGTCTCAAGTTGAGTGTGCTCTATGCTTGAATGGCAAGGTTGGATGCAGTTGACAATCCATTCTGAAATTGCCGATTTAGAAATAGGATCACCTTCTCATCCTATGGGTATGAGCACAAAAAACAGTCTGTTTTTTTAGATAGTTTTAGTGTTTTGACATGCCTTCTTACATCTAGTGTATGAAGGCATTTTTTTCTGATGCATTTGTGGGGTGTTGGAAAAACACAGGAAGTTCTAAGGTCTGGTTTACATGAAATTTAGATATAAATGTTGGTGGAAACTGTGGGTGGGTGCGTAGTACTACCTTGTCTGTGTGGACAATACAGGGGTCCTTTACTGATAGTGCTTGCAGTTCACCGGCCCTTCTGATGGAAGTATTAGCGATAAGAGAAGCTGTCTTATAAGTGAGCTGTTTAAGACAGGCTTTGTGCATAGGCTCAAAAGGGCACCCATGAGGCGTTATTTATTGTATTTATTGTGCATTTGTAAGGTGCTTATACACCAAGTAAATTGTGTTTCAAAGCGCCCATAGGGCAACAGGGAGGGAACATTGTAATGAAAGGAAAATACAATAACAATGAAAAAGAGAGGTGGTCCTACTATGCCTTGTGAGCATTCAGCAAGTGCAGAGAGAGAGAGCCAGAGAGAAGGGATGAGGAAAGGTGGGGGGTTCTACGAGTACCATGAAGGGACGTGCGAGGGAGTAAGATGCAAGCAGCTGTTAAGTTCCTGACAGAGATCACTTTGCAAGAGAGGTCACTGCCAATACAATAAGTGCAGGCCTGTGAGATAACACAGTCCAGTGGGTGCCCAAAGGCTAAAGGGAATTGGGGAGGGGGGAGGACCCAGAAGGGCACATAAGGTCCCTGGTCACCAATCTCAGCGACTGCGGCTTTAGCAAGGCAGGGAGAGAGGGAGGGAGAGGTGGAGTGAGAGGGGGAAGGAGGAGGTGAAAAGGAAACTCTTGAGGAGCTTCTGGAATATGAGGAGATCTGGCTCAATACAGAGAGGAAGGGGGAGGCTGGATGGAGAGTATTTGGTGAGAGCCAGTTGTAGATAGTGTTGTCCCCGGCCCCAGACAACCTTATGGATGATGCAGAGGGATTTGAATTTGATCCTTGTAGCAACCGGCGAGCAGGTGGAGAGATTTTAGGGCTGGAGAGATGCAGTCCCTGGGCTTGAGGCCAAGGATAAGTCTTGCAACCCTATTGTGGATAAGCTGGAGGGGACATAGAGAGGAAGATGGTATATTAAGGAAGAGGCTGTTGCAGTAGTCCAGCCTAGGGAGTACCAGAGCTCTAGGGACTTTGAGCTTCTGGGGGAATGTGAGGAAAGGAGAGATTCCTTTGAGGAGGTGGATTTGAACTTAGGCCTTCTTGGCAAGGTCCTGGGTGTGAGGGAGGAAGGAAAGAGAGGGGTTGAAGATGAATCCAAGGTTTTTGGCTACATATGAAGGAAAAGGGAGAGATCCCATAAAGGGTGGACAGAGTGAAGGGAAGAAAGAGGGGAGTCTCAATGGGACGGATCTCAGTCTTGCTGGAGTTGAGGTAGAGATCATTGGAGGCGCATGAGGACTGGATGACAAAGAAAGTAAGGAGAGGATCAGAGGGAGGTTTGATGAAGAGTTGTGTGTCATCTGCATAACACTGGAAGTAAGGGGAGAAAGTGAAAATAAGGTATGCAAGCGGAGAGAGATAGATATTAAAGAGCCATTGAGAAAGGTTGACAAGCTCAGTGTGATGGCTCAGTTGGGGGAAGAACAGCTTCTCCAAGAGTTTACCAAGGAAGGGGGTGATAGAGATGGGGTGGTAGTTAATCGTACACGAGGGGTCAGCAGAAGGTTTTTTCAGGAGGGGCACACAAAAGAGTGCTTGAGGGAAGAGGATAGTAGCAAAACAGTGATTGCAGAAATCAGCAAGTGCAGGGGCAAGAGAGCTGATATTGTATTGGTAGTTCTAGAAGAACAGGGGGAGACCTGTTTGGAGGAGACTTTCATAGAGCAGACATCTCCAGTGACCTCATCAGATGTGATAGGAGAGGAGGAGAGAAGGGAAGAGGGGGATGGGAGGCCATAGGTGGCAGGCGGATGGGTGGATGGAAGGGGGAAAAGGAAGAGAGAGTGCTCAGGATATCCCGGGTTTTTGCAATAAAGTGTGTGGCCAATGCATTGCAGAGGGCCTAAGAGGGAAGATGTGAGCTACAAAACCATTATATTAAAAAAAGAGGGAAGATGTGAGGTGGAGACTGCGGAAGGGTTGGCTAGTTCCTTGAAGATTTTAAAGAGTTCAGCCATGTTGTTGGATGTAGCAGAGATGCAAGCCTGGATTTTGGCCCTTTTCTTGGAACGAATGGCGAGTCAGTATTGCCCTCGGAGAAGGCTATAGGCCAGTTTGTCAGAGGGTGAGCCCGAGGTCTGCCAATTCTGTTCTGAGGCTCTGCAATTGCATTTCAGGGTTGCCAAGTTCAGAACCGTACCAGGTGTTACGCTTGGTGGGATGTTTCAGGAGGAGTCTTAAAAATACAATATTCAGGTCCCAGCAGGGAGTAGGATTAGAAATCTGAGGGTATAATTTCTTAACACTGTCCATTGAGGCTTTCACTACAGGCACTTTCCACCAGAAAATTTTGCTTTGAGAAGTGGTGCATGCTGAGAGAGCTGCTAGGTGTACATTTAGTGAGTAAAAGACAAAGCCTGAGTCTAATAGGCAAAGTAGATTGCGAACTATATTTGACGGTGAACATTCAATTGGATTGAGTGAATGTGTCTTGCACAGAACACAAAACGCTTCTATTTGTTAAAATAGCAATATCGTGCGTTTGGTTTACGTGCCTCTAAGTATTTCCATGCATCTTTGGTCCAGGTTTAAGTGACAAAATTCTATGACCTCAGGAGTCAGGCTACTAAGTTCAATGTCTGAGGGCACGGGTAGAATGTTGTTCCTCGATCCTGTGTCAACATCTTGGCTGGACTTGGTGATTTCATGGAAGGACGCAAGGACATCATCTGCAGGTATGATAACCATGTTTCTCGTACCCACATTAGAGCTATCAGGATAAGTGGCACTTGTTCCTGGTGAAGCTTGTGGACTATTTAGTTGAGAAGAGATGTGGGGTGTGAAGCATACGCAAATCTCCCTGATCAATTAGTTAGTAGTGCGTTCCCTTTCAAATCTTTCTGGGGAAATCTGGATGTGTAATCTAGGCATTGTGTGTTCTTTTGAGTAGCGAAGAGGTCTATTTCTGGGAACCCCCAGTTTGAGAAGACATTAAGTATCATGTCTGTTTATTTGCCACTCGTGTTCTGAAGGCAGCACTGCACTTCTGCTTAGTACATCTGACAGTGAATTGAGTTCCCCTGGAACATGTGCTAGGAGAAACATATTTTGTTTTAGTGTCAATATCCAAATGTTCTGGGCTAGTTTGGACAGCCCTGGAGAATGTGCCCCCCCTCCCCTGTTTGTTTATGTAAACCATGGCTGTGGTACTGACTGTTAGGAGGAGGACTGTCTTGTGTACCGAGTCCTGAATGCTTGAAGTGCCTTGAGGAATAGTAGCAGTTACACAAGGTTGATATGCTTCTTGGTTTACACCTGTGTCCACACCTCATGCGCAGTCTGATGGCAGTAGGGAGCTCTCCACCCTGTCAGGGATGCGTCTGTTAGAAGAGTGGCTTTGATTCCTGGTGTACTGAAAGGCTTTCCATTAACAGGTTGAACTAGAGGTTGCGAAACCACCACTAGATTGTCCCACATACCACTTGCTTGTGACCACTGTTTCACCAACCACTCTTGCATTGGAGGTGTGTGGCACTAAATAAATGCAGGAAGCCATATTTCCCAGAAGGCGCATTGCTTTTCGCACTGTTACTTGACGAATGGCTAGGTTCTACGTTGAAATACCAAAGCAGATAATGCTGCAGCATGACGCACCAAAGTGGAAAGCTTTTCATAACGAAAATCCTGACTGACAATTTAACTGACATTTGTCGCCTGCAACCCATGAACCAATAATGACGAACAAGGTGTGTGGGGGGGACACCCCCGCAACCTCAGCTCCCCATGTTCTGCATTATGGGATTTGTGATTTTTGTCCATGCCGACTGCGCACTAAACACGCATTCAGCATTTTATTTCTGCTTTTTTTGGGCAATACCGACCAGCTACATACTGAGGTGTTTGGAACAGTATGTTTTGGATCCTCTCGTTGGAGGGGAAAGACTAGACAGTCATTTGTTTTGATTAGTGCCCCATGGAATTGTTTTACTTGGCTGGGCACTAGACTTGACCTTTTCTCGTTTATGGCGAAGCCTAATTGGAACAGCAGGTCGACTGCATGCTTGGGTGTTTTGTAGGCACCTCTGAGGTGGGTCTGCTGTTATTAGCCAGTAGTCCAAGTAAGTAATGACTGCTAGAACCTTTTTAAACACCCTGGGGGCTGAGACTATATCGAATGGAAGCACTTTGAATTGGTAATGCCTGTCCCCCACTTTGAATCCCAGGTATTTTGTGTGTCCTGGCAACATTGAAATACGAAAGTATGCATCTTTCATGTCCAATGTTGCCATGTAAACCCCTTGGTTTAGCAGGGGGATTACTTCCTATAACGTAGTTATCAGAAATATTTTAGGCTTGACATACGTGTTTGCAGGGCACAGGTCCAGCACCGGGAGCATTGTTAGAAGGAAGTACACTCAATCCATACCTTCAACGTCCTCTAAAGATGGCACCAGCTCTATTGCTCCTTTTTCTTTTATGATGCTTTTCTGTCAAAAAGTGAGTTGTATTTTTCCAATTGATGTTTTGGCATCTCCGATTCATCCCACGAATGGGATTTATATACACCTATTGTTGGTTCTTTGACTGTCTCCCCTTGTGGCAAACGCTGTTGTGTAACCGCTGCAGGCTTTTCGGCAGTGGTTCAGTAGGCTGCAATGGGCCTTCCACCGCCATGCCTTCCTTTGACATTTGCATAGTTGGTTGGTTATGGGCGTGCGTATGTGTGCATCATCGTTGCCAGAGGATTTCCCAATAGCAATACGCTGCAACTGCCTTTTGAGACTGGGGACTGATGCCTGAAGCCTGATGGTTCTCTCATGGTGTCTTCGGGCTCCAAACCGGAGTCTTCCCTGCCCTGGCCTCCCGGATCTGACTCGAAGATAACGGTGTCGGTTTCCAATTCTGCCATCATGGCATGTGCCGCCCATCATTTCCTTCAACGCTCTTTGAGGGTTTTGGGCCTAGAGAGGTTACAGGATACACAACAGGTCTCCTGGTGATCGCGGGTAAGGCAGTAGTTGCACACTCTGCGAGTGTCTTTCCACAGAAACATTCTTTTACAAGAGGAGTAGAAGGAGGGAATGGAGATATGAATTCTCTATATGGAAAAGATCAGTCCCCCAACTCTACCTACTGCTAGACCAAAGCCGGGTGTAGGCCGAACCCTGTTGCCAGAACAATAGTCTGTTACACTCTTCGAGAGGTCTTCCATCGAGATGTGTAAGTGATTTCAACCCGGCACTTCACCCAAGTCAATGCCTAGCATGTGATGCACAGCTGAAAACCTTAATTAATTATTTGTGTCTATAAGTTCTTTATTCTGAATGATGTACCACTTATATCACGCCCCTCTTTTTTAATCTCCCCCCCCCGGTCACACTGAACCAGGAATCAGGTTGGTTTGCAAAGTTAAAAATATTTATTTATGTATTGCACAATATATATATCACACTATTTTAATGGGTATACAATGATCACCAATGGGGTGATGTCACACTAAGCAATCTCTTTAATCACAAGGAGCAATGATGGGAAAAATAATGCAGCACAGAAATAATACTTTTGGTGTGTTCAATCAAATGATTACTATTTCCCCCTGCACACTCTTCAATCCCCCCAATATGCAATATAAAGAGATAGAAAGAGAGAGAACAGGTTTCAGGAATGCAGAATTCAAGCAAAGTATCAATCCCAATTTCCCCCCAGCAAACACCAGAGAAAAACAGAATTGATTGGCAAACTTGTCTCCTTTGGCTCCTCATAGGCCCTGTTAGTCAAGTCGGAAGTCGGAAGTCGGAAGCAGCCGTGGTAGGCGGTGCGGCTTGACTTTCCTCCCTCCTTCCCTCACCCCCTCCCTGTGTAGGGTGCTTTTCTCAGAAGCAGTCATGCCGGCGAGAGTGAGGGCTGCGGCTGCAGTAGACCGCAGCAGACGTGCCTGAATCCGGCAGCGAGGTGTTTTCTTTAACGCTGCTGGGAGCGGTGCCTTCACTCCCTCCTCGCAGACCAGCCTTGTCCCATCTCAGCCGGGAACCCCTCGGGCTGTGGTCTCCTTCTGCTGACGGCCTCTGCCGATGGCTCTCCTGCTTGGTTGGTGAACGGATGGGAAACGGACGGCGGTCTGTGACGGGCAGGTATCTGGACTCGGTGCACGCCTTGAGCATTTCTGTTTTTTTTAGTCCCCTCCTGCCACCCGTATAAATTGCATAAGCTTCTTTTTGGCTTGTTGCCGAACTTATAAGTAAGCTGCTTAAAGGTGTATTCTTTTCAAGTGTACATCTTCGGCTCGGTACTTGGAGCCGGGTAGTTGTCTTTTTTCTCTGTCTCTTCCTTTTTCCGTGCCTTGTATATCATGCCGGTTACCAGGCTACAGTCCAGGGTAGAGACAGAAATAGACACTAACAAGGGAAATGCTTTGCTCCTTGGAGGAGATACAAGCTCAATACAGGGACAGGGTTCTGCTAGCCCTGTACCTATGGCATTGGGCGGAACGGTGTTACTGATGCAATTCACAGCACGGACACCCCGTAGGAGTAACAACTGCTTGTCTGACATTTCAGCAATGAGCGCGGGCGCGCCCAGCAAGTCCCTTGAAGTCCCGCTTTGCCGCGGGGTGGTGGGCCTGTATTTTTGCCCTCGCTTCTGCCCTTAGAGCATGCCAATCCCTGATATCCTTTCAAGAATTTTTTTTTTTTTTAGCCTTTGTGTCACCTTTTTACTTTTTCACGATCAATGATGAATACCTTAAAAACCGGCATGCCAAAAACTTTACAAATTGGCCTAGAGGCGCGCACGCCTAAGACTATAAAAGTGAAGTCCACCATATCTGCCTCTACCCCGAAGTCTCTCCGCGGCAAAAGGGGAGTAAATTTAACACTTGGGAAAGCGAATTCCTCGGACATCCGCAAATTTTGCAAGGAGAGCACTGCTCAGCCCTTTGTGCCTCCCATAGCACATGACCATCTGGAACATCACTGCCCCATTCAACATGCGCTACTAATGCAAGAAATGAGAATTCAACCTCGACAAGCTACCTCCAATGCTAGGGAGGCACCAATAACAACTGTCGATCACCAACCTGCCATAAGCTCAAACAGTGTCTCAGCTGTACCATATGGTTTGACTAACACAGTCTTAAATGGACTTAATGCAATCACGGATAACAGCATTCTTGCAAATGTACCTCAAACTGCAGAACTTGAGTGTAAACTTGTCTCTTTGTCTGCGCACATTGCTGATGTTGCCGTCATCGATCTTAACATGTCTAACTCCTCTTTTTCTCCGCAGTTGAAATCTGATAATCTGTCAAAATCCCCTATCATGTCCTCAAGTTGTTGTTCCTCCATTTGTAATATTTCTTTCTGTGCCCCAACGCCTCATAGACCTATTCCCCCATGTGACAACGTAGTTCCCATCATAATCACGTCAACAGTTACTAGCCAGGAACCAGATCCGTCCAGAGAATGCATGTGTAAAAAACAGCAATTTAATTTTGCTGGTAAAGATCAACAATGTCCTCCTATTAGCAATCTGGCATGGTCTGCACAAAACAACCAGGCAATTACCCAATTTGCTTTTGATGCCCTCCATGTTTCTCTAACTGCAATAACAAAACTATATGACTCCCTTGATGCAAAATTACAATTTCAAAAGTCGTTGCTAGAATAAATATCCGCTAATCAACTTAATTCTGCTGCCAAGCATTCGGCTATAGAGTCACTGCCGACTGCTATTGAGGTGGCTACGCAAACGTCAAATATTGACACACTTTGTCTGCCCCAATTTGATCACATCCTTCATCCAATTGGTGATAATGTAGAATTTGTGTGTCCTGATACAGGCTTGAATAGTGACCAAAATGAAGCCCCAATAACACCGATTGTTGACCCCTCACAACCTCTTACCGATAAGTGCCCTGATGAGCACCCTGCAAAGCGGAAAAAGGCCAAAAAGTCTGCTCAGACTCGCTCGGTCGCTCCTGCCTCCACTAATACAGAAGCAAAGGGCACTGTTAAACCTTGTCCCTTGCAACTCCCTCAAACTCTGCAGGTTTCCCCCAATGTGCAGACATTTTCCATTTTTGCGAAAAACCATCAGAAAACAGATCTCTTCTCTTTATCAAAATTACCTAAATATCTGCCACAGAACACCAAGAGTACTACTGCTAAAACGAAATTGTTCATCAAAAACTTACATTTAGCGAAAAAGAACTCACTTGCAGCAGCTCAATCGATTGCAAAAAAGTACCTTTCACAGAAACAGTCTAAAACTAAATGTTAAGTTTGAGGTGCCCTGCCGCCCTGTTGTACAGGAGTATGCACCTTTAAATCAACTAGTAGAAACCATGATGTCACGAGTGCAATCCAAACTCCCCACTCCTCAAATTGGAGCTAAGGTAGCTCCTGATTCAAATGCCCCTCCAACGAAGCTTGCACATGCCACAGCATCCTCTTCCCTAGAATCCACAGCCGATGCATCTCATTGGCGGGAAATCAGACTGGCCGTTGAAGTGTATATGTCCAATTTTTCTCGTAATCTGCCGATATCCACATCATTTGTTACTCCAACATGTGACTTGCCTTCCCTAAAGCCCTCTATAAATCAATCTCTCTCTGTAGTGAATACACCTGTTTGTTCCAACACGTCCCAAAGTGGCTCCTGTGTCTGATCCTTATGAAATTCTAGCACATATTACTCCTGAGATGATCGAACTGCTGCAGAATGCAGCAAATTCCAGGTCTCTGCTACCTAATGCTGCTCCTAAACCATTTACTGCCCCTACCCCTAAAGTAAATTATAAATCATCGAAATTGATGGGCAAACCACTTGCAAATTCTTCACTGCTCTTGGCCTATAAACCTTTGCCGGCCTTACAATACAGCCTTAATAGAAGTTCTCTTCTAACCATCTTCTCAGATAGTCGATCCTTGGAAGATATTAGCTCAGAGGATATAACTCTGATTGAATTCCTGGTTCCAGAACAAACAACGTCCATCAGAATTTGGCTCCAATCTAGAGTCATACAAAATCTTATATGGCAAGCTAGATCTGAGCTCCAATCCCTTGGCTTTATATTATCAATTGATTCACTCAATGCCCTTGCTCTTCAGCAAAATGCGTTATCTACTCACAAAAGTGATAGTGCGCACAACAAGCAATGCGCCCCTCAAATCACTTCAGCACTTGGCTTACATCCACAATCAACTTCACAATCACATTAACTAGTCTCTGCACCCGTGACACAACCCATCTCTCTCATCAGTTGGAACACCAGAGGGTTCTCCCATTTGATTAATAACGACAATAATATTCTTGCATGTCACGATATCTTATTGTTTCAAGAAACTTGGATGATGACTACCCCATTGTGGGACTATCATATCTTATTTCCTAATCCTGCTCAGCGTGGCATTTCAGGTCGTCCTACCTCTGGTCTACTGACTGCCATAAAAATGGGCTCCGGCATTTCTGCTCAGCACTGGCACACTCCCAACCAGTTTCTTCAAATGATCAGGTTATCCATTCACAACATGAATTATGCCTTGATTAATGTATACTGGAACACGGTTGGCATTTCTGATGACTGTTTCCTTAAGGCCCTAACGAATTTGTTGAATTTGGTTGCTCTTGATTCATCAGTTGCAAACATTATTTTGGCGGGCGATTTAAATTTAAATTGCTTTCAACCACACTCCACTAACCGGCACAGACTATTCAAGTGGCTGTCATTAATATCAAATTATAACTTTGTAATGCTCAATGGAGCTTTTTCATCAGACTCACCTCCAAATTCCACGTGGTCTAGCGGAAACAGTTCTTCCATAATTAATTACATTTTTGTAAATGTTGATTTCTTGCGAAGTATTGATAACTTCAAGGTAATCGTTAATGCTAACAGTGATCATAATCAACTTGTTGCTGAATGGATGAATCCTGGGCCATGCACACAAATTCCTAATCATCGAAACTTAACTTTGAGCAATGGGGGAAACCGACTATGATGGTCAGCTCAATCCTTAAGTGACTTGAATGGTGCTTTGGACCATCTCTCTAACAAACAAATTACGCAGTACTCTGCGCTAATGCAACATTTTCAGCCTCGCAAACCATCAAATAAAAATAGAATGATTGGTCCTAAGCTCCATGCTTTTAACCCAAATGTTCATCCGCTCAAAATCCATTCTTGGGCCCTAAAACGTCAGGCCATGCTCAGGCCAAGAGTTTTGAGAGCTGATTTGTTAAGAAATATTAAAACCAGGCATAAAAATTCACTAAAATCTCTTAAAGCCCAAATGTACCAAGTGGATGGTGAACTGCTACTCCAGTCTGCCTGTGCTAAAAATGCAGCTGTGTTATGGTCTCTCATAAACAAAAACACCAACAGCCTCCATCTGGTATCACAAGCAAATTGCGTATCTGAGCAATTGTGGGCAGCCCACTTCATGTCTCTATATGCCAGTTCTCCTCTAAAACAATCCTTAACAGATCTTGATCCGCAGCCTTTTCATCTATCTTTCGACTTAGATGATATCAAATTTTACATCACCAAAGTCAGCAACTCTGGTGCTTGTGGTCCAGATGGTCCATCCAATCGAATGTTTAAACAACACCCACACTTTTGGGCAGAAATTCTGAATAAGATCTTCACCACCATTAATGAGACCCAGTGCTTACCCTATAGTTGGACCCACTCAATAATAGTCCCTATCTACAAAAAGGGTGATCGATCCTTACCATCTAGTTATAGGCCCATAGCGCTCTTAGACGCTCCAGCTAAAATATTTACGAGGATCATCCTACGGAACTTTAATTTCTGGACCAAGCAAAACAACCTTAGGGATCCCTTTCAGACGGGATTTATCACGGGCTTGGGCACATCCCCAAATCTTATGGTCTTAAACATGTTGAGGTCTAAGTACGCCGACAAAAATCAAGCCTTATATCTAGCCTACATCGACTTCAAAGCAGCTTTTGACTCCATTGATCGAGCCATCCTCTTTCATAAATTGAGGTTACATAAATGTCCTGCCTCTCTTCTCTCCTTAATTATACTTCTTCGCACTGATACTACTATACAGGTTCGTCTCTCTATGGCTGGTGTACTTTCGTCTTTCATCAAAACAGCTCGAGGCCTTAAACAAGGCTGTATTCTAGCGTCCGCGATTTTACATTTTTTTTATTTTCGATCTTGGTAGCTGTCTCCAGAACACTGTAAGTGACTCTCCGAAGCTTGGGCCCCACACCATAAGTTATTTAGCATATGCTGATGACTTAATTCTATTTCTCAAACCCCCTCAGGGCTGCAAAAACTTCTGAACACTCTAGCCACGTACGTAAAGATAAATAATCTTACAATCAATACTCAAAAAATGCAAGTTATGATTTGCAAACCACAGCATAAAAAAATAAAATTAAACAATCCACCTGGTACTTTCATAATGACCTATTAACCCAAGTAAGTCTGCACAAATACTTGGGTGTTCATATACAGGACTCTTTCTCGGCCCTCGATCAACAAACAGAGATTTTTTCCAAACTTCACATGCTCATTGCTCAGGCCAAGATCTTGAAAAGTAAATTCGGCAAATTTACGTTGAAACATATTTTGCTATTCTATCAACAGAAAGTAATTCCATCCCTTTCTTATGGTCTCCATACGATGCTCCCAAGAAAATCCCAATGGTGGCGAACTATAGAAGCGACCTTTTGGAAACAATTATTACAATTGCCCAAAAGCACTCCACTTCCATTAATTAGACATGAACTAGGTATTACATCGCTAGAATCTCAAATTAAATGGAAGATGTGCGCTTTATTAAGGAAAGCTACCTTGGGCCTGACCTCTGGCGGCTCGCTGACCATTTTAGCTCAACATCTGTTAGCACAAGATCATGTCTTTCCCAAAACGTGGTGCAATATTGTTTTGAATGCACTTGCAGACGCAAGCATCACAGGTGAACTATTGTTAACAAACCCAATTCGAGCGAAACAAAAGCCGTTTGAATATGAATGGATTCCAAATTGCAACTTGTGCCTCCAGTATAAAGATTTTGATACACGCGTCTTTGGCATAAAAGCCTTAAACATAACAGAACCCTATTTATTAAAGTGCCCGAGCCCATACATAAGCCAACAATTTCTAAGGTTTCATTTTAACCTCTGGCCCACAAAACAGATTCTAGCCAGACGTAAGCTTATTCCAAAATGTGCAGATTTCTGTCTTTTTTTTTTAGATAAATCTCAAATCAAAACCTTGGAACATTGTATTCTATTCTGTCCAATGCTGGTATCTCAAAGATCGAAATATTTAAACAAATGCAACTTGACCAAGTTTATGTTTATGTCTACAAGCGACATTTGGTCAAATATAAACAATTTCCCGAAACTGAACATGCCTGTGGCAATCATTCGCTTTCTCGATTCGATTTTTCCGAGATCGAATGATTCCCATTTGGGAGAATATTTAGGTTAGTCATTTATTTCTGTATTTCTGTATTTAACCTTCATATTGCTTTGCTTTTAAATGTAATGTTGCTAAATTGTATTGAAAAATTGTTAAATGTTTTGTATTATTTACCTGTATATTTGAAAGGATGATTTTATTATCCATAGCAAATAAAAAAATTACTCTTAATGACAGGTCACTTAGATTTAAGACATTAGATCTTAATTGTCCAAATTTACAGTTTAAATGCAGGCTTTTGAAACATTCACAGGTGGCCGCTGGTACTGCGCCCATATTTTTACAGATTTTCACAGGCAAGCACACATTTTACTGTGGATATTTTGATGATAGATTCCACTTTTCCTGACATTGTGGGTTCATATTGATAACTTAAATGAAGTGGCGGGTTTCACCCAGCAAAGATATTGGGTGTTTTCTGATGTCTTGGACTGGCATTCTGTATTTTCAGCAACCAAGAAAAAGGGGTTTAAGATCAATTTCTGGGTTTCTTGCAATAAAGCACTGCCTTTCCTGCAGTGTTCCATTTTTACTCGGTAAGCAGCCCAGTGACAGGTTTCAGCAGTCAGGTTCCTTCCACCACTGAAAACAGGCAAAGTAGATTTGGCACCCATCTTTTCCAGTTTCAAAGTGCAATTTTCATAGGTTTTGGCACGCATAGGGCTTTTGCGACCATTTTTGATGATTCTTTCACCAACAACACACAGGGATGTCACAGGGCAGAGCCTAGTGGGTTAAAACATCCCACAGATGTAGCAAAGAAAGAGGTATGAACTCAAAAGTAACATAGCTGCAGGACTCCACGAGAAACAACTAACCAAGATGGCAGAAAATAATAATCTGAGGGACCTCGACGAGCGAGGGAAAATGGGTACAGTCAATGTCACACTAGGGATGGAATTACAAACACGCCCAGTCGACGCTGCTTTTCAAACTTCAAAAACTTCAAGTGCAATACTCTGCAGCTACCACTCGATGTCTCCCTATGCAAACCACGCGATTCTAAGTAGATCCACAAGTCTCAGAAGGGGTACATTTCTCACCATAATCGTATTTCTGATGATTGTTTCTGCTTAGATGTACATGCTTTGCATAGATCCATATCTAGTGGAAGTTACAGAGTATTGCATATGAAGTTTTACAAAGTTCGAAAAGGGACATCGACAGGGCGTAACTGTAATACTATCCATAGTGTGACGTACCCTGTACTCATGATCCCTCACCCATCGGGGTCCCTTAGATTATTTGTTACTGACAAGAATGAGTGTAAGTTATAAGCATGGAGTGCAAGTAGAGACCATGAGAGCTGAAAGATCTATGCTTCTTTTCCCAAGCACCTAATACTCCAAACGGGGAAGAAGGGCGGGTGCATGTGAATCTAAGCAGATACAAGCATCAGGAAAAAGTAATGTATCCCTTCTGAGACTTGTGGATCGGCTGTACATTAGCGAGCAGTAATTGTAGAAGGAGGTGGGTTGTTAGAAGGTAGCACTGCAAAGAAATGTTTCAGCATCGCATGTCCCACCTGTGTATCACACCTAGAGTGTGTGTCCAGACAGTAGTGTTGGGTTAAAGTGTGTACTGAACTCCAAGCTGCTGCCTTGCAAATGTCATCGAGGGTACATTTGCTATGAAGGCTAGAGTTTCCCCTGTGTTTCGAGTTGAGTGTGCTCTAGGCTTAAATGGCAATGTTCTCTTAGCAAGAGAATAACAAAGTTGGATGCAGTGAGAAGCGAGGATGGATGCGTAGCACCACCTTGTCTTTGTGTATAATTACAAAGGGGTCTTGCACTGACAGGCTCGAAGGGGGGGAGGGGCCATGAGCCTTGTGAGTATGATATTGAGGATTTGGTGTTGGGGGGTGGGGGGGGTTTGAAGAAAGCAAATGCACATTTCCCTGACCAGTGCATTCCCTTTGAATCCCTTCTGGGGAAACCAGGACGCGTAATCTTAGCATTGTACATTCTCCAGGGTTGCAAAAAAGCCTATTTCTGGGAACTGACAGCTTGAGAAGACTTTGTTTAGCATGTTTGTGTTTAGTTGCCACTCATGCTCCGAGGGTAGCATTGTACTCCTGCTTAGCACATCTGCCAGAGAAATGAGTTCCCCTGGAACATGTTGGCCCACTTGGAACATGTTGTGGTGTAGTGCCCACAGCCAGAGGTTCTGGGCTAGTTCGGACAGCCCTGGAGAATGTGTTCCCTCCAGTTTGTTTATATACAACATGGCCATGGTACTGTCTGTGAGGACGATGACAAGACTGTTTTGTGCACTTTGTGCGCTAGCTTGGTCTTGAAGTGCTTTGAGAACTGCTAGTAGTTCCAGAAGGTTGATGTGTTTTCTGGTCAGCACCTTGAGCAGTGTGGTGAAGGAAGTGAGTGCCCACCCTGTCATTGACACATCTGTTGTGAGAGTGGCCTTGATCAATGGTGTGTGGAAAGGCTTTCCCTTTAATGTTAATGTTTTACCACTGTACCGATTGAACCAAAGGTTGCGAAACCACCACTCATCACGCATTGGACGCCTGTGCAGCCTTGCTGTGGCACTAGGTTTATGCAGGAAGCCATCATTCCCAGCAGGCACATTGCCTTTCATACCGTCACCCAACAACCATACTGAGATGTTTGAAACAACATGTTTTGGGCCAACTCTTCGGAGGGAAAGATTAGGCTGTCGATCGTTTTGATTAGTGCCACCAGAAATTGGAGGAGCCCAATTGGAACAGCAGATGGATCGTTTGTTGCGTGTTTTGAAGGCACCTCTGGGGAGAATCCTCAGTAATTAGCCATTCGTCTATGTAAATGTACACTGGATTCGACTGCCTTCTCAGGTGTGCAGCTACCACTGCTAGGACCTCTGTGAATACCCTGGGGGCTGATACAATGCCAAATGCATGGTAGCACTTTGAATTAATAGTGCTTGTTTTCCAATTTGGATCAGAGGTATTTTTTGTACACTGGCAACATTGCTCAGCTGCAGTCCGCCCATCCCTCCTTTAGCCACTTGCTTGCTACAGTGCCGACTGCGTAAACATAGTTCAAAGCTCACTGTCACTGCGAGCCGTTTCTCAAATTGTGTTAATTATCCACTGTATTTTGTATAGGTGGCGCACAATATATGCTTTCGATTGTGTTCTAAAGTTCATTGTTTGGGGATCAATACTTACATTTCTTTCTTATCTATTTGCCTGTACTACCCTAGCTTGTATTAGCACAGCCTGTCATTTCACGTACTTGGTGAGCTTGTTAGCTGTTAAATCATCATTTGTCTTTAATTGTGCTGCAGCTAGCTTTAGTTACCTGCACTTTAACTACTGTCTCAACTAGAGTATGCTGTATCAAAAGCTCTGAGCCACATTCCACATAAGCACAGCCACCGCACAACTAAACCTCCACTACCCACCTCTCACAATGAAACCCAACGTAGTAGACATTTCCCCCACCCTATTTCTGCCATCTTTTTTCTCCAAGCCACTTGATCCAAAGGCCCTGCATCCTGGTCCACCATGCGTTATAACAATCCCTCAACTACTAGGCGCAACAGGCTTGACAGCCTCACCACTTCCACTTATCTCCGCAAACGCCCTAGATCTATCAGCACCAGGAACAAACTCCTCGATCATCTCTCCCATCATGCCGCTGACGCTATCGGTACTGCTCCCAGCCTACAAAGTTCTCACCACACTGTGGCAATGACCCCGGACTCGCCGAGAACTGCTTAAGTCACTACACCTGCCCCAACTGTAATTACAAAAGTTACTACTACAATCCAGACAAAGGAAATAATACATTTAATCTGGCACCCTCTCCTATGCAATGTGCACTGAATAATGCGAGATCCCTCCCAGCACATGCCATTGAAATTCACAACCTTACCGCCAAACTGGACCTGGAAGCCATAGCTATTACAGAAATATGGCTCCATGAAGCCTCGGGAGCAGCCCTCTCCCTAGCACTCCCACCAGGATATACTATCTTTCAACAAGATAGACCAACCGCTACAGGTGGTGGTGTAGCCCTCAGCTAGCAGCAAGACAAACCATCTCACTTCTTGGAGAGAATATCAACTCCCTTTCAGTCAAGATTGCTATCCCTCCCAACATCACCATTGCTATGCATATAGCCTATCGCCCGCTAGGCCCGATAGCGGACTTCCAGGATAACCTAATCCATCTCCTGGCTGAAAATCTGAAAACCACAACAAAATCAGTCCTTTTGGGAGACTTTAATTTGGGTTTCAATGACTACAAAGATAAACCCTCAAAGCCCTAGCTAAAGCACTAAAGGAACTTGGCTTCCACCAAAAAATCTTCAATTTCACCCACTGCAAAGAGCGCACTCTAGACTGGGTAGTAGATCATAACTGTGGTGTGAATATCAGCTCTAACACTCCTACCCCCTGGACTGACCATCACCTGATCCACTTCCTCGTACCAACCAGATTCAACACACCGAAAACACACATACCTATCCAACCTGCTCTAGCTAGAAGTGCACAGAACCTTACCAAAGAAAGGATCCTTCCTTACCTAGATACTCTGCCATGCAAGCACCCTCTCTCATCAAACCCTTCCGTGTTGTCTGAAACCTACAATACCACGCTCAAAACAGCCATTGACACCACTGCAACGTTAGAGAGCAAAAAAGTGAAAAAAATCAAACATTCCAAGTCCTGGTTCTCCCCCAAACTGAAAGAAAGAACTACGTGCACTCAAGCGTAAAGCCCTTAGAAAATGGCAAGGATCCCCACAGGACTCCACGCTAACTGCCTACAGACCTTAGCTACTCAATACAAGAAAGCCATAATCCTAGCAAAAGCCTCTTCATTCAACAACAGGATTACTAACAGTACCTCCGAATCCAAAGAACACTTTGCCATCTTTAAGGAATTGTCCACATCAGTTACCAAATCACAATATGTCATTAAAGATGAAGCTTGGTGCACCAGTGTGCAATCAGCACTGATTAACAAAATTGAACTCTTACACAAAAAGATTCATGAACATCACAAGGACCTCTCCAAATACAACATTAAGGCCCCTCATACAACTATCTATGACACAAAAAAGAAAGCACTCTTCTCGTTTTATTGAGGTAACTGAGATTGAAGTACTGGACACCTTACAGAAAATCAGACCATCCAATTGCAAAGGCTATGCCTGCCCTGCTAACCTGGTCAAAGAATGTGCAGACACATTGGCCCCATTCATTAAAACTTGAATTAATGCCTCATTCAAATCTAACTCAGTCTCTGCATGCCTAAAAAGAGGGATGGGTTCGCCCTCTTCTGGAAAAACCCACACTAGACCCCGAGATAATAACCACCATCCCATCCCTGCTGAAAATTCTGGATAAAATGGCTTACATCCAAAAAAAGCAGTTTTTGGAAGCCAACAGCATCCTGGGCAACAGACAATCGGGCTTCCGCCCAGGCCATGGGACAGAATCTGCTTTACTTGACCTCAAGATACAACTCAATGACATTATGGACAAAGGCAATCCGGCACTTCTCCTACTTTTAGATCTATCAGCCGCGTTTGATCTCGTTAACCATGACACCCTCTGTAAACAACTTGAAAATGCTGCTCATTTCTCCCCTGAAGCCACAGCTTGGATGTTGTCTTTTCTCAAGGGGAAGACTTATGAGGGTCTTCTTGGAAACGGCTTGTGCAACACCCACTAACATATAATGTGGAGTCCCACAAGGTTCCTGCACAGCACCAACTCTATATAATATTTTCACCTTACCACTTTTTAATGGCTTGGAAAATCGCGGCATGGTATACACAAACTATGCCGACAAAACCCAAGTCCTACTACCTCTAAGCGGTTCCTATGAACAAGACTCAGCTGCCCTGGCTACCATTTACGCAGCCATCCAGACATGGATGGCAGCAAATGGCCTTTGTCTCAATGGTGATAAAAGAGATCCTCTTGGGAGGCACCAAAGAGACGCTCAATAAATTCAACCCCAAATACATGACCTTCAACATTGACAACACCCCTATCGCTGTATCACCATCAGTAAAAACCCTTGGGGTGTTCCTCAATTCCTCCCTGTCCATGACACGCCAAGTCAGTGCCACAGCCTTCTCGGCAGCACTAACCACCAAAATCATAAACGCGGTCAAACCTTACCGATCTACCAAAAACTGCCTCGCAATAGCTAGGGCGACATTCGGCATCAAACTAGACTACTGTAATGCACTTTTCATGGGAACCTCCGCCAAAAACCTTCACAGATTACAAGTCACACAAAACAACGCCCTTAGGGCAGCTCTTAAAATTCCCAAAAGGGAACACAACTCTCAAGCGAGGAGAGATGTGCACTGGCTGCTAGTCAAAGAGCACATCCTATTCAAAACCATGGCCATCACACATGTGCCTCTCACACACTGCCCCCCTATTAGAAAAGATTACCCCATCACATCAACCAGGCCCATTAGGACATACCACTCCAATCAGATCTGCGTCCCCTCCGTCAAAAGAACTAAAGCAGGAGGCTATAGCTTCCAACATCTCGCACCAAAAAACTGAAATGCTCTGCCCACAGCACTCAGAAATGTAGCATCATATGCAGTCTTCCGCAAAGTGCTGAAAACTACACTCTTCATCTAATTATTCAATGTGATAATAATTTAGCATGAAAAATGTCCTCTATTAGTTGTTCCGGCTCCACTGTACCTTTGGTACCCGTCATGTTAGCGTGCTCCACTGTAACCAAGGAACCTTATTTCTGTTTTTTCCTGACTTTGTAATTGTTCCGATCCTGCAACTAAGTGCATTTTCTATAACGGTGCCATGACTCCCAAGGGCCGCTGTGCACTTTATACATTTAAATAAATAAAAATTGAAATATGAAAGTATGCATCTTTCATGTCCAATGTTGCCATGTAATCCCCTAGTTTCAGTAGTGGGATTACCTCCTGCAACGTTGTCATCCTGAATTTTTGGGGTTTGACATACGTGTTTGAAGGGTGCAGGTCGAGCACCAGGCGCATTTTTAGATCCTTCTTTCAAAAAAAACCTTGACTTTGTTCGAGGAATGGTACTAGTTTGATTGTTCCGGATGTCGGAGGACATTCTTCCTATTCTAGGTGGATGGTGGCGAGGTGTGTCTAGAACCCAGCTGTATGATGTTATACCATCCCATTGCAGGCTGAAGTGTTATGCGATCCTCGACTGGGGAACATCGATTGGCCCGTCATTTGGAGGCAGGAGCTGCTGTGCCTCCAAAGGTTGCAGCTCTGCCACATACTTTCCCACAGTGAAATCCATGCTGCTGATATTGGTAGGGCAATTGACCCTGGGGACTGTAGAAGGAGGTCTTAGATGTGCTTGCATCAGATTGGCCTGGTCTGGTGACCCCTTTCACTTGGAAGTTATGTGTGCTGAATACTCCCTTTTCTATGAAGGGTTTATTCAAGATGTGACCATGGGTTTTGATGGTCTCATGCTCTTTTTGTGGTTTCCAGCTAGTCATCAACTGCTTTACCAAAGAGGAGACCTTCCTCGATGGACATGTTAAAAAAGGCCGCCTGCAAATCCGGCTTAAAACCAGAGTCCCTAAGACAAGAGTGTCTTATTAGCAGAGTTCCCCCCTCCTCAATGACTCGTCCTGAGGTGTCCACAGAATCTAGAATTTTTTTTAGGATGTTTTGAGACACTGGTTTTCCCCTCTGTGGCAACCTTGAGAAGGTGTGAACGAGCAGGTTCTCTTATCGAGTCAAGATGTTTTACATCATCCCATTGGGTGCTGCTGTAGCTGGCAAGCAAGGTAGTATTGTTTTCTATTTTGGTTAGGAACGCAGCAGAGGAACAAGATACTTACCCATGGTAACGTTCTTTCGACTGGATGTTCCTCCCACATAGTCCTCATCTTTGATATTTCCATATCCCGGCTTCGCTGTCTCGGAAAAACAATTCAGTAGGGGGTGCTGTGCTTCAACGCCTGTCGAGTCGATGTCCCTCGAAGGCCTCTGTATCGACGTTGTTGCAGGTATAAGTAGCACGTGCAGAGCCCGTTGACTTCAGTTCCCTTACGACAAGTGGAACTTTGCCTTGTGTCCGACAGTTACTCCCCCTGAGAGAGAGTAGACTGCAGGGTAGTTTTGGAGCGGGGATAAGGAATACGTGGGAGGAACATTGAGTCAAAAGACCGTTACCATGAGTAAGTAACTTGTTCTTCTAACGGATTGTGTCCTCCCACGTATTCCTTATCTTTGCTACACTCCCAAAGCAGTATGCATAATTTGGAGGAGGGAGTAGAAATTAATCATATGAACTGAGTACAAAACTGCTTTTCCAAAAGCTGCACATATATCTTTTATTGGAATGCCCCTCTGCAATGCAGATGAAGTTGCAACACTCCTGATCGAATGAGCTCTTAGATGTTCTGGAGGGTCTTTACCTCCCAGTTTGTAGCATTCTGTTATAGTTAATATAATCCAGCTGGAGACGGTTTGCTTGGTTATGGCTAGTCCCAATTTGTGACCTGAATAGCCCACACATAATTGGTAATTCTGTCATAAACATTCCAATCTGGAGAGAGATATAAAAGCTCTGAATGTCTAGGGTCCAGTCTGTGGAGTCTTTCTTCCTCTTTTCCCGGATGTGGTGGAGGATACAAGGAAGGTAATATTTTCTGAGTAATATGAAACAACTCTGAGTAGAAAAGTAGGTTTTACCTTTAGTACCACTCTGTATTTATGAAAGACAGTATGAGGAGGCTTCCAGGATAAAGCGTGTAGCTCAATCACCCTTCGGGCTGATGGAATGGCCACTAAAAAGACAGTCTTCAGAGTTAGTAGTCTTAATGGACAAGTGTGTAGAGGCTCAAAAGGCGCTCCCAACAACAAGTTTAAGACCAAATTGAGATCCCATAGTGGTCTTGAAAAGATATTTGAGCGTAAAGGTTAGTTAGTCCTTCTAAGAATTGACCTACCAGAAGAATCTTTAAGTAGAAGACTTCCTCTGAAGTGCGCTTAAAAATAGAAAGCGCTGCTAGATATCCCTTTATGGTACCAATCTGGAGCCCCAGATTTGTCAGATGTAACAGAAAGGATAACACCATCGGTGTATTACATGAGAAAGGGTCAACATTCTTATCCCTACACCAGCTGCAGAACTTATTCCAGCGGCATAAAGATTTGGTTGCTGTTAAGAAAGCCGTCTCGCTCATCTCGGGGAAATCGTTAGCCGCCATTGAAATGCACTCCAAAAGGGTGCGTGTAAATCACGGTAGCATGCACGTAGCATTGGCAGATTTTAAAGCTATACTACCAACCGAGAAAACCTTCTTGGGCATTATACCTTTTATCATCCCTATCCTGTGGGATCGTAGGATAGGAATTTTGTCTACCTGAAGAAGTGGCTGCTTGTACTACCAGACTTTCTAGTGAAGGATGTTTGGAAAGGTAAACAGGGTTTGAACTAGAGGCTCTGTACTTGGCTCTCAGTTTTGTATTAACAGCTGGGATAACTTCTGGTGTTTCCCAATTTGAAGCCACTCTCCTTTGCAGGGCCTGATGGAAAGGGACAATAGGGTTGTCCTGTGGTCCTTTGACTAATCTGTCCATGAGATCGTCGTGTTCAAAAACAGGCGTGGGTCTCGACCATACCATATATTCCATTACCCTTGTTATTAACTGTCTGTATGGAAGTTCAGCATGGTCTCCAGGGTCTGCCTTTCCAAAATCAATCTCAGGCGAAGTATCAATACCACTGGCTTCATGAAGGCATTATTGTAAATCCTTCATGACAAACTACTCTGAAATCAGTTCCTCAGGTACTGATGGCGTCCCGTACTGCAACCCAAAGGGTCTTTCTTCTTCAGAGGACTCTTCTGCCTCTTCATACATTGAAGTGAGGGATTTAATGTAGTCTGCTCGTGGCAAAGGTGTATCAGTCCTTTCCAGTGAAGTAGGAATTATAGTAGTCATAAAAGGAGCCGAAACCATCGAAATAGACAGCCTCAACAAATGTGTTGACGGCTTCGACAATTGTGTCGCTGAGGCGGTCAACACTCGAGGCATCTGTGTCTTTTCCCTCAGTGACAGAGCTGCTGGCTTCGATGAAGCATGTTTTGGCTCTGTAACCGAGGTTACCTTCGACATCGATAGCGTCAGTTGTTTCGTCTTCGGAGAGACTATCTCAACTCAAGGGAAGAACTCTCTCTCAAGGAGATTTGGTGGTCAGGTCTAAAGACTCATGGCTTTTGTGCTTCCTAGATCTTTCGACCAGAGCATCGCCTCTAGGTGTTGTCGAGGGGGGCAAGGCCACATTCTCGAACAACTTCATCAATACAGAGTAAACTCCTTCCACTGAGCAAGTGTAATAGATTTGGAAGGGCAAACGACCCATTCAGGTGAACTGGACAACGAGGAGGAGCAATCTATGGTGCCTCTTTTAGCCGTGCCTCGAAGTAGAAGAGTGGTGTGAACCGCTTCTCAAATGGGAACATTTAGACCTCTTCCGACGAGGAGAAGTTCTCGACTCGTCTGACTTTTTATGTTTGGCTGGTGTAGTTGGGTATTTGTGAGGCTTAGCTGCCGCCAACTTCCCTCTACGCTCTCATTGATCGGCAGTCCTCACACTCCGAACATGGGTGACTGAACCAGACACCACAGGCAGAACCTGTGTGGGTCCATCACGGACACCTTTGCCTCACAATCAGGGCACCTCTTGAAGCTGGACCGAGGAGTGGACTACACCAAAGACGAAGCCATTGCGTCAAAAGTTTGATGAAATTTCAAATAAGATTTGAAGATTTTTGTCAGAATCTATGGCGTTACGCATCCAAAGCTGTAAAGCACAGAAAAAACAGAACTGAAGCCAACGGGCGATTCGCCTGCTTACACCTGTGACGACGGCGATACGGAGGCCTCTGAGGGACGTCGACTCAACAGGCGTCGACGCACAGCGCCCCTACTGAATTCTTTTTCCAAGACAGCGAAGCTGGGATATGGAAATATCAAAGATAAGGAATACGTGGGATGACACAATCCATTCGAAGTAGTAATTTGCTTGCCTAGCATGTACAGTCTTTTGTACTCCTTGTTGGTAGGTGCTTCGGTGGTGGAGAGTGGAATACCAGCTCTTTGTCTGGTGGTAGTAACCACCAGAGAATGCAGCTTTACGTGTCTTCTGATGTACAGAGGATAAGATGGTGAGGGCTTGAATGTTTTCTCCACCTGTGATTTGATATGATGTGGCAATATAACACACCTGTACACAAGTGTTTCTAGATGCAACAAGACAGGGGGGAGACAGGGTGGACAAGACAAACAATGCTACTAGGCCTTGTGCAACAATAGAAGTGCAAGCGGGGGTGGGAGTGCAAGCAGGGAGTCATGGCTCTGAATAAGTGCAGCTAGGCAGCACAGATCTAGGTAGTGCAAGGAGGCAGAGGGGGCAGTAGGGGTTACATTTACAGTCCCTAAGAGCATGGTAGGCCAGGAGAGAGTGCAAAGGAAGACTGGTCGTGGAGGAGGGTGGTACCAAGTGAGATTCTGAGGGAACCAAGCAACCAATCGACACAGCAGGCAGGTCATTTAGAAAGTGAGTAAGAGAGAAGGTAGAGGAGAAAAGGAGGGTCTTGAGCTGCTTCTCGCACTTCAGGTGGTCCGGCTCAAGTCAGAGTGGCAGGCAGGCCATTCCAGAGGGAAGCACCTGTAGAGGAAAGAGATCTACCACCCACTCTCTGCTTGGAGAAGCGACTGGCCCTCAGAGATTTGGAGGTAGCTGAGCAAAGGGCTCTAGAAGGAAGGTATTTCAGAAGAGAGTTGGATGTGATGCAGGCCCCGGCCCCAGAGAGCTTTGCGGACAATGCAGAGGGTCGTGCCCTTGATCCTTGCAGCCACTGGGAGTCAGTGGAGAGATTTCAGGGCTGGAGAGATACTGTCCATGGGCCTGAAGCCAAGTATAAGTATTGCAGTCCTGTTCTGGATTAGTTGCAGGGGGGCAAAGAGTAGAGGTAGGCAGATTGAGAAAGAGGCTGTGGCAGTATTCCAGCCTGGAGAGAACCAGAGCTCTGGAGAGAGTGAGCTTCTGGGGAAAGTGAGAAAAGGTGCAGCTGGAAGTCGGCTTTTTAGGCAAGTACCATGATGTAATGAGAAAAGAAGAGTGTGGAGTCGAAGAGGACGTCAAAGTTTATTGCATCATAGGAAGGAAAAGGTAGAGGGCCCAAGGAGGGTGGCCAGAGTGCAAGAAGGAAAGCGGGGGCAGGGCTCCCAACGAGCAGGATCTCCATCTTATTGGCATTAAGGCAAAGATCAGCAAAGGGGCACCATCCTGAATCACAGATAGTCAGGAATGAGCGAGCGAGGCAAGGAGGCTGAGGGAAGCCTGAAAGAGAGCAGAGTGTCATCCGCATAACACTGAAAGTTAGAAGGGAAGGTGGAGATCAGGTCCTTGAGAATTTCCATACAACTATAAGGTCGTTTGAAATGGCCAAACGCTATGACTTCAGGAGCCAAGCTGCCAAGTGCATGGATTGAGGATGCATGTGTAATGTCCCCCTATGCTGGGTGAGCATGTTGAAGGGGAACGGGAGTTTTATTGGAACGCACATCACCAGTGTGTGCAGATGCAGAAACCAGGGTTGTCTCGCCCAAATAGGAGCAACCAGGATTAGCGACATTTGTTCCTGGGGCAGTTTGTTCACTATTCTGCTCAGTAGCAGTGCGGGGCGTAGGCAAATTTTCCCGACCAGCTCATCCACAGGGCATTCCCCTTGGACCAGGGTTGGGGAATTCTGGATGCAAATTCTCAGCATTGTGCATTTTGGCTTGTGGCAAACAAGTCTAAGGGTGGATAGCCCCGGAGGAAAATAATATTGTCAGATTTTTCTGCTGAGTTCACACTCATGCTCTTCGGGTATAGGATCTCTGCTTGATGAGTGCCAGAGAATGGAGTTCCCCTGGAACATGTTGCCACACTAGGACCATGTTCCACTTGAATGCCCACTTCCAAATTGTTTGTGCTAGTCTGGACAGACTTGGAGAGTGTGCCCCTCCATGCTTGTTTATGTAAACCATGGTCGGTGAGGATCTGTACTGTTTGGCCTGACAGATGCTTGGTTAGTATCTCCAAGAGGTTTATGTGATTTTGGGCTGCGATCTGGGCCGACAGCCCATGCGCTGTGTGGTGAAGGTAATTGGCTCCTCACCAGGTGAGATGTGTCTGTTGTGACAATCGCTTGCACTGTAGGGTTGTGAAGAAAAAAAATTCCTTTGTCCACCAGCATAGCACTTGAACTAGGGTTAGCGAAACAACCACTCGATCACCACCATTTCGCGAACCATTCTTGCTTTGGGCACATGCACAACCATGCGTGCAGAACCAGGAAAATGCATTGCATGACGCCATCATCGCGAGAAAGCGCATTGCTTTGCATCCTGTTTGGCGACCGGCTAGATACTGAGGTATTTGCAGCAGTATGTTTTGCACTCTTTCGTTTGACAGAAAGACTAGACCCTCCTAAGAACTGTTTGGTGTTGCTTGGAACTAAATTTTCGCTCGTTGATTGAGAGGGTCGCTCATTTTCCTCTGCGGGCTCCCTCCTATGGAATAGCCTCCCCCTGTGCCTGGAGGAACATCTCAAATTCCAGAAGCTCCTTAAGACTTTCCTCCTTCTTCCCACATTCTCTCCTCTGCTACAGTTGCTGAATCGGTGTCCTTGGCCGTTATGCATCTTCGGGGCCTTGGCCTCCCTCACCCATTACTCCCAGCTCCTGTCTGTCCACAGCACTTTGCTTCTGCACACCCTTCGCTCTATAGAGTCGCAGCTCTGGCCGTGTAGCACTCAACATTTCTAGCACTTCATCCATGGCTCTCCCACAAGCTCTGACTCCCCATCACTTAGCCCCTCTTCCACATTCTGAATACTCACAAGGTATAGTAGGTTTGCCTACCTCTTCCCCTGAGCTCTTAATATTGTGTTGTAATGTATCCTCCCTCCCCTGTGGGTGCTTTTAAACAGTATGTTCTTATTGTCTAAGCGCCTAACAAGTGAACAATAAATAAAAAATCCCAATTGGAACAGAAGATTGAATGCTCTTTGGGTATTTTGCTTGCAACATTTGGGGGCATTCCCCTGTTATCGGCCAGTCGTCCAGATAAGGCTGCAATGGGATTGACTCTGTGTAGGTGCACTTCCACTACAGCTAGTACCTTGGTGAATACCCTTGTAGCTGAGGCTATGCTGAAGGGTAGCACCATGAATTGTTAGTGTTGGTTCGCTGTTTTGAAGCGCAGTAACTTTCTGTGCGCTGGGAACATTGAAATATGAAGCATGCATCTTTCCTGTCCAAGGTTGCAATGTAGTCCCACTGTTTTAGCAGTGGGATTACTTCCTGTAGCTTTGTCATGAGGAATTTCTGTAGCTTGACATAGGTGTTTGCAGATCCAGGACAGGGCTCATTGTTAGGTCTTTTTTAAATACCCTTACCTACCTGGTTTGCTGGGACTATTTCTATGGCGTCCTTTAGTAGTAGTGCTCTAACTTCTTCTAACAGGATGCAGTGTTCTTCCTGTGTAGTTTGGCTTTGACTTGGCAGGTGGTTGGCTGGTGTTTGTATTAGCTCTATGCAATAGACCACCCCCCCTCAACAGTGGAAAGTACCCACGTGCCCGACGTGATCCCCCTCCCATGTGTTTGTAAAGTGAGAAATACAGCCTCCTACTGGAGTTGCATGGGAGGGGACCTGTAGTGGTTGGTCATTTCTTAGGAGGGGTGGAGCCCCCTCTTTTGGAGGAGAATATGCCCCTACTTCTGGACCTTCTTTGGCCCCTTTGAACATTTTGTTGGGAGGAATGCCCCTGCAAAGAACCCCAGGACGAACTCTGCCAACCCTAGTTGTAATTGAAGGACTGAAGAACCTCCTCTCTGCACAAAGGGTTCGTTAGTGAGTTGTCCCACGGATTGGAGGGCGTCATATACCTCCTTTGAACTTTAGTGTGTCGACTGCTTTGCCGAATAATGCGTTGGGCTCAATGGGCATGTTTAAAAGGGCAGCCTGGGTCTCCAATTTGAAATCAGTTTGACAAAGCAATGAATGTTTGATGAGGCACCTTCTGTCATAATTCGCCCCGCATTATCTGCTGCGTCAAAGTTATTTTTAAGAATACGCCTCTGGACAGATTGAAGCAGTGGGATGAACTGTGCTGCAAATCTCGTATCCCCACGGATGTCCTCTACAAAGTCCTTATTGACTTGAGCTTCCTGGGTATCTAAAGTGTTCTGCAGCCTTTAAGAGCAGGCCATTGTACTGCGGCTGGTTGTCCACCGGGGAGTCAGCCACTGGTTGATCGGTATGGTCTGGGGATTGGATGATTTATACCTCGTCAAGTCCCCTGTGCCCCCTTTGTTCTTCTGGTCTGGGGATTGGATGATTTATACCTCGTCAAGTCCCCTGTGCCCCCTTTGTTCTTCTGGGTCTGTAAATGAGCCAGGGTCTTGCGAGGCTGGAGTGTCATAATAATGTGTCCTGGGCCACGTCCTGATATGATGGGGTATTAGTTTGTGTAGCATCCAGATGGGCTCTTTCGGGGCCTGGCTGCTTGCTAGCAGCTTTGCCTTGAGGGGAGGGGGGGGGGGGGGGCTGAAGGTTGGGGAGTTTATTTCGGTGTTGATCAAAGAAATTTACAAAACTGGACATTCTCTGCATGACCCTATCACACTGTTCTGGGGTCCATTTGGAGGAGTTTGGCAACATTGAGGGAGCAGGAGTAGGCATGGGATCTAGAGAAGGGGGCCGTTTGTGATGCATAGCCTCTGAAAGGGTGTCCTCAGGGGTAGAATAATCGCTACTCTTTAAACCTTGTTATTTTGAGGGTTGGAGCATAAAGGATTTTGATCTTTGACTTTCTGGCCTTCAGTAGGGTGTCAAGGATGTGTTTCTTTATTAACTCGCTCATTTTTTTTTAGCTTTCTGCATGGGCCGTCGACACATCTTTCAATAACACAGCTGCTGGAATCCGAGGACTTTCCAAATTTGGGTGCAGTGTTGGAAACTGACCTTGACGTCCGTTTCGGGGACCTATCATGAGTGATCGCGATGGCCCAGAGGACAGGGAATGTTTGGACCTTTCCTCCGACACTGCGTGTCTGTGGCTGATCGGTCGATGACGTGGTCACTTGTTAGCCATGGGTGGGGGATGTGCTTGGTGTGACGTGTAATGGAGGTGCTTGAGCCGCCGGGCGTCGCCTCCGTAGCAGGGCCCGCCTGTTGGGAGTCGGGGGTTTGCACGTTGGAATCCATTTGAACCCAATCACCCTCAGCGTCACTTAAGATGCTGACGAGCTATCGCTGGAGGCTTCCTCGATGTCCATGGCGGCCTCGGCCCAGCGTTTAATTCGGTCCTTTAAAGATTTTGGCCTAAACAATTCGCAAGGCTTGCACTGTTTCTCGGCATGGTCCCTAGGGAGGCAAAGGTTACACACACTGTGAATCCTTCCAGGGAAACGTCCTGTTACAGGAAGGACAGAAATTAAAAGGAATATTTTCCATAGTGTATAAAGATGGCAGCCTGGCCGAAATATAGAGGAATATGCATTCTCTAAGTAAAATGGAATATGAACCTACCCATTCTCCCTACTGTAGAGGGCCAAGGCCCGTTGGGGTCTAGGTAGGCCGTAGAAAAAGTTTGAGACAGAAGTCGCTGTCAGATGGATGGTCTTGCACTAGAAAGCCGTTGCTGGAGATCTTGCGGTGTACGGTCGCCGAAATTCTAACTTTAAACTTTTTTCTCAGTAATGGTGTCAGCCAAGAAGGAACTCAGCAATATGCATCCAACTACGACGGAGGAAAAAAAACAACCTGAAGGACCTTGATGCGTGAAGGACCATAAGTACAGTGGACGACACACTAGGGATAGGCTTACTGGCACACACTCTCAATGTCCCTTTTCGAGTTTCAAAAACAAAAAATGTAATACTCTGCGGGTACCACTAGATGTTGGCCTATGCATACCATGTGATCTAAGCAGATTCACAAGCCTCAGGAATATATATATACACATGTCAGTGTACATGCAGACCACAATGTGAACCTTTGAGATGTTCAACTAAGGTGGTACTGTACGTTCCAAAGGAAACCATGCAGAAATTCAAATGGAAAAAGTATGAAAAATACCTGCAGAGCACTCATTTGACATGAAAAAGAATAAACGCTTTATTAACTTGTTGTCCAACTGGTCAGCAACATTAGATGCGCAATTCCAAATTTACATTTGCTATGAAAACATAAATTACAAATGGCATACTTGCTCTGGTTCAGGCACTTTTCAAGATCATATTTTATTGGCGGGATTATTGGAAAGCTACTATACAGATTTGAAGGACCCTGTAAATTTAAACTCTACAGGTATACACCATATAGCACTTTTGCTTTAAACAAATGAACCAAGAAAATGTAAGACCTTCAACCCATGATATGCACAGCAAAGAAAAACTAAAAGTTAACTCCTCGAAGGCATACAATTTACATTTACATTGTGAAACCAATGGGCATTTAAACAAGAAGTTGCAATACTTGAATATATTTTAAAAATTTAAGAATACAATGCTGTGCCAAAAACAAATTTCTGCATCTAAAGACAAAAAAACATGATTTATGGAACATAAAAACGAAAGCTCACAGAACTGTACATAGCACTTGTTAACTCACGCACCACCTGCTAGAATTAAAATGCTGTGACCATCACCTTTTGTAAATAGCTGCACAATGCATTTCAAGTGGCCAGAGTAACTGTATAAATCTATCCTCAATACATGATCTTATGTATGTAAACCAGCAACCCATGCAAATGTATACCCAATACACTACTTCAAATATTGTCAGTCTTTAAGCACATTCTATCATTTAAAGTAAGCACTCCTACAAAAAAATACTGTTTTAATCATTAATAGAAAAATATTTCCCCTCATGAAAAAATACTGGCAGCCTAAAATATGAAAAATGCTAAAATAAGGCTAACCTACCAAATTAATATTTTGTCTTATAGAACAATAAAAACAAAGTAAAATTCCACTTTGAGAATATGTAGTAAGCTCATCTTATGAATGATTAATCATTTCTTCAGAATAAAAGATTGCTTGCATCAGACGGGCACAGTGTTACATGTATTCCCCTTACGCAGGGAGTGTTGATCATTACAAAGAACTTGTGGGCAAGTTCATGGCAGATCACCCCCACGCCACACACTGTTTCAACACATTGTTTCTGCTAGTATATCGCTAAAGGAAACCCTTTTGCCACAACTGTACAGAAAGGAAGGCCATGCAACAATCTGAGAAGCTTTACTTCAGCCTGGACATGCATTCAAAAGACAAGTTAAAAAAATGTTTGCTATCAATCAGAATTTAGTGTGTGTGCCAATAACATTGAAACTAATGTGGAGGCTTAAGAATTTGGGCAAAGAAAGCAGAACAGCACATGAAAAAAAAATGTAGTTTGCAAATATAAGAATCATCCTAACTTGCAAGTGTTTGGAAGCAATTTAAGAACTGCATAAAATGGGCATGCAACAACTTCTGTTCAATGGCCATGAGACCAACATTTTCCAGTTTGAAAGGTCAACCATTTTTGTGAAACCTATAACAACTCATTTATTAATTGCTTGATAAGACTGAAAAGGAAGTAGTATAGTCGCATATGATCTGGAAGTAAAAATAAAGCATTTTAGTTTGATTAGACAACAATTTCAAGAAAAATCATACAGTAAACAAATGAAAGCAAAACTATTACTGCATCACAAAACTAAATCCCCATCACAGCAAGAAATCGCAATTGCAGAATGAGCAATAGGAACAGTGTTGGGTATTAAGCACCCAGCTGCAAAAATGTATTTTTTTGTATCCACATCTTCTTGGATCACTTAATGTTTCTTGCTACTGGTACAGTCACTTGAATGAATATGGGAAGCTATTTCTGTAAAAGATTTAGGAAAGCAAGTTAAACATGCACATTACATACGTTGTTCACCATTTTAAAAAAGAACATTGTCCACTAGGGATAATTGTGAGGCACAACCATTACATTTTCAAAGGCTTTTATAGTTGTGCAATGTGTGCCCAGTAACTTACGTAAGATGTGTAGATAAGTCTACCGAGGGATCAGTGGAAAAGCATCCTACTCTAGGATAGAACTTGAATGCCAACTACCGTTCACCAGACGTGTAGATGGGTACATATTTGTTGTGCTAACTGGTCAAGTAAGCCTTGTAGACGACATGGCATTGTTCTTCCAGGTCAGCCAGAGATGAATTGGTTGTTTGTTAAAAAATAAAAATGCTGGTTGAAACTAGCATACGTTAAGGAGAATCTTTAGCCAAATAAACACAGCTCTTCATCGTTAAGTGAAATCATGCCAATTAAAACAAATTGGTTTGGAGAACTCGGAATGCATTTAAAGTTATGGCAAAAGCTAATAAAATCAGGAATGAATATTTATATTGCACACTTGTACTACAGTCTCTGGCTTTAAGGCACAGCGACCAAAATGATAGACTGCCAAAAACTTAAAGGGTACTTCAAATGGATCACCACAACATTCAGAGAAGTAAATGACACAGGCAAAACCTGAACATATGGAGCTGTAAATCTGTAGAACCATGAGGTATCATTGAAACAAATTACAGATGTAATTCACGCAAACATTATAACTATACATAACATTTTTAGATTTAAAAGCTCACAATCTTGTGAAAATTACTAAAATTATACGAGAAAAAAAGGGGCATCAAGTAAACAAGTAAAAACGAAGATGAGATCTGCTGAAACTCTTTCAAGGAGACAATTATAGTGAAATTGGCACACTAGGATAATACCCCAATTAAAAGTATACTGGACATTGTTGATATAGACCAGCAGGAATGTTCCCAAGCAGTAAAGACGCTTTTCAATATACACTTGATTACTATGATCCAGAATTTGAAAAGGTGCTCGAAAACGTGCTAGGCAGCACTTTCAGAAGCTCAAGATAAAAGAGACCATTGTTGAATATGGCAATATCAAGAAATATAAATCCTGGGGTTTCAAGATAAGAAACTGAAAACTAAAATATAAAAAGCAGCTGTAGAATCACCAAATGACTTGTCATGGTTAAACTCTAGATGACCAAGATGTTTCAATAGGTGGCAATTAAAAAGACGAACATGATTAGAAATAGATGTGATACAGCATTGTTGAAAGGTGTAAATCCACGCACATAATACTAGATGTGAATTATGTATGGTTATATAATTTAGACTATGTACACAATAAAAATGGAATGTCCCTCACTCCTTACTCTTGAAATCAACAGGACCTTTCTACTCAAACTGTGGAGCTTTACAATTCAAATTATATTTAAGTATACAATAATTTTACAGAGAAATAAACATTTTGAGGCCTTTACACAAAGTATAACAATTATATTTGTGATACTGAAAATATTTTAAGTACACACTGGACCAATGCCTTTGATATTATCTGTACAAATGAACATTTGAGTTATCATCCTTTTGTGACTTCAAGAACTGTAGTGTCAAATTTGACCCATGTGCAAGCACATCATAGGTAATTCAAATAAGCATGCACAGCTCTCTTACTGGAAGCGCTTTTCAAAGAAAAACATGCCAGTAAGCAAACAAACGCTTACGCCCAATTTCTCTGGTAGCTTGAATGGAAGGAAACATAATGCCAATATGGCAGTAAAATCTTTTTGCAAAAGGAAGGTATTGAATATCAGCAGAATGCTGTAACACAGTCACAAACGAGACCAAAACCTTCCGATCATTTGCATGAATTCCAAGAGTCAGAAAGGACAGAAAGCATGAATTGTCAAGAGTAGAGACAACTGGTTTACATGAAAGAAAAGAAGGAAGCGCACTTCAGTCCAGGGACCGCTACTTTGTAAAGGCAGCAACGACAGCCCAGAGGACTTCATTTGTATTTGCCTTCATACATTCAGCTTCAGGGTCTAGATCCAGAAGCTGCCGTACTCTCTTCATGGCCAAATCATACTGGTCATCCAAAAGGGGGGCAAACGCATTCTCAAGGACGTCAGAAGCATGGGCTAAGTAAATAAGAGCCAGCAATCGTTTGTCCATGCGGTGAGGATCTTTCACCCACTTATCCAGAACAGCTTCTTGCACCCTCTTGATTAGGCGTTGCTTAATGTTGTTGTTGGTGAGAGGATGGGTAGTCATGTCAAAAAGAAGAAAGTTCTGTTTTTCGGTTGTCAGCACGCCCTTTTCCACTAGATTTTTGGCTAGTCGTTCACGCACATTTCTCAACTGATAATGCAGTTTCAAAGGATTCCATGTTTCACCTAAACAGAAGAGAAAAGTGCAATTAATATTTGACGAAAAAGCCAATATCCCTTGTTTACTTCAAACGTAAATAGACATAGGAGCCAACGGATTGATGCTAAAATCGAATTATATAAATGGAAAGGACTACTTTTCCGGGATAATCAAGGTCCTAATTTAGGGGAAACAAGTAAAAAAGGCTTGGACAAGAAAAGCAACCCCCCCCCCCTTCAGAACAAGCATGCAAAAATAAGTTGTGTCAAATTTAAAAAGGTTTTGTAATGTCAGAAGTGCATGGGTGAGCACTTAACGATACAGTACATTTAACTTTCTTTGAATGTTTTTTGCTAGCAATAAATGGTAACTGACCAAGCACCAAGAATTTCACCATGAAAATATTAGCAAAGTTTATTCGCTTGTAACCCTTCATTCACAGGCTCACCTTACTTCCGGTACCTGTGGAAACTGACCACCTTAAGCAAGTAGCAGGTTAAAAGAGGATGCAGGGAGGGGCACAGCAAGTCTCTCCTAAACTCCCTTTTATGCACTTCATCCTAAATTTCGAAGCCCGCCGTTGTCTAGAGGTTAACTCCCCAAACTTGGTAATAGATGCAGATTAGCACTCCCATTTGTCCAGGTGAGAATTTCAGGCAAAAGGCAACCCCTTTATTATAATCAAATACAGAACTAGTACAGCAGTACCGTTTGAAGAGTTCACACACACACAGTAATACGTCCAATCTTTTCATCCTTTTCAAAACAAATGAGTGCTTAGTTTGTAAATTAGGTGCCAGGGCCTAGATATTTTCTAGCACTCGTGACACTGCAGGTGGGCATCACTGCTGCCACCACTGATAGCTGCTCCCCACAGTGTCGACATATTAGTGCTTATACTGCAGCTCGCACCTGCTTATTGTGGTTAAGAGAGTCACTGACTATTGTCACTTCATACTTAAAGTGAGTCTGACAATAATTGCTGGGGCTCAAAAATAAGGATCAGTGCTGAGCCATGGAAAAAAATATTAAGCACTGGTTTCCTGTAAAAATGTGTTTGCACTATAGTTATACACCCAAGCTTTGTTCTTAGAGTTCATGACACTACACACCTGTATTTAGTCGTTTTTTTTATTATGCCACAGTAAAAAGTAAGAAATCATTTCGAGGGGTCACTGCCCAGTGATACATGTAATACCTCAATTCAACAATCATAAGCTTGCCAAAACCTATTCCGAATTGGCAAAAGTGCATTTCTCAGTAGGGTTTGTGCATTCTAATGGCCGTTTCAAAATCAAGAGAGGCAAGACATTGCTAGTCACAATGAGTGGGTGAAGTTCAGTCTGTTTACTAATTTGTAGGGCGCACCAAACCCTTAGGTAACTGGGCACAACAGAGTACAAGGCTACGTATAGCTTGGTTACAAAGATGAGGACAGGTTCATACATTTAGAGCAGAGTCAATACAAATATAAATATCAAAGTCATTGCATGCTGCTACATGTCGGTTAGTCATAGTGGTCATTAGAGAATAGCCAGTTAAGGGTATTGCGTCTGAAACTGTACTGGGACTGATCTGTTCTAAGCCCAGGTGGGAGAGAATTCCAATACTGGGCAGCTTTAACAGGGAAGCTGTTTCCACCATTTTTCTTTAACTTAAATCTAGGTATTTGTAGGCAGTGGGAGTTGACCGCTCTGGAGGGGCGGGTGGACGTTCTTCTAGTTATTCTTTCCGTGAGATAAGGTGGGGCTGCGTTATTTAGACATTTGAAGGTTAATGACACTGTTTTGAAGAGGGTCCTATCGATAGTTTTAAGCCAATGATGGTCTCTCCTTGTATTGGATACGTGTTCACTAGTTGGGAAGTTCAAGGCCATTCTAAGGGCATTATTTTGCAGTGTCTGGATTTTGTTGTTGATGTATTTGTTGGCTCCTAGATATAGGGCATTACAATAGTCAAGTTTGGATAATATTAGGGCGTTGGCTAAGATAATACAGCTCACTTGTGTGAGGAATGGTCTGCATGACCTAATAAGTTTGCAAGTGTAGGCGGTCGATGAGGCCAGGGAATTTACCTGTTTGTTTAAGTTGAGGGTAGAGTCAAGGTAGAAGCCTGCCGTCTTCACTTCTTTGGCTACTGTAATTATGTTGCCATCGATGTTGAAAGCAGAGTACCTTGTGTCAAGTTTTCTTAGGTTGGAGGCTGAGCCAAGAATCAGGATTTCTGTTTTATTGTCATTCAGGCCGAGGCCATGGGTTGCCATTCATGCCTGAATGAGGATGTATATATCATACTAAGGCCGTATCAGACGAAATTGCCCGAAAGGGGAATGAGGATCTGGGTGTCGTCTGTGTAGTTTGTGTAGGTGACACCCAGTCTGTCCAATTTGTCGAATAAGGGTTTGGTAAAAATATTAAACATCGTTGGCGAGAGACAAGAGCACTGTGGGACGCCACATGTAGTTTGAATAGATCTGCTGCTGCTGAAGTGGAGAAGACTTGCATAGTTCCGTTGTCCAGGAATGATTGGACCCAGGCTATGGCTTCACTCGAGAAGTGGGCGGCCGGTGCTAGGTGCTTGCACAAATCTGCATGGTCCACCAGATGAAAGGCCGCCGACAGTTGAAGGAGGAGGAGCAGCATGGCCGTGTTTCTTTTATTGTTGAGCTCGTTGATTTGTGCCTTAAGGTCAATTAGTGCCATCTCCGTACCATGTTGTGGTCTAAAGCCGGATTGGCGGGAGCCCACGAGCTGGTTAGTCTCAAGATAATTTCGAATTTGTAGAGGCTACTCTATTATTGAGAAGGAAAGGGGCCGTGGTAATGGGCCTATAATTAGTCGGGATGGAGGGGTCTAGCATTTGTATCTTGAGAAGAGGTAAAACCCATGACTCTTAAATTACTTGGGACCGTGTTGGATGAAAAGACATTCATTAGTTTTGAGATGAAGGGGCTAAGTCTCTTGCAACATCCTTGATTATTTGGGCAGGGCAGTCCCCTTTGCAGTTGGATGGCTTCAAGGATGCAATGATGTTTTCAGTTTCCTGTATGGATACTTTAGTAAATTTAAATGGTGCTGGGCTGGGCTTGTCAGTAGTAGAGGAGGTGGTTGCCGTCTCAGTAGAGAGCAAGGAGGCTTTAAGGCAATTTTAGTTTGCGGTGTTATTTTCTTGGCTAAGGCGGTCTGGATGCTAGTGCACCATTGTTTGTCTTTATGTAGGTTGTCAGGAGGAGGTGTAGGTGATTCTAGTTCTCGCAGGATCACAAACAGTTCCTTGGTGTTGGAACTGGCATATGAGATTCTTTCGTTGAAAAGATTTTTTAGTGCGGATGACTTCTTTCTTGTAGTTATTTGCTAAGAGTTTTAGTTGCAGTTTATTTCCATCCGACAGCGAGTGTCACCATTGAGTTTCTAGTTTTCTCTTTTGTAATCTTAGGTCTTTGAGGTGGGGGGTAAATCAGGCATTAAGGTGGGCCTGCTGTTTACTCTTAAGCAGCTTAAAGAGCGCAATGGTGTCAAGGGCCAGTATTTATTTTTTTTCTTCACTCTGGCTAGCGGCTCACTGTACAGCAACTTCGCCCACCTGATCTAACCGGGCTCCATTCCGTACCCTCCCTGGGCCGCCAACAGCCATGGCCACTTAACCGAGTCGAAAGCTTTTACTGCGTCTAAAGACACAATCGCCACTTCGCCTTCATTGCTACCACCCCATTCGACCACCCGGTGGAGTCGCTTGTGGTTGTGAGTTATATTTCTATTCGGGACATAGCCCGTTTGGTCTGGATGTATTAATTTGCTGATTACTCTTTGCAGTATGTTCGCCAGGACAGCCGTCAATATCTTGCTGTCCTGGTTCGGCATCGACAAAGGTCTATAGGAGCCACAGCTATGCCCTGGTCTGTTGGGTAAAGGGCCAGTATTGTTGTAGAGATCCACCAGAGTGTTGGGATCGGAGTTGCTTGGTAGAGCATTAATAGTGGGGAGGAGAAGGGGTAGAAGTTTGTCAGAAGTAATATTTTTCTTTGATCTGGCAGAGAGAGGAGCTGCCATAATATTATCTTTGGCCATTTCTTTGTCTAGAGTTAGACGGAAGGCTATTAGATAGTGGTCAATCATGGTTCGGGCTAATTTTAGTAATGATGGTGGGACAGTTCAAGGTGGCTACCAGGTCTAGGATCCTGCCTTTGCCGTGAGTTGGGGGAAGAGGACTTTTTATTTTAGACACTCTTCAGCAAGCATAGTTGCTATTACTTGAGCTTGTTTGTCCTCTGGATCATTAAATCCTAAATTAAAGTCACCCAGAACACGTATTTGAGAGGAGTCTTTGGTATCATTCGCTAGGAGGCTGGATAGGTCCTCTTCAAATGTACCAATGGGACCTGGAGGCCTATATATTAGGTGGATAGTTAGGGTGCAATATGGGGAAATTGGCAATTTGGCCGTAATTAGTTCACAAGATTTTAGAGGAGGTAGAGTTGATAGTCTTATGTTGAGGTTGGCTTTAGCAATAATAGCTAAGCCACCTCCTCTGGCATTAGGTCTGACCATTCTGATTAGGTGGTAATCCTCCGGTATAGCTAGTGTAAGGGCTGGGCCTGCTGCCTCGTGCAGCCAGGTTTCTGTAACCGCTAGGAGGTGTAGATTGTCTGATGTTTATATGTCAGCCGTTTCAGAGGCGTGAACCACAACAGATCTGGCATCAATCAGAGCTCCCGATATCACGGTTGTGATGGGTAGTCTTTGTAATGCCGTACAAACTGGTGTGTGTTGTTTAGGTTTAGCACAAGGTGTTGCACGTGTAGGGGCTTGCTCAAGGTACGAGGTGTTAAGTGTGTGGTTAGATCGAAGATTTAGATACTTGTTGATAGTTTTGGGTTTGTAGAGGCAGGGAAGTCTAGCTCGTAACCTAGTATTTCTGTCAAGTGTGGGACAGGGTGCATACTTGGTTTGGGCTATGGTTAACCAGATTATTGGTAGGGTGAGCAACAGCAGCAATTCTCAGATTCTCAATTTTCTGGCCTACCTAGTGCAAAGAGGCCTTGCCTACAGGGCATTCAACGCCTACCGCTCAGCAATTTCAGCAGGCCACGATCTCGTCCAAGGGGCACCAACAGGGGAGCATCACCTGGTATGCAGATTACTAAAGGGTATTAGGCTTACAGTGCCGCCTCCGCCCCGTTATGACAAGCTTTGGGAAGTCAATAAGGTACTGAATCTATTTGTCATGGCCAGCTAACGAGTAGTTCTCGTACAGCTCTTTCCGGCAAGCTTACTACTTTGCTTGGTCTCAAGCAGGAGTGTTTTGGATGTCAGAGCCCTAGACCTAGTGGGCAGCACTTTTTCTTCCGACGGTATTGTGTTTAAATGTGCCCAATAGACTCTCTGTGAAAGTTGCATTTAGAGGTTTGCCCAATAGCTTCGAAGTGAAAGTTGAATTTAGAAGTGTGCCCAATAGACTCTGTGAAAGTTGCATTTAGAGGTGTGCCCAATAGCTTCTAAGTGAAAGTTGCAATTGAAGGATGCCCAATAGACTGTGAAAGTTGGATTTTGAGGTGTGCCCAATAGACTGTGAAAGTTGGATTTAGAAGTGTGCCCAATAGCTTCTAAGTGAAAGTTAGATTTAGAGGTGTGCCCAATAGACTCTGTGAAGGCTGCATTTGAAGTGTACCCAATAGCTTCTAAGTGAAAGTTGAATTTAGAAGTGTGCCCAATAGACTATGTGAAAGTTGCATTTAGAGGTGTGCCCAATAGCTTCCAAGTGAAAGTTGAATTTAGAAGTGTGCCCAATAGACTCTGCGAAGGCTGCATTTGAAGTGTGCCCAATAGCTTCTAAGTGAAAGTTGAATTTAGAAGTGTGCCCAATAGACTCTCTGTGAAAGTTGGATTTAGAAGTGTGCCCAATAGACTCTCTGTGAAAGTTGGATTTAGAAGTGCATTTAGAAGTTGATCTTAGACGGGGCGGACTGGAGCGTGCTAGGCGGGCTGGACTGCATGAGTGCGTGGAGCGGACCGGAGTGCATGAAACGTTTGAAACGCTTAGAATTCTGTGATGTATATAGTATGGTTGGGAATGCAGAGAACGTTTGAAAGAGCATATAACCCATCATATCACACCACCACGCTTATTCTCTCCTTTACATCACCACTGAACTAGAACACAGAGATACTATGGCACCATTCGGTATAACTGTTCTCATACCAACATCCGCCGCTCACTCCGCCGCACACTGCTGGTTACACACCCTCCAGCCAGGCGTTTTCCTCAGGCCTAACGCAGCCACATCCGCTCTGGATAAATCCTGCCAGAACGAACACATACTCCTGATCGCTCAACCACCACACCTACCGATAAGAAGCAGCTGTTACACGAATAGAATACTGCACGGGCTGCACACATACCCGGTGCTCACACGCACCTTTTTGAGACTCTCTACTCTACTGATATGAACTTCGGTTCCCAAGGGCGTTCAACCTACCAGCACCTTCAGACCATAGCAATAGTATATAAGGCGCAATATAAAAGCAAAATGACATACGCAAAATGGCATACGCAGGAGAACTAAATGTGATTCAAAGGTGATTTCTTAGCCCGCTTTTAGGGAACAACCCAAGCTTTGTCTAGTCAAATGTTTGAAAACCTACGAAGTAGTAACAGCTCCCCTCAGAACCTCTCCCAACAGTCAGCTATTGATAGCTCTCTGCAAACCACACAGAGCAGTTGCTGCCCCTACTTTAGCACACTGGGTGTGTTGGACCCTAGTACAAGCAGGGATAGACACTCACCACTTTGCCGCCCACTCAGAGGGGCTATGGCCTCCAAAGCCATCCCAAGTCGGTGTTGTTTAGAAGAAATCATGAGGATGGCCGATTGGGTAGGCAAATCGATCTTTAAACAGTTCTACCTGAAACCAGTAGAGCAGCCTGCATCGGTTGTGGTAAGTAAGCTTTGAACTAGCATACTGTGAGCCTCCGGTCTTGACATAGAACAAAGATTTTCCATAATACCTTACTAGAAAGTCTTAGGCGAGCATTATCCTACCCAGAGAGAGAACAGCGCGTAGCATGCTATAGACTAATCATGCGCATTGCTATGAATTATTGATCATTTGGTATTCATGTATGTTTTCAGAATAACACTGATTTTCTCTCCCAGCCCGCGAGGGGAACTAGGGTTGTTATTCACATGAAGTAATTCTAGTCTTTCTCTCTCCGACAACACCTGCAGGCAAGTCAGCCTGACCAGCAACTCTACTCTATTCTTATTCCTATGATGGCTACAATTGCAATTCTACTTATGATTTATCAACAGCCAAGTTTGCAGCCTCGAAAGAGGAAGATACATCATGTTCAGGACTGTTTAGGAGGATCCCTGCTTAGCTATTGGAGGACTACCACTGGGTGAACTTTAAGGGGGTCTCATGGGAAATGGAGTTCTTGTTTTTCCTCCGAGACTTTGATGGACTTTGTATTTTCTTTTTCTTGTTTGTATTATTTGTTGCACCTGTTTATGCATATTGTCTTATTGCGCTCAGGTGCATAAAACTATCTTGCTGCCGAGCTCTTTCTACGTGTTATAATAAAGAAAGAAGCATGATGCTCACGTCTTGTCTGTTAAATAGAATTACGATGGTCTAGTAAGCTATTATGGAAAATCTTTATTTTGCACCATTAGCCCACAGATTATGTTCTAAGGCATATTTGGTGAAGGCCTGCAATTCGTTCTGTAACCCGTAAGGTGTTCTGCCGAATAATAAAATGTCATCGGCGAAAGCAAGCCAATTTAATCGCAGATGTCCTAATTTTATCGGAAATTAAATCATTTGTTGCCAGATACCATCAATGTCAAAAAGATATAAATGAAATAAAATGGATGTAAGGTTGCACCCGTGCTTTACGCCCGTTTGTGTGGTAATCTCATTTGTAAGAGCCCCTTGCCGATTAATTCGAACTCTATAACAAGTGTCTCGGTGCAACTTAGCTATTAATTGAATAGATGTTGAAAATCCCATTTTGACTATTTTAGTCCAAAGAAGATTGCGTATTACGCAGTCAAATGTAGAACTAAGATAGAGTGATGCCATCTAGACTGCACCTTCTGCCATCTTCTTAGCTGCATACAGCACATGGGAAAGTAAAGTTGCATTGTGTGCAGTTCCCATATACTTCCTAAAGCCAGTTTGATGTTGCAATAGCAGGTCATGTTCACAAATGAAATTCTCAATTTCATTGAGAATCAAGATGGCAAAGACCTTAAATGATGCATCCATCAGGGCTATCGGACGATAGTTTGTCGGCGCTGATGGATTGATCTTTTTATATATGGGAATAATCAGGGAAGATTACCAGGAACGCAGAATTTTGCTGGTGTTCAAAATATTTTCAAATTTCAGCATGAGAATACCTGCTCAAAATGTTGCATCCATCATTAGCACACATGCTGGTATGCCGTCCGTCCCTAAAGCCTTCAAATAGTTCAGTTTCCTTATGGCCCATATGTCCTCCTCTATTGACCATAAGATTTGTGGCAGAGATGTTAAACTAATCGTTTAAAATGCAATATGACAATATTTGCCTGGAAGTTGTAAGGCTACAGAAATGTTTAGACCAGGTATCTGCTGAGATAGATGTCTCCATGGAATCCAAGGTCTTTTTAGATGTGTCCTTCAACATATTCCATATGCCTTTGAGGTCATGTTTGCAAAGATGATGAACCATAGCCTGGTTGTCAGCTATGTAAGAATTATGTTGATATATCTTACAAGCATTCCTAAAGGTTAGAGTAATTCATTTTTTAAAAAGTTGTATACTTTTGTATAGGCAGAGGCAAACTTGTTAAGTCTTTTTGCAGGGCCTAAACCTCTTAAGGTACCGGGAAGGAGCTTTCCCAAATCTAGCTATCAAAGCTAGCTCACATTTTCATACTCCAATCTTTAAAGTTCCCCCGCCTCCATTACTGCATCAGTTGCAACCTGGGGGAGCCTAGACAAAAACCAGGGAATCAACCGATTCCCTGTGAAACCCTGAATCTCGGTTATATTTAAAAAGCACCCAACCAATCCAAAATATCAAGTTCACATCATAGATATTCACTGCATCTTTAGGCATGCAAGGTCTTTCTGGACTGGAAGACCTAGAAGATTCATTTTCAAGAGAATTTCCTCATTTCAAGAGCGTGTTGCGTTGCCATTTGCCTTAGTTTGATGTCCTGATGTTTGGTTTCAGCTTGGATCTGTAATATTTTGAACTCTAACTCAAGTCTCATTTTCTCAACGGACACAAATTCTGGACTCAGCGATGGACCTGGTGGGGTCCCTGTAGCTAAAGGTTGAGGCAAACCTGTTAAGGTAAAGAGGGGGGCTCTCTTCCCGAGACTCCGATGACTCTTCAATAATATTAGAGAGTTAGACTCTGAATTATCATACACATTATCCACATTTCCTGGATTTAGTTGCAATTAGTTCATTTTTCTTTCCTTTAACAGGGAGATTCCGGACTTTACACATTTTGTTCAGTTGATCCACAGTCAAAACGATCAGAACTTCCTGCCTGAAGTTATCCATATCTGGCATGTTACAATTGCTTTTCTAGTGGAGCTTAGCCTTGTGAAGTTTTTTAGTTGAGCAAAAGTAAAGCAAATTCTTAGTGTAACAACTCCACAATATATCCTCACCGCCTGACCCAGCGTTAGCCAACGTTTGTATGCAGTACCCTCTGGGAATACTACAAACAACTGACTACAGGTATAGGCAACCCAACCTTTGGTATAAGCTTGTACTACACAGTTTCAGTAGCGTGTTGAGCAGCCAGGCTTATCTCAAGAGGGGTCAATGTGAGCTGTAGTGAAGTTAGAGATTTTGCAGTTACAAGTATTCAAATAAACTCTTACACTCAAGGTTTCTTGAATAAACAATTACTAATTTATTTATCAGTCAGTTAGAATAAGCCTTCTTCAGAAGGGAGCAATAGAACACTAACACAAATACACTTCATGAAATACACACTCTTAATAGCTCTAAATCAGTCGATACCCTTTTGGGATGGCCCACAGACACTACCTACACCCTCAGGTGACTTTGATTGCAAGGGTGCTGGGGACATTAATATATCACTGTTGAAGCATTTAGAATCATGGAGTAAGATGTCAAAGGAAAAGATCATTTAGAACATACAAGAGAGCACAAATATTCTTAAGCAGGTAAATACTTTTGGATCCCCCAGAAAGAGTCATTCAATACAATGGGGCTAAGCCAAAGTCAATGGGCCAAAGTCTTATATGGGATGAAGCACCTCTGGTAGGTAAATGGAAAAGTCTTTGCACAATGTTTTAAAAGTCTGAAGAAAATAATCAAATGTTGGGCCACAAGCTAATTAGACTTGTGAGTAGTAGAAAATGCAAGTAACTCTACAGCAAGAGGCAAGTTCTCTCAGACTTTGTACAGTATCTTTAAAGATGAAGAAAAGATGCAGCAGATGACTCCTGTTCCTGTGCAGCTCTGCAGGTCTCGCTGTTCCAGTGCCTCAGTCGTGGGGACAAGAGGGAGGATGTCGGGGGTCTCCTGCAATACACTGGGACGGTCAAAACTTGCAACCGGCAAACTTCACTTTCAGTGGCTGTTTAGGGTTTCAGCTCTTAGCGTCGAACCGCAAATAACACTGCGGTTCATGGCCTTTCCTTGCTTCTGGGGTCCCGCACTCTGTTCAGGGGGCTCAGGCTCGGTCAGTCCTGCTTCCTGGCAGTCCGGAGGAACTTCCTGGAGCTCTTGGCCAGCATAAAAGCAACGCACACAATGTGGTGTTCCTCTCCTTGGCTATACGGTTTCCAGCAGCAACTCTGAGGAAATTCAACCAGCTCCAAGATGGATGTCCAGGTGGCTTACTTTGGAGGTGATTAATCCCACCAACTCAAAGGGAGGAGAAGTCCTTGCAGGGGCTTCTCTCTCGATGCGAACGTGGCGATTCGGCACTGCAGCAGGGCTTCCCCGGGCAAACCAACGGTCCAGGAGTTGCAGCAGGAGTCCTCTTCAAGTTCTTCTTCAGTTCCTTCGTTCAGTGGTCGACTCTGCCTTCCAAGCCAAAACACTCACCTTTTATTCAGTTCTCCCACATTCATTCCAGCCTAGCTGTCTGTCACCCAGCAGGTTGGCTGTCCTTGCCGGACAGTCAGCCGGCCAATCACCACAGAGTGCATTTGGGTCTCCTAGGAGACTAAGCACAGGGAGTGTCGGGCACCTCCCTCACTTCCCGCCTACCCCAGACACCCTGGAGGCGGGCTCCACTCATGAATCCTGCCAAAGCGAACAATGGTACCAAACCTGGTTTGGTGTGCAGAGTAAATCACAAGTAGGACCTTTCCACAAACAAATGGTAAAAAAGGTCAGGGCCATTTTGACAAAAATGGCACCCTTGGGTGCTTTACTGCAGTTGCGAACGCAGCCCGCGGTAAATGCACACCATGGTAGTTAAAACGAAACCACTTGCAGCCATTCAGTGAGAAAAGGGTAATATAAAAAATGTTACATGAGAAGCTAGACAAAGGGGATACTAAGTAACCCCTCCAGCACCCTATTGTAAACTAGTGTGTGCTGGGTCCAGAAAGTTACAAATTTAAGTAAAGTCAATTTCACTTTGCTGCTCTTGGAAACAGTAGTTCAACCAAGAGAAGGTATTTAAATCTTTGGAAAATCTGAAAGATTCCCCTGTGTCACTGCACTGAAGATCCTGTGTGACACAATGTAAAAGATGATGCCTATGGAGTTTGTCAGACTCCACAACCAAAAGAAAAACAGTGTACAAAATCACATTAAAATACATGAGTGGGAAAAAAGGGCAACTCTCTCCAGGTTAAAAAAAGTCCTAAAAATCCAGCAAAGTTGCTGGGGGTCTCTAAGGTGGAGGGAATTAGCACATTCCTGAGAATTCTCCCTAACACAGAGCTTCTTATTCCAATGAACTGAGAGAAGTGGCCACTATTTCCACCAAATCCGGTTCAGGAACCCTCTCGCAGTGTCTAGAAGTCCTCATCAGTTTAATTGAAATAAAAAAATGGTCGCTATAGCCGAACATCTGATATTTCACAAATTCCACTTAAATCCATAAAATTCGCTGAAATAAAGAAAAAGTCAATAATTGAATATGCAAGCCCTATGTGCCATGTAAATACAGGAACATCATGTCTAAATTCAACTATGAACATGTTCCATGTGGCAAAATAATGATTTCAATGTTGACCCAATTTCACAGAACTATGATCAGCATTTAATTTTCGACTACTAGTGCTACTGGAAAACATAGAACAATTCAAATTCAAATCCCATCCCAAAATGATCTTAGAGTTGGGATTATGCAGTAAAGCATTTTCCAAAATGGCATTCAGTATGTCTATTAAACTATCATCTTATTCGGGTGATTGAAACATATAGATAAGAGAAACACGTCTGAATCATCATCATCTGTCTGATTGATTTCAATGGCTAAAATAGCCTCAGATGCATGAATTAGATTATCTGTGATTATCTTGCATATTCAAACTGTTGATTAAAATAGCAAGTCTACCACTAGGACATTGCAACCCTGTTTTTTTACCTGCAGAATAGAATGTGCTATAAGCATCCACACACATGTGGTTCATATGCATAGTTTCCTGCAAAAAAATATGATAGATGGTATATCAAAAATAGCAAGTGATTTCAAACATGCAAAGAAATTGTTGAAACCACATACATTTCAGCAGTGAAATCTGAGCTTTGTATAGCTAAGAATTTGCCTTTGAGGTTCTACATCCAGTATGGTTTTAAGCACTTTTCCCACCCAGGACCAATCCTTTATGTTGGCGGCAATGGCCGACAATTGAGATGAACTCAGGTTGCAGACTAGCAGAAGGTATATTGTCGGCTAACATCCGCGACCCACTAGTAACTCGAGGCAATTGGTGTTCTCTAAACGAAAATTCCTGATCATCTTTGCAAAGAGGACCATATGAATGTCTAACAGATCAAGGTCCTCAACACTCCCAAATTTGTTTTAATATAATTAATGAATTTACTTGCCATATCATTCTTAAGTTATTATCACACGCCAATTTCACCCACTCTACATCATTAGAATTGAGAAGTGTTAGCATCAGAATGCTATTCATGTTTAAAATATGAAAGAGCGATTAAGACGAGTTTGACCATTAATTGCCGGATCACTGATCCAGCCCATGATGGTAGATGTATTATCAGCAGTTACCAACACATCATGAGAGTCAACCCGCTGCTCTTCTAATGTGGCATTGGACTCAATATTTGCATTTGGCCCTGTGTGAGTATGATCTGGGGCATTGGAATCATTCCATTTTGGTAATGCTCTATCACCAGTCCATCCTTCCTGGAAAGGCTTGGATTGGAGAGGAAGCAATTTGGGATTGTTACTAGAGGAAGGCCTAGAAGATGTTGTAGTGTTTTGATTAATACCCGTACCTGGTGCTTGCCCAATATCAATCTTATCAGTTCTTGTGTTATTGAGGACGAGCGGGTAGCAAGAGGATAGTTGTGATTGATTGCTATCTTCATGTACTGCATTAGCGACGAAAGGCTAGTGCTTCCCTGTTGACAGCGCAGTTTGAGCGTGATTCCCATCAGTTCCTGAAACCTGCACCTTTTCGGAATTTCCATCTGATGTCAATTTCTCATTTTTTTTTGGTGCTTGGTTATTAAATTCTATAACATCCGATGATTTCAAGGCGGGATCATGTAATTGGAGTGCTTTCCTCATTCAGCTGCTCCAAGTCAAGAATTGGCTCCTCCGTAGGATGGCTGCTGAGATTACTGCTGTTAGCACCTTCAGTGTTAAGTTTCGTGATGAGCGGGAGGGGATTCTTCATCCCATCCTTTTTGGACGAAGGTTTATTCAAAGCCCTTCTTTTGATTGCCCCAAGGTGAAAAAGCGTTTGTGCGAGAGATATCCGACCCCCCGATGAAGCACCGGCTATACACATCAGCAATCGTGTTGTCAGTCGGAGGATTAGTAATAGTCTCTTGAATGTAGCCTCCATCTTGCTGCTCAATGATATTTGTAAGGATAGTTGGAGTATCAAGCGTTTCATAGGAAAGAGTTTTCTTGTTCACTAAGATGTAAGCCTATATGTTTTGTTCGATGTAATATGTGATATCATGTTTTCAAGTTTCACGGTTTGCACACAACACCGGATATTGCTCATCTCAGCCATTTCACCTCCAACCGCAATAGGCTCTTCATCAGGAGGAGCCAAAGACGTTCAGTCTGACCCTAGGAGCATCTCCCAATTGAGGAAATGTTCCCTGAAACTTTGGTTTGAGATGGTTTTGTGCTGACTGCCAGCTCGTCAGTCAGTGAGTGCATATTTTGAGTGGGTTTCCCCCTTACCTCTTTGCCAGTGACTTTGTTAGATTCACTATTGGCCGCCAATTGACCACACAGGAACCCCTCTAATCTGCTAATTTTTGCTAACATTTCTAAAGATGTATGTTGGCGAGCCCTAATTTCTATGTGGGTTAATTCGTGCCCTTTGTCTAGGAGGTTCAATATACGGCTTATTACTGGAAATTGTTGTTCTGTCTTGTCAAATTCTTGTACTGCAGAAGTAGACCATAAATAGGCGATATGGGATGCCTCAAATTGTTAATGGAGGTGGTTTCCGATCTACCAGACTCGAGCAGATGGGAGGAGCTTGCTCTGTATTTCTTCACCATGGGATCAGAGGATTGAGTAAACGTATCAATAGGTTCTTGCCTAAGAGAAACATCGAACTGTGGGACACTAGGTTTCACACATTGTGTCGTCTGCATTTGGTATAAGTGGACATTGTCAATCCTTCCTCCCAACGCTGACCCCGTGTAGAAGGCCCAAGAGACAATCAAGTTTGTCTTCCTAGGTCGGCCATCGCAATGGAGGACATCATAAAAATATCTTGCGTCCCGTCAGAATCGGGTACCAGCACCACATGCAGCCGGCCTCTGGGGTTAGGGGGGAGAAGGCTCATGCATACTTAGGAAACTGTGTTGAATAGAGTTGTCACCATCATACATTTCCTTAATGGGAAACTATTTCCTTTGGTTTATCAACTTCAGCATGGATTTTCGCATGCATATATGAGAAAACTGTGTCTTGAACATTATGATCCAAGTTGCTGGTATGTAGCATGGCAGATGTATCTGCTACCCTCCTAACTTTGCCCAATTCCTTGTGAGAAGTTTTAGGCAAGCAACCACCATTCAACGAAGGAGGCACGCCATCATCAGACAAACTTGCCTTGGTCAATGAGTTAGGGAACTGACCATGAACCTTGCAGATTTTTCCACTCCGTAGACTAGAAACCATTTTAAATTGGGAGGTCAAGCCATTTGCAGCTCTTCCACACCCACTTAAATACAATGATAACCAGACAGCAAAGTTGTCAGAAGAGACAAGTGACAAATCAGAGTTCTTGAAATTAAATGCAAAGCACTCCACTTATAGTGCAATAGATGGCATTTGAATAGGTACAAACTGAAGATGCTTTAGAAGAAAAATAACGGGCACATTGTGTTAAAGGAGAAGTGTTTTCCAAACTGTTATCGAGCTAACTTTACACAGCCCCAATGAAGCTGTCAACTGTCAGGTTCTCACATTTTGTACCTCACATTGGCAATGGCCCTATGAGAATAGGTTGTTTCACATATTATTCCAGGAAAGCTACAAATGGAGGTTAAAGTATTTAATAAACCCTGGTTAGAGAGTAGAAAATTTCATTTTTAAGTTTGCTTTTATTTCCTTAACTAACTTTCATTTATAACGATGAAATGCTCCCAAGCCAAGATGGTGGACCACCTTCCCAGCAGCGATTGGTTTAGTTCACAGCAGGCAGAATTGTGTTGTCATTTGGAATGTTCTAAATAGTACTAAACTGCCTTTCATTAAAGTATTCATCTGAGTAGGTCATATATTTTGTAGCTCTAGTAAAAATAAAGTTATAGTTTAAATTTTACAAGATTAAGAATCTTTCATTCAGTTCAAATATTAGAAATACAAGTCAAGAAAGAAGTAGAAGAAAACTACAGAAGATTTCCCATTTCGAACCAGTTTGCTGGGCAGCAAAATTGTTTTACTGAAGAAACAAAGACAAAGCTAAGTGTATTTCCAGTATTTATTAAGCAAAACTTAAAAACTGTCGATCAGAAGATATTTTAAGGTTTTGAAGGAGTTATAATGTACTTTTTAGAAAAAGAATGCGTAATCATTTTTGGAAACACAATAAAAAGACTTCAAATTGTTTGCTAACCAGTATTTGGCACTAACTAGGCGCATGGATCATTTTCCGTTGTGTTTGTAACCTATTAAGGTCTTTAACCGTTACTTAACATTTATGGTTTCTTAAATTTGCAAGCTTTTAGCGCGTATCGTAGTTTTTTCATGTGCGTGGTTTCGAAAAAAGGACCTTATGACGTAGTGTTAGCGTCGCAGCCATTTTGGAAGTTATTTTTGACTCGCGTTTGGTTGCGTTACGGACTGCATGGAATCGGAGACATTCTCCTGAAGAAACGCTTTGGATTTTTAAAAGCGTGTCAGTTTCTTTTTTCAAGTGAGCGCCTTCTACTAAGACTTTACATGGGACATTATTTTATGGAAGTTACAAGCAGAGTACTTTTCAAAACTTGAATATGTCAGCAGATATTTAAAGAGACATCAGAAGAAATCTAAGAATTATATATATATATATATATATAATAACTTTAGAAGAACATACACCGACGTTTAATATTCATGAATTGAATTATAGTAATAGCAACAATGTTTGGATTTCAGAGAACAGCCAGAAGTTAGAGAGAGAAGAGAAGAGAGACGAAAGACAAATAGAAGAGAATGTCTTACACAGCATCTTAAGCAGAAGCCATATTCCTTCTGAAGCAGCCTAAGGGCAAATCAAGTTTAGGCAACAGGTAAATTGAAACACATTACATTGAGAGTGTAGTTAGGAAGTAAGTTAATACACATTATTTATTAAAGGCTGTACTTTCCTTTTAGGAACTCTACTGATTCAAAAGACTTTCCAGTGAAGACAGTCTGAAGTACCTGCAGTGGGAGTTCTCGTCTTTTGTTTTCACCATTCCCCTTGGGTTTGCCTGGCCAATAGTTTTATAGTATCTGGATTGTTGGGCTGGCAGGCTTAGGGGGTTTGGTGGGCCAGCTTCACTCCTGCAGGATCCAACTAGTTCAGTTCTGTGACAACACTCCCGAATAAATGCGCCCGCCCATACAATGCCGGCGTAAAACGCGTGACTTAACCCACTTGCAGTAGTCAAAAGTATCTAAACAGACATAACACATTTTGTTGGCATATATATTTGCCGAACCAATTTCTATATCAGAGCAGACCTACACCTGAATATGCGCCAATGTCAAATACTGATCATTGCATTCGGCCCAGGTACTCACTTTCAGGATTGAAAAACGCTTAACTCCATGTAACTCTTAAATTGAAATAAGCAAATACTCATGCCCCCACATCGTAACAGCCCAACAGCACTTGCAAGGCACTTCCAGGTGCGTGTGCACCGTGCTCTTGAAGGCTGTCGGGAGTCAGGGGGCGGGGCACCAATCTGCGTGAATGAAAAAAAAACAAAGCACAGCGCACATTGGGTCTTGCGCTAAGACTCACTAAAGTGAACCACTACCATCAAAAAGAAAAGTCAGTGCGGATGGAAGAGCTGGTCAGTGCGTGGAAGAGAGTAAAGTCCATACAATAAAGCAAAGTCCATAAAGTCCATTAAGTCCCTGAGTTATAATTACTTTGCGTAACTCAGTCCGATGAACGTTTCGCCTTCCAAAAGGCAGCAAGACTTCCTCTTGCGGACTACGGTCTTACACAAAGATTTAGCAGAGAATTCAGTCACCGTCCCACCACAGCACAGCTCAGAGCAGACAGCAAGGTGCAGCAAGGCTACCAGCACAAAAGCACTTGCAAGGCACTTCGAGGATTATGTGGGGTGCAATTCAATAATACTGGAATCTATAAAGTAATTTAATTATCAACAGGCGAGCTGGCGCACTTCTGAGCTTCACCAAAAGGTTTGGTAATACAGCTATTGAAGAAACGCTGTAAGTTTATAGGGCACAGGTCCTTTCAGAAACTGTGTACACTGCTGAACTCTGGGGATACTATGGAAATTCTAAACTCAAGTGAAAAAAATAAAACAAATAATTGTTAGGCCTACCCACGGCACCTTGGGCGTAGCTGTTAACATGGAGTTGAGAGAGGCTGGTGTCGATTATAACAAGATCTGGTTTGAGCTATGGTCGTGCCCAGCAATGAAGGCATAAACGAGCAATGAAGGATGGCATAGCCAATAATCATACAAAACCTTGGGCCTGGTTTAAGCATGTGAAGGCCGTATTAAATAATATTGGCCACAGCTCCTTCTGGTCCAGCCCAGAATCTCTGGCGGAGGCAGATTCTCAGATACTTAAGACTTTTTATTGGTAATGGGCTTTAACTGTCTGTTTGATGAAATTAACCAAAAATCATGTTCTTAAATATCTGTGCTACAAATCTGCACTAAGTCTTGAACATTACCTGCCCTGCCATTGGAGAGATGCCTGCATGTCAAACTGCAGCTGGGAATTCTTCAACTAAACCACCTTGCTAGGAACTGGTCCGACGCCGTGATTGCTAGTCGTCATTTGTGTGGAAATGCAAAAGACTAAATCCATTTCATGTTCTTTTGTGCGGCACGGAGATACCTAGACGAAAATGGCTGTTACGTCTCCTAATTTTAAACAATATTGATACTGTGCTTGAAGCGCTTGACTTATGTATGAATCCACAAACTAACTGTTCAGTATTTGCTGTATGGCAAAGGCCTGGAGATGCAATCAAAAATACTGTAATGATCGCTGACCCGAGATAATGCGTTTTTTTGCACATTGCCTTTTTTAAATGATGTATGTAATTGTGCTTTTAGGAATTTGGTTTTATTGCAAAAAAAAAAAAAGAAAAAGTGGGGCTTATTTAAATTTAATGCAAAATTAAATCATTCTTAAGGGAGCTTTTACTAATAACTTTCTCGAAAAGAAATATAGATTTGTTGATAATATATTGTAACTGATGTTTTACCTTCTCTTGTACATTTTATGTATGTACATGGTTTCCAGTTTTGCAACATTTTACTCTGCATGTTGGCTTTTATGGTTCAATGTAACTGAATTAAAGCATTTACTAACACCATTACACAGAAGAAATAAAGAAATAATACTATTCACTTAACTATACTATTTGTTTTTTTAAATGTAAATTCTTCAATGCGGTACTTTGAGATTTTTCTTGGAGAGTGGTGGCTTCGTTCTCCTCAAAGATTGACCATTTCTGTATACTACAACAAGAAAAGCAACACTTGTCTAGCCTTAAAATAGCTATGCTTTAATTCAGTCTGAAATATTAATTTATTTTTTATTGAAGACCAAATAGATAGGTTATTGTAAAACCAGCCAGACTGTGCTATTTTTTATCATACAATTCTTCAAGAGGATCCAAGGTAAGGGAGCTTACATTTTAGAGGTGACAACTAAATACTCCCATTTCTTTAACTTTCAAGTTTTCATTTAGTGATTTCATTCCTTCAAGCACAGTTTACGATAGGCATAGAAAATGTAGCATCCACTAACAGGAAAATATGAGCCTGGTCAGCACTGAAGCATCCTTAAAGCTAAGGTCATGTTAGATTAATACATTTTATTTTTATTATGTAATCTCCTGAAGTCCAAGGTTGATGATATGTGGCTTATCACTAAGAATATAATCCACACTGTTGGGAGAATTCTCATAAATGTGGCAATTCCCTTCAACTTAAGAGACCCCCAGCAACTTTGCTGGATTTTGAGGACTTTATTTTTTTGCCTGGAAAGTGTGAGCCTTTTTTCCCCACTCTCATGCATTTTGATGTGTGTTTTACATTTGTGTTCTTTGATTATGGAGTTTTAGATATTTTCAAAAGGTATCATCTTTTCATGTGCGTTACACAGCACCTTCAGTGCAGTGACACAGGGGTGTCTTCTAGACTTCTCACAGGTTTAAATACCTTCTCTAGGATAAACTATCATTTTCCAGAGCATGTAAAGTGAAATTGACTTTACTAGTCTTTCCAAATTCATAGACCCAGCACACACACCATTTTCCAATGGAGTGCTGAAGGGGGTTAAATAGCATTTCATGTGTCTAAATACTCATGTAGCAGTCAAATACTACCCTTTCCTATTGAAAAGGCTGGTGGCAGTGGTTTTACAACGAACTACCATGATTTTTCCCGACCGCGAACACTGGTAGCTAAAAATCACGGGAGCCATGTTTTTCAAGATGGCGCCTCAAGACCCTTTGTTTAAACATTTAAACAGGTCCCGGTCTTCTTTTGTCGCAGTTTCTTTTTGGAAGGGTCCTTCTAGTGTTGGTCTCTTTGTGTGCGTTTGGCGGGCTTCAAGACTGAAGACCCCTCTGGCGTGCAAGTGTCTGGGGTGGGCAGGAAGTGAGGGTGGTGCCGGAAACTCTGTCTACTTAGTCTCCTAGGAGACCCAAATGCACTCTGGCATGATTGGATGGCTGACTGTCCGACAAGGACAGCCACCCTGCTGGTTGTGTTGACAGCTAGGCTGGAATGAAAGGGAGAAAACTGTTTGAAAGGCAGGCTCCAGGACTGGTAGGCAGAGTCGACCACTGGAACGAAAGAACCGAAGACGAGCTGGAAGAGGACGGCTGCTGCAACTCCTGGACCGTTGGTTTGCCCGGTGAAGCCTTGCTGCAGGTCCGAATTGCCAAACTCCATTCGACAGAGAAGCTCCTTTAAGGACTGCTTCTTCCTTTGAGTTGGTGGGACCAATCAACTCATAAGACACCTGGATACCATTCTCAAGGCTGGTTAGGATTAACCAGGGAGAGGGTCACAAGTTTGTGTTCTTGAATTTACAGCTACTGGAAGTGAAAAGACTCCTTTGCTTTCTTCAACGATCCCGTACAGTGCAGGAGTCCCCCGATGTCCTCCCTCTTGTCCCCACGACCGAGGCTCAGGAACACCGGTATCTGCAGGACCTGCCAGGAACCACGACTTCAGCAGCATTTGTTTCTTCATACAAAAGGTACTGTGCCAAACAGATTGAGAGAACGCCACTCTCGCAGTGAAAGTTTGTGAAACTTTCCCAACTTGAAGGCCTAATCAGCTTATGACCAGACATATGATTCTTTTTAACCTAAACTACTTCTAAGAACTTTCGCAAAGACTGTTTGATACCAGAACTGCTCTTTCCTATCCAGAACACTAGCACATTGACTTTGGCCTGGCCTATTGACTTGAATTGAACACTTACTGATGAACTGAAACTATTTGCACTGCCTAGAAAGTATATGTGATCTATTGTACTTACTTTTGTCTTTTTTGCTCACTGCTAAGTAACTGAACTGCCAGTTGGCTCCCATTTCAGGGGAGCTCAAACTGTCTCAAAAGCTTACAGTTTTGTATTGAAGTGTATGGGTATATAATATTAAGTTACCTGTTTTCTAAATGATTGTGTAATAAATTACTAAGTGTTTTTACCAGGAAACCTTGAGTATAAGAGTGTACTTGAACTACTGTGATTGAAAGTCCTCTGTGTAATTACGTGTACTGCTCACATTCACTCTTGAGATAAGCCTGGCTGCTCAGCTCGCTACCAAAAACTGTGTGGTACAGACTTATACCAAAGTTTGGTTTGGCTAATACCTGTAGTCCAAATTGTGTGTAGTGGTCCCAGATGGTATTGCATGCAATTCTGCCTAACACGCACACCAAGTGTCGTTAACATTAATGAAGTGCTAGAGGGGAAAAAAAAGCAACTTATGATCTATAAATCTCAAAGTATCAGCTTACGGAATTCTCTATTGTTTCTATGGTAACGGGAGGTTTCACTGCTGTAGATTTGGTCACAGCCAAATCCACCAAATTTTTTGCCCACATTTTGCCACACGGGTAAGGATCATAACTAAGGTGGGGTGACGAGACAAGGGCGTTGGGGGGGGGCATTTCCCCCTTTTCCCCCACGTATAATGTCTGCAAAAGGTCCAAAAGACCAAATAAAATTCAGTGGATTGGGCTGCATGAAAAGCTACACGATGAAATTAGTTAGAACCTTTTCTACCAGGAAAATTGACAAGTTGACGGGCGTTAGCACTGTATTGGAAACTGGCTTTAAGACCAAGGGTATTTACAAGTGTGGCCATCTTCAAAAAGAGTCAACTGGACTTAAGAGGAAAAAGTTATATGCCCATCATGATTAATGATACTTAGCCTATTTGTCTAAAGCCTGCCTAGGCTTTAAGGAAGGCTTATAGAACATATGATTTGGGCTGCACAGGACACCCTGGAAAATAACGCACCATCAAAATCGTGTGTTAAATAAAACTGGCTTATGCAGTCAAGTTCTAGACCTATGGGACCAGAGCTTGATAAGAATTAATTTAACGATGGAACAAACTTATACTTGAGACACTGATTTAATTTGATTAAATCACAGATGAGTTGTCTTGACAAAGTATTGTTTCTGAGGCAGGTAATAGCAGTGGGAAAGTTAATAGTCTATACGAAAATTCAAGTTGAACGTATGCCATCCAAAATGTACAAAACTGCCACTCTTGAAACGTTCTGGCAAGTTATTCCTTTAACTTATTTAAAGCAAGTATTATGCAGTATTTGACTGTCGAGATCAGTTTTTTAAGGGGCAGGTAATCCATTCTTTATTTTTCAGTTTTTATTTGGAAATTGTCAAGTTTATTAAGAAATAGTTTAGATTATGCCAACATGAAGCAAATGTTTTTCAGTTTTAACTATTCACTTACCACTAAGCAATTCAATCCAGTTCTGAACAGTTTCTGGAGGTTGTGTCTCTTTAACATGCTTTAATGCTTCATCTAGCATAACATCTCCAGTTGGTGCATCAGATTTGCAGATAACCTATCCAAATATAAACAAAAAGCATGACAAATCAGGATTCATCTTAATTAGGGGCGAAAATGTTAAGCTGCAAACTACTAGTCAGGCATAAAAGGTTACCCCCTTCCCTTTATTCGTCACATGCACACAGCATACCTTTTCCAACTTGCCAATAGTAAAATATCAATTGCCAGTGACCGGTTTCAATCACAAATATGTCAATCATCAAACTCAATGATTACCTGTAATATTTGCAGCCAAATACATATCTACAGCCATACACTTCTATGATAGAACATAGAGTTTGCCGATATAAAGCATGTCACTTAAGGCCATATTTTGGGAGAGTTCAAATAAATTGCAGTTCAGGATTGCCAATTGGTAAAAAGATCAGATTGGCATTTAACTGACTTTCGCAGAGCGCAAGGGAACAAATGGCTGACTATCAGTAAAGAATCAGTAAATCATGAAAACAAATCTCGTTACCTGGCTAACCACACAAACCTTCCACAACTTCCCAACATAGTATAGGTAAAAGTTATGTGACAATGCAAGTTGGCAAAGAAAGACAAGGGAGGTGAGTTTTGATGGATTGAAAAATTAAGCATGATCTATTGAACAATGAATACTATTAACTCCAACAAGAAACTGTTATTACATGTAGTCAAAGGATGTTTGACATGGTTTCCGTAAGAACACGATTTTTGAAATAATGCATGATTGTCCTAAGCCAGCATTCTGCCATATCAATATTACAGCACTAGAAAAAACGCAACTGTAATTACTGTAAAGTGTTAACTATATATGGGATACATTACTCACCGTAATCATATTTCTGGTGGTTGTATCTGCTTATATTCACATGCTCTGCGTAGTCCAACATTTAGTGTTAATCGCAGAGTATTACAAGATTTGTTTTCGAAACTCGAAAACAGACATCGAGTGAGGAAGGGTGAGCACATGGGAATCTAAGCAGATACAAGCACCAGAAATACAATTACGGTCAGTAATGTATCCCTTCTGGAGCTTGTGGATCTGCTTAGATCACTAGCTCTGCACAGATTAGTGAGCAGTATCTAGAAAAGAAGGTGGGAACTAAAGGTACAGCGGCAAAGATGTTTTGGGACCGCTTGTCCCACCTGTGAATCTGCTTTAGAGTGTGTGTCAATGCAATAATGCTGTGTGAACGTATGGATGGAAATCCACGTAGCAGCTTTGCAAATGGCATCTAGAGGGATGTTCGCAATGAAAGCTAAGGTAGCTCCTGTACCCGCTGGTACAGTGAGCCCTGGGGGTGAAACATAAGACTTTCTTGGATAGGGAATAGAAGAGCTGTATGCATTCGACTATCCATCTGGAGATGCCGTTCTTGGATACGTGATCACCCTCCCTTCCAGGTGCTATGTAAACAAAGAGTTGATATGTTTTCCTTAGAGGTTTAGCCTTGTTCACACAGTACAAGACCGCTCTCCGTACATCAAGTGTATGGAGGCTTTGATCTGCTGAGTTAGATAGATTTTGAAGGAAGGTAGGAAGTTCTGTGGATTAACATGGAACTTTGATAATTTAGGTGAGAACCTAGGATCCGTTTTAAAGGACAACCTTGTCCATGTCTTTTATGAAGAAAGGGTCTTGTACGGACAAAGCCTGTAGCTCACTGACTCATCTTATAGAGGTGATAGTTACTAAGAATGCAGTTTTGAAAGTAAGATGTTTTAGGCTGGCCATGTGCATAGGCTCCAAGGGTGGACCCATGAGCTTGGAGAGCACATTATTAAGATCCCAACCCGGTGCAAGGTTGGGAATTTGGGGGGGGGGGGGGGGCGTATGGCATCTTTACCCCTTCCATGAATGCTTTAATGACAAGAACTTTCCACCATGACACCTTGTTTTTTGAAGTGGTGTAAGCCGACAGAGGCATACTAGGCTGGAGTCTATTAGTTAAAGCATGTAATGTAGGATGTTGGATGGGGAACATTTTGTTGGGTTTAGCATTTGTGACACACACCAGATCACAAATCTCTTCCACTCAGGAGCCAGGCGGCCAAGTTCATAGATTGAGGGTGTTAGTGGAGCAATGCTCTCTTGTGTTGTCTTAGCATGCTGTACGGGCACGGGAGCTTGATTGGGTCGCACATCGCCAGTTTGAGCAGATCTTGAAACCAAGGTTTCGCCCACATAGGAGCAACCAGGATTCAAGGTACTTATTCCTTGTGCATCTTGTACACCATTTTGCTCAGGAGTGGCGTCGGGGGGATGGAGGGTGGGGCAGAGCACAAGCAAAATTTCCCCGACCAGTTCATCCACAAAGCGTTCACTTTGGACCTTGGTTGGGGAAACCTGGACGTGAAGTGTATCATTGTGCGTTTAGGCTTGTGGAGTGGGGGGTGACCCCATTGTGAGAATATACTGTCTAGGATATCTGTAGAGTTGCCACTCATGTTCTGGTAGAGGGCATCTGCTTCGAGTTTCTGCCAGAGAATCGAGTTCTCCTGTAACATGTTGAGAGGTTAGGAGCATGTTCTGCTTGAGTGCCCACTTCCATATTTGTTGGGCTAGCTTGGACAGAGTGTGCGCCTCCTTGCTTGTTCAGGTAGAACATGGCAGTTGTGCTGTCTGTGAGGACCTGCACAGTTTGACCTGCAAGATGTTGCTGAAAGGCCGGAAGAGCCTTGAGGACTGCCAAGAGTTCTAGGATGTTGATATGTCTTTGGGCAGTAGTAGGTTTCCACTTTCCGTGGGTGGAGGAAGTGAGCCCCCATGCGGCAAGTGAGGCGTCTGTAGTTAGGATCGCCTGTGCTGGTGGAACTGTCAGAACCAAGTTCCTTTATGGGCATGGGATACTCTTGAACCCGTAGTGAAGAAATGAGTTCTTCCCGCCAAAGCAATACTCAGTTGTACTTAAGAACAGTGCTGACCGTTTAATTGGTTGAAAGAGTAATCGACAATGGCTGGACACGCTGGACCCCAAATGGCTGCAAAGAAAACACTGGGTTAGCAACTGGTATATGGACGGTACTTGGTAACATAAATGACAATTGGTAACCCACCTGACTATAACCAAGATGACTCCTGGCATAGCAGGTATGAAATGGCCAGCACTGGAGTCAGATAGTGAATCTATAGTAAACACAACGCACCACAAGTAAGCCTAGGACTAGAAATAGAATCGGATAGAAATAACCAGGCACTAGTACCCTTTGCTTACCTATGTGTCCAAAAGCAGAACCTCTTTTGTAGCAACTGCAGAGCAAGACGTAAACTTCAAAAACGAATAGTTCCAAAATTCCACAATGAAGCAAGAACTCCACCTGTACCGCCGAAACGAGGACGCCTAGGTTTCACAAGTGCTGCAGGCAGTCTCTAGTCCAGCACAGAAATAAACACCCTATTCCCGCCGGCACGAGTACGCCTAGGAGATGGTATTTCCAGCGCAGCTCCTTTTAGAGGTGTTTAAACAATGTCCATAAAGCAAGGCATTCCGTAAGCAGTCCAGGTCCTCCATCCACAAGTAACAAGAAGAAGTGAAATCACGAGACAAAAAGCACAGCCAGTTACAGAGTCCAGGTCGTAGCAATTCAAGAAGGCTTAGACAGGAGGGCAAGGCAAACAAAGTCCAAAAAACAAGCAAGAGTCAGAAACCAGGAGTTCAGTAGTACGTAAGCGCTGCTGTTGAAGTCCGAAGAGAAAACAATCAGAAGCGCCGGGGGAACAAGGGGGTGTGACTATATCAGCGTTGCTGTGGCGTGGGAGTCACGTGAGCGGAAAGCAGACAGGAACGGGACTGCAGCCATGTCAAGTGCCAGCGTCGCCATGGCAACCCCCAATGCCTTCGAAATAGTCCTTTATGCAATCGCCTGCCCGTATGAGATTGTTCGTTTAATATCACCAGGTGAGCGAGGGGAACGTGCCGGCGATTGCAACCTGACAGGAACGTGGAAGAGTTTTCCTCTTAGCAGTTTGTCCCTGGACCACCAGCGAAGATCCTGTACCAAGTATGTATCTTTCATATTCAATGTTGCCATGTAGTGCCCCCCGTTTTAGGAGTGGGATTACTTCTTGGAGCGTGGTAATGCAATACTTCGGGTTTGACATTTGTTTGCAGTCTTCCCCTCCGTGCTGTGGGAGCATGTTGAAGGGGCACGGGAGTTCGATTGGGTTGCACATTGCCAGTTTGCGCAGCTGTGGATACCAAGGTTGTTTCGCCCACATAGGAGCAACTAGGATTAATGTCACTTGTTCTTTGTGTGTTTTGTTCACCACTTTGATCATCAGGGGAATTGGTGGAAAAGCGTAGGCAAATTTCCCTGATCAGTTCATCCACAAGGCGTTCCCCTTGGAGAAGACTGGATGCAAAGTCTGGGCATGGCTTATTCTCTTGTTGTAAACAAGTCTAACGGGGGGTAGCCCCATTGTGTGGAAATGTAGTCTAGGATATCTTGCCACTCGTGCTCTTCTGGTAGAGGACCGTCATGATTCCTGCCCCTCATGTCCCCAGTCCTCCAGGACGTCAGGCTGGAGCCAGGCCACGTTCACCTACATGGCCCTCAAAGGCCTCTCCATCCCTCCAAAGACCCACTTGGAGTCAGACTTGGCGCTTGTGGCACCAGACTCACTCACTCCCATAGGATAACATTGGGGATTGGACTTGTAGTGCATTGATGGGGACAAGATGGATGCCCCCACATATTTCGGTTCCCAGAACTGCATGTGCAGTCTAGTCTTGTGGGTGTAGTTCAGCCCAGAGACACCTGGGATACCCAGAGACTATTTACGCCACGCCCAGGCTGAGAAACATGCTTTGTGTTTTCTGCAGCGTGACACTCATCGTGTTCGGATCGGTCTCCAGTAGGCCTGCATCTTTCTTCTGCGCTCAGCTCCTGCAAGATCAAGAACACTGTTAGGAACAGCCTTACCTTGCAGCGCTTCTGCCCATCATTCATCGCTTCTTCTGTTCTGCGGGCATCTTCGGCGGTGTCATTCCCATCCCAGCACGCCGCTTCCTAAGGAAAAGGGAAAAGAACAGAAAAAAGGCATTAGTAAGCATTCAGCAAATCTCCGCTTATTTTTTAAAGAGTGTACGAGCTTCAAACGCTTACCTGAATCCCAGCCACTCTGGGGGAACTGTGTCCAGAACTTCTCATCCATCTGCAAGAGGGAAAAGACACTCCAAGTTAGAGTGGAAACATCTAGAGGCGCTGCATACCACGCTTACTTCATTTCTTCTTCATAACCGGCATCCATGCTGAAAACTTTGCAGCACCTAAACGACACAGAAAAAGAACTCAGTTCATTACAAATACTAAAGGGTCGCATTGCGCTCTCACCCACCTTCAGAGCTACTCCTCAACAGCACGTTGCAATCCCCGGATGCCGGCCATCATCTAAGGAAGGAAAGGAACGAAGTTAGAGAACTGTGCAAAAGACTCATTCTACTTAACTGTCGGACTCTTGCCAGTGAAGTAACTAGGGAGCAACGAGCCTGCATCAATCAACACGCCCCTGCACTGAAAGCAGGACGGAGAGCACACTTTCCAAGAAAACAAGGTGAGCTGCGGATCAAAGGTAAGGGTTGGACCCAGGACAAGAAGGGGTTCAAGCAGACAGACAATAGGGAGTTAAACTCTACCAATCCTGTATTTCAGGCCCAGTCTCCCGTCGAGTAGACTCCAGGTAAGGGTTCGAGGTCTTAAGAGGTCAGAACAGGCTGAGTGACGTCCCTGTGGATACCACGTGAGCATTACAGAACACAAAGCCTCACATCAAAATCCACCTGGGCGTCATGGAAACGTCAGAAACCGACCAGTTAGCCCACATGTTTGGGCAGCTACGTTCCGAAGTACATGCAGCCAGGCAGGAGACCAACACCCTGAGGAGAGAGCCGATAGTAGCCAAAGAACGCACTGATGATTTAAGCCGGCAACTTCTCTAGTCCCAAGCAGGGCATGCACCATTGCCGGGAAGCGTGCCCTCGATGCCAGCACCATCAGCCAATCCCGTTCAGATAACCCTTCCTGGGGCAGTTCCCTTGGCCCTGCCCGAACAAGTTACGGGGATCCCAAGAGGTTTGCAACGTTCATGAACCAGTGCCGCCTGCACTTCCTTTGTAGACCAGGGGCCTTTCCGAATGACCAATCACGGGTCGATTTTGTGCTATCCTACCCGAGTGGTAGCGCCGCGGACTGGTCTGTACCCTTTGTGGCCCAAGACGATCCTTTGCTGCATGACTTCAGGGGCTTTCAGCAGGAGATGGAAAAGCTGTTCGCCCGTTGTACTAATGGGCAGGCATTAGACAACGAACTTCTGTCCCTACGCCAAGGGAATCAAGACCTATTAACATACATAGCCACGTTCAATAGACTCGTAGTTGAAGCAGAATGGCCAGTGGAGAAGAGAACCACGTTATTTCATCAGTTGCAGGGGGAGCTCAATGATGTTCTTGCACAAGTAGTGAACACCCCCCAAAAGACTGCTCAGAATTCATGGACCTTGTTGTTCAACTGGATCATAGTTTGCAGGCCCGAAGAGCAGATCGAACCAGACCGGACCCTCGCCCTATGTATGTGCATTCAAAGGACAATATTGCCCACACAACGGAAGGTTCAGGAGAACCAATGCAAATCAGGGGGGGCGGGCAGATCCCCCTCGACTAAAGCGGAAAGGGATAAAAGGAGACAGCAGCAGTTATGTCTGTACTGTGGAAGGTCAGGTCATTTCCTTAAAGAGTGCCCTGTGAATCCACCAAGGAGGACGGTAGGGGTCACGGACAAGGAAGATACCATCAAGGAATCGGAAAACTCCCCAGCCCGGCAAGTGTAGGGGTCCACTTGTTGAACGAAGAAAGTGAACTACAGACCTCCCATTTTGCACCATCTGTGGTCTTGATCAATCACCAACCACCATCTCGGATGCACGCAGTAAGAGCATACATTGACAGTGGAGCCATTGGGAATTACATCGACCAGGCTCTTGCGGCAAAGATGAGGCTTCCGTTACGCCCTAAATCAACCACCGACACGGTTACCACGGTCGACAGCACGGAAATAGCTTCTGGTCCAGTAGCCCAATGCACTGCAGCTTTAACCCTTCTGTGCCAGGATTCCCTGACCATGTTATCCAGAGAGCGGTCCCCTTGGAGCGGTTCTGGGGGTACCTGGAGGCCTAATCTTGCCATTGGGTTTTCTCCAGAGTTGCGAACAGGTCGAGCTCTGGGAAGCCCCTTTCTGCGAAAATGTTGGAGACTTAGGTCTTTGTGTAGTCGCCATTCGTACTCTGCGGGCAGAGGAAAGTCTCTGCTGAGTTTGTCTGCCAGAAGATTGAGTTCACCTGGTACATGTTGAGAAAACAGGAACATGTGTTTGAAAGCCCACTTCCAGATGTTCTGGGACAGCTTGGATAGTCCTGGAGTGTGAGTGCCCCCTTGCTTGTTCAGGTAGTACATGGCTGTGGTGCTGTCTGTGAGGACCAGCACTGTTTCCCTTGTAGGTGTGTCTGGAAATCCTTGAGTGCTTTGAAGACTGCCAGCAGTTCGAGCAAGTTTATGTGTTTGGACGCCACACTCGGAGTACAAACTCTGTGTGCAGTCTGATGGGATAGGTGTGCCCCCCATCCTGTGAGGGATGCGTCTGTGGTTAGAGTGGCTTCCACTGCAGGGGTGGCAAATGGTTTCCCCAACACAAGGTTTTCCCATCGCAGCGAGAGAACCAAGGCCTGCGAGACTACCACTAGATCGTCCCATTGTCAGCTGGCCTGACACCACTGGCTGTTGAGCCACTCTTGCATTGGGCGCAGGCGCGCGTGAGGTACCAAATAAATACATTATGCCATAATTTCTAGCAGTCGCATGGCTTTGCGTACCGTCACTTCTCGACCAGCTACATATTGAGGGATCTTAAACAGCATATTTTGGACCCGAAATTAGAGCCCCTAGGAATTGCTGGACTTGGCTGGGGTCTAGACTGGACGACTTCTCGTTGATGGAGAAGCCCAGGTGGAACAAAAGGTCTACAGTCTTTTGGGTATTTGAGAAGCAGGTTTCGAAAGAATCCCCTTTAATGAGCCAGTCGTCGAGGTAAGGGTAGACTGGAATGGACAACTTGCACAGGTGTGCCGCTGCTACTGCCAGTACCTACGTGAACACCCTCGGCGCTGAAGCTATGCCAAAGTGTAGCACCTTGAACTGATAGTGTCGGCCTTCTATCATGAACCTGAGGTATTTTCTGTGCGCTGGCAACATTGAAATATGAAAGTATGCATCTTTCATGTCAAGTCTTGTCATGTAATGCCCCTGTGTGAGCAGGGGGATTACCTCCTGCAAAGTCACCATACAAAATTTCTGAGGTTTTACAAATTTGTTCGCTGGGCGCAGATCTAGTACAGGGCGCATGGTTAAATCCTTTTTGGGTACAACGAAGTACAATGAATAAACACCTTCCTTTACCTGTGATAGGGGCACAACCTCTATTGCTCCTTTTTCCAGAAGCAGTTCGACTTCCTGAAGAAGGATGGAGAGGTGTTCCGGTGAAAGGCGTCTTCCCCTTGGGGGTCTGAATGTTGGGGACCGACTGAATTCGATGCAGTAACCGTGGGCTATTGTTGACAGTACCTAGCGGTCTGTGGTAATTCCCCCCCATGCTTGTAGGAATGATGTTAACCGGCCCCGACCAGAGATACATGGGAGGGGACCCAAACTTTCGGGTCATTTGGTGTTGGTAGCCAGGGAGTCTCTGGGAGTGGGGCCCCGACCTCTTCCCTTGCCACGGCGTTGTCCTCTGTGCATATTGTCCACTGGTTCCCTGGGCGGAGGACCAGTTGCTTGTTGAGTATTATTGTTGGTGGTTTTGTCCTTGGCCACGAAAAAAGCGTTTGTTGCCGTACCCTCGTTTATTAGGAGGTCTTGTGATTTGTGACCTATGTCTGGGTCTTCTTCAAAGTCTCTTCCACCTATGTCTGGGTCTTCTTCAAAGCCCTCTACAGGGTCTTGAAGATACTCAGCATTTAAGAACTCATCTTCGTGAAAATGTGGATCCTCTTCAGTGAGATCATCTGTATTAATTTCCTCTTGAACTGGGTCAAAGAGTCTTGGATATTTGGCCATCAGGGGTGGGCATAAACCCATCTAGTTTGTCCATACAAGATTGAAATCTTTCTATAGTCCACTGGGATAACCCTGAATGGTCTAGTGGAGGAAATGTGTGCTCCTCCGCCTCTAGGCATCGAGATCGGTCCCATAGCGTGGAGGATATACCCCCTTCCCCCTCTGAGAAAACTTCTGGTGGGCCGGACACTGGGGATCTATCTTTAGGACTTCCCTTCGACATGTCGACAGGGGCGGAAGGGAAGAGACGAGGTGGGGGAGGTTCCGGCATACCTTCTGTAGATTTCTGCGTCTATCTGGCCTTGTGAACGGGTGTCGGCGCCTCTTTCGCCATCCGTCTGTGATCGTCAGTGGACACTATCCTAGCCAAGCTTTCGACGACTAGTTTGTCCGCCGAGGGCTGGTCATGAACGGTTTTCGGCGGCGCCGGAACCTTTTCACCGACGGTCGCTCTCTTATGAGGCATTTCGTCTGACGTTTTGGTGGTAGCGCCCTTAGTTGTGGACGGCCCAGTCGCTAGTCGCGGCTGCGGGGAGGGTAGGCGACCCTTACGGTCGAGGAAGTTGCCCTTAGATTTGGCGTCTCCGTTGGCACTGGGGCCTTCTTCGACTTGGTCGAGGAAGGGCCGTGGGTTCTGTGTTTAGTTTTTACTTTTCCATGTGCGTCGGCGTCGCTGGGGTGTACCTCCCCATAAGTAGGGCGTGAGCAGAACTTTACGGGGCCGGGGACAGACGCAGAGGAGCGGGAGCGCTCCTTAGAGAGGTCGACAACCTCCGATGCGGAGGTGGCGTTATCACTGTCCCCCTCGTCACATTCGACGGCGGCGGGCGAGTAATCAGCCTTTGACATAGCTTAGGCTGCCCACCTTTTGACCCTGTGGTCCTTCAGTTTTTGAACGGAGGAGTTTACAGGCCGCACAGCCGGCCTCGTTGTGGTCGAGGGGTAAGCAGCGGTTACACCGCTTAAGCTTATCCTTCCACACAAATTTGCCGTTATGAGAGCAAAATCTAAAAGGAGTCCTCTCCATAGCGGAGGATGTGATAATATGTTATAACGACCCCGAAGGAAAGGGGAGGGGAGAAGGAAAGGGGGAGGAGAAGAGAAAGGCATTCTAGAAGAAAGAATAAATGTCTCCAACATTCCCAACTCTCCCTACTGGGTAGGCCGGCGAGGCCGAGCCACGTGTTCTGCAGCGCCGATCGGATTGCCTCAGTCGAAACCACCGCCGAAGATCTTGACTCGGCGGGGAAGTTGCTTAGCCATCGAAAGAGGGCTGGAGGCGTATGAATTATCGATAACTGACAAAAAACGACCAGGGGTCAAATAAATGGTAATGGCAATGTCTCTTACGAGCTCCGCATAAGGCGACAGTATTCTGGGCGGAAAAAAACAATCTGAGGGACCTTGGCGCGTGAGGGATTTTGGGTACACTACACGTCACTATAGGGATAGTATTACAGACACGCCTATGGTCGACGTCCCCTTTTCGACTTTCAAAAAACAAGATGCAATACTGCGCAGTGACCACTGGATGTCGGACTATGCACAGCGTGTGATTCTAAGCAGATTAACAAACATCTGAAATATACATACACTGCTCTCAAGTTTATTCCTGCAGTACAACACATCCTACTAATCAATGATCTAAAGAAATTAAGACTGCTTGTCATCAATTGTACTAGGATTCTTTCAAAAAAGAAACGATGTGCCAAAATATAGGGTTACACCCAACTAGTTCCAGTACAATTATATTCTCCCTCATGAGAAGCACCACCAGCACTTGAAGCCTTCTCAAAATCATTACCCGTTCCCCCAGTTAAGTCATAGGTCAGTAACCAGCATGTCCTACCCATCTGCTTTATTACAGCTGTACCCAAATATTGTCTTTTCACCAATTTTTGTGTTTCCAGATTCTGTACAGAAACCAAGGAAGAGCATACCATATAGTGCCTTAGAGTTAAGTAGGAAATCATGAGGCTATATGGAAAATAAGTACTGAACAGTGCTCTACTTAGGCTTTATTAAAATAAAATCGTTCATTAACTGACCGGTCCTGAAATCCACTACTACAAAGGCAGTCTTCCACAGAAGATCTAGATTGCAATAAGCCACAGACTCAAAGAGCGTGTCACACGACAATCATGTTTACAATGCATTGAAGAGAAAGCACTAGATTGGATTATGTGCATAAACAACCCCTTAAAATGTTATTTAATGGCTTCCTTCTTTTAGAGAAAAAAATATCTGATAAGTCATGATCCAATTATAATTGAGTCAACTGTGAAATAAAGCAGAATCTTTGTCAATTGCCAACGATCAAAGCTAAACCACTGGCCTTTTAATTGTTTTGTGGTAGAATTCTTTCTTGCAAAATACACTAGATGCATGGTGTCTTGTAGTGGTTGTCGAGTTGTCACCATGCACTTTGAAGGTTTATCCAATCTCTGGAAAAATACAGATACAATTCTCCCATGACCCAACAGTTCCTCTTCCAAATTCCCACTATGCTTACTTTGGAGACTTCCCACCATAATGTGTTTTCTTTAGGCAGAGGTGGTTTTAGTTTATTTTGGTATTTCTGGCTGTTTTTCCCAACACACTGTTATTTAAACAACTTGACATTCAGCAAGGGAAGATGTTTGCAACTTTATTGCTCCCTCACATTTTTGTGTGTTTTTAAATGGGAATTGGATTCACTTTCCTAACAAGCAGCATTGTTAATGTGAATGCTCTCCCAATACAGTCTGGATCCCAGCGATACCTCTGAGGTATCATTTAGCTTTCCTGCTATTACTGCCCTTCAGTTGCTTGGTGCCCCTCGTGGACAAGTTTGAGGGTATGCCATCTTCTCTTTGGCCTGCATGAAACCTTTTGCTGGCCATTCGTGCCACATTTCTTGTCTCATCACGATCTTTGGTTTTCAAACCAGAATGCTGAGTTTCTCTCAATTCACCTTCTGAAACAGTGGAGCTCATGCTGAAGCTGTATGCCCTTAGCCTGTCTCAGATGCTGTTGGTGAGACTGCTGTTGGTGTGACCACTTCCTTAAGCCCACTGTGCTTTAGGTTTCCAGTAAGGGTCCTCAGTCTTTTTACTCAAACAGGAGATCTGGTCATGCGTTTAATTTGCTCCTCAACATGCCGTCTCACGCCCACAGTGCTCGGAGATATTGTGAATTCAAAGTAGTGAGTGGACTACATTCTCTGTTTTACTTCAGGCTTTTCAATAATACGGCAAGCCACAGGTGCGGTCTCATGTTCATATAGGTAGGCTTCGGAAATTGCAAAAAGGCTGGTGAGAGTCCTCTACGCAGAACTCGCTGCAATACCCTTTTCCCATGGTTTTATCTCACCAGCCATCTAACCTCCATGAAAAAAAGCTTGTGGGTAAAACCCTTGTCAAATGCAGCAAAGCCTTAGGTTATGACGATGAAGACACTGAATTGCTTTGCTACAAGACCACTGACTCCTGCTAAAGGATTCCAATGAATTCTGCCATTCATGTGCCTTGTCCAAGCAGAGGCTGGATTTGTGGGGAGATGTAATATAGCAAGTGGGAATAGACTACACAATAGACAAGTGTGAAGTTGGAATTTTGTTTTAATTGTTTTTCTGGTAACATAGGAACAAACAAAATTGCTAGACAGTTGGAGAATATTCGTGACTCTTGTGACTCCTTTCTCCCTGGGCCAGTCTTTAAGTTGTATCTTGTCACTTCTCTTGACAATAGGCTTTGGATGAGAGGATAAGTGTCCTTATAGCTTCCTGTGCATCACTTCTGTGCCTTTCATATTATCCTCCTCCTCGATACCCAAACGTGGCCTACCACAGGGCTCTCGGTAGATTCCCTTGTGGCCTGGTATCAATAGGGCTTATGGGCAATCTTTTACTGTCAGATCAGCCTTCTCTCTTATTTCTTAATTTCCCGGCTTGAGGTTGTCAACTCTACTGGTGCCTTCCCTTAGGCCATATCAGTTTGCCCCATTCGCCTCCTCACCTCATTCAGTGACGCGGGATGTTCTCAAACTGCTCCGCCGTAGTATGGGCCCTCTGCTCTGCACTTGGATGTTGCACTGGCACTCCACATCTTACGAAGGATCTACGGGGTTCGTTAACTCACTTCAGCGTTAGCTCCCTAGTCCTTCAGTTGTCATTTCCTCCTCCGTCACGATTGGACTGGGGCGCTGCTACAGCCGCTCAGCTGCTGTTCCATCAGCTTCTCCTGTCTCCGACGATCTGTCTCCTCCTCCGCAAAGGTGGGGGCTTCAACCCTGCGCCGATGCGCTCTCACAGCTGATCATACGGCTTCAGTTGCCGTTGACGAGCTGACTCCTCCGCCAAGTTGGAGCTTCAACGCTGCGGCCTCACAGCTGATCGACCTCACAGCTGCTCTTACGGCTTCAGCTGCCTTCGGCGAGCTGACTCCTCCTCCGCAAAGGTGGGGGCTCGTCTCCGCTCCTCAACTGCGCCCTCTGCGAGGAACGAGCCAGGGCCGTATTACCAGGCTCACAGATGGCGGATACTACGGCCTTCTCCCAACGTTGGGTCTCCATCACGCTCTCTCGACCTCCGCCGATTCACTACAGCAAACTATTATAATGATAATAACTGCACAAGATGCTTAACCCTTCAGGGCACCTCTAACTCAGTAGGCCCATTCATATACGATTTCCTCTTCAGAGATAGCCTTTTCCTCCTCACCCTTCTCTGCAGGCTAAAACACAAAAAAAAAAAAAAAACTGTATTAAAGTAAAGCACCTTCTTGGGAGATTTATCCCTCATTGGAGCTCTCAGATGTCTTTCCAATAGCTATGGCCCTCCCCTCACTTATGACATCATCCGTTTACTCTTCCTGATTAGCACAGGCCCAAGGGGATTTGTAGTTAATTGGCTCCGATATGTCTCAACCTCCTCTGGCATCATCACAGGAGATAAACAGACCAATCTAAAAATGGTTTGGGCACTAGTCCAGCTAGCAAAATCTCAATATCCTATGTCCAATACTCTCATTTATCAAGCGTTTACCAAGTCTGTCTACACCTTCGCCACCCCAATACAAAGTTCTGGTAGTCGCAATCCAGGGGGACAAACAGAATACTTTAAGCAAGCATTGTGCAACTTATGCACATCAACTCTATAAAGGCTGATGGCTGGAACTGGACATTTTCAGTGGCTCACTGCAAATCCACAAATACTGCACAGTCATTCTCAAGGGGGTGGGGGGAGGCTCATTATTTATAGACAAATACTACAAGCTAGTCACTTAATAGTCCGTCTGCTTGCTCATAAGCATGTGCTGTGTGTGTGGACACAAGTGTAATAGGCCAATATGCGTGTCCATGTGCGGGTGTGGTAGAGGAAGAGTGCCAGTCTGTTGAAAAAGGTCAACCACCTTGTACCGAGGATCTTTCCACAACTCCTGCCCCTTAAATGGTCTGATAATTGCATACCCATTAACGACCATCAAAAAGCTCAAAATCCCTCTACTGATAACTACCGCACTTGTGTCCTTAGAAGCAAGGTGGGCTTTCCACTAGTGTTTAAAGCACCCAAACCTTGATTAAATAGCAAACCTTTACCAAGACCATAATATTAATGGCGAGGCTAAAAGGGACTCTGTGTACAAGAAACCCCACTTCCACCCTTAGTGGTGAATGAGTTTGTCCTCAGATGCACAGAAAGGGTTAACATTTTGATTACTCCCCATCCTGACACTACACCACCTCACCGTCACAAGGCCTTTAGTATTTTGAATTAGTAAAAAAATAAATAAAACACTTTATAATCTCACTGTCTGCGCCAGTTATATAATCCAGCTAACCTTTATTTCCGTTTAGTTTTGTTTCTTTAGTAGGCAAAACCAGAAAATGTGTAGTTCAAACCTTTTTGTTGGCGTGGAAGCATACACAAAAGATTCTCCAACAAGCAGGCAGCATGTGCCAATAGAATGAAGCGAACATTGAACGACCTTTTACTGAATCCTCCAAGCACAATATAATGAATGCAAATAAAAACACCAGTATAACCGATTTGAAAAAAATGCAATAAAACTCAATTTCTTAAGTGTTTTACTTCCGAGTCAGAAAGTTTGCTAGGCACCTAGACTCTTCACCTGGCCAATGCGGCCATCATTATGCAGTCAGTATCACGCAAGGTTCATGTCATTGGTTGAAGACAAGCGAACAAGTGTCATTGTAGAAGGTCCAACAAAATGGACCTTTTCCAGTTTCAAGAGTGATCTTAGTCAGCTCTGGAATAAGTTATACATTTGTCTAGTTAGCGGGCGCCCCAAGATTCTGAGATAGAATTAAACTTTGTATTAGCAACAGGTAGAGCGGTGCCTAGATAACTTTTCAAAAAGAACAAGTTACTTTATTACCTGGTAACGTTCTTTCGATGGGATGTTCCTCTGACGTATTCCACATCTTTGACATGAATTTCCACAGCTGTGCTGCTTCGGAAAACTTTTTCGGCGTGGGCGTCCTGCGTTGCTGACGTAGATACGCTCCTTCGAGGACCTCCTCCGACCGTCGACATCACTGGATGTTATATGTAGGACGCATGACGCCCGTAACATCAGTTAAAGTTTTTTTTATCCCCGGAATGCGTGGCACCAATCTTCTGCCAGTAAGCCTTGCGGAAACGGGAGCTGCAATCGCTTAAATTCTGTTGCGGGGCAGGTAGGGAGGGTGCGATGAGGAATACGTCAGAGGAACATCCCATCGAAAGAACGTTACCAGGTAAGACAGTAACTTGTTCTTCAAGGGGATGGTGTCCTCCAATGTAGTCCACATCTTTGACAGACTCCCAAAGCAGTACCAACGTAAGAAGGTGGGAAAAGAATTTAGAATTTTTTAGAATGCCCAATCAAATTGCAGAATAGAGGACTGCCTTGCCAAAGGCCAAATCTCGCCCATGGATAGAGTCCAGGGAATAATGTTTCACAAAAGAATGGACAGAGGCCCATGTGGCTGCTTTGCAAATATAGCGAATCGGAACACCCCTCTGTAGTGCCGTGGAAGCAGCCATACCCCTAGTAGAAAGACCCTGTAAGCCTACTCGAGGGTCCTTTCCCGCCAAACGATAACATACAGAGATCGCCAAAATGATCTATCTAGACAAGGTCTGCTTGGAAACATGGCCTAAACGCCTTCCAGCATAACAAATAAAGAGCTGATCGTCCACTCTGACCCGGGACATCCGTAAGAGATAGAAACTCAAAGCTCTCCTAGGATCCAACCTATGGAGCCTCTCCTCTTCCTTACCAGGATGTGGAGGCGGATAGAATGCCGGAAGAATTATCTTCTAGCTCAGATGGAATTCCGACACAACCTTCAGAACAAAGGAAGGCCGTCCCCCAAGAACAACCCTGTCCTTATGGAACACAGTGAAGGGTGGTTTGGCGGAAAGTGCCTGCAACTCACTCACACTGCGGGCGGCAGTAACCGCAACTAAAAATACAGTTTTAAAGGACAATAGTCGCAGCGGACAAGAATACAAGGGCTCAAACGGAGGTCCCATTAGGAACTTTAAAAGCAAATTCAAATGCCATCCTGGCACATGGAAAGGCGACGGTGGAAACGCACGTTAGCCCTTTTAGGAACTGAGAAATCAAAGGGATTTTAAAATAAGAACATTCCTCAGGCGAGCGCTTAAATATGGACAGCGCCACCAGGTAACCCTTAATGGTACCCACATGCAGGCCCTTGTGGGCTAAAGAAAGCAAAAAAGAAAACCAAAGGAATGCAAAATTGGAAAGGATCCACATTCTGAACCCTGCGCCAGAACTTCTTCCGACGGCAACGGTACAGGGATTTCGTTGCAGGCCTTCTGGCCGAAAGCAACACATACATCACGTACCAATCCTTATATCTCAGCCTTTCAGATACCAAGCTTGAAGGCTGAGTGCCTTGACCTCTGGATGGAGAACTCGACTCCCCTCCCATGAGAGCAGATCGTCTCGGTAGGGAAGACGACGTGGAGGGCAGATAGACATGTCTAGAAGGTCCGGGTACCACGCTCTCCGGCCCAAGCTGGAGCAATGAGGATCATCCGGGAACCGAACCTCCGCAACACCTGCGGAATGACGGGGACTGGAGGGAACGCGTACAGCAGTGGGCAGGACCACTCTACTACGAACGCGTCCCCTAAGGCTCCTCTTGGAGGAAATTCCCACGAGCAGAATCTCTCGCACTTCTGGTTGACACTGGTGGCGAAGCGATCCACTTGTGGGATTCCCCAGCCAGCTCCCACTCGTGAGAGACAGTGCTCTGCATGCTCAGAGCGTCCGCCGCTACGTTTTCGTCTCTGGACAGATGAACTGCGAGCTCGAAATTTCCAGCTGGATGGCCCAGAACCAGAGCTGCATCACCACTCTGCACAGTGGGAGTGACTCTGCCCCCCCTTTTTGTTGAGGTAGTGCATGGCCACTGTATTGTCCGTCATAATCAGGACATTCTTCCCCGCACAAACGGCAGAAAAGCCTTGAGCTCCCCAATCCATGAGGTATGCGTCCGTCACGATCGTCACCTCCGGCCACGGTTGCCAAAACGGAGCCCCTTTGAACATATTTCCTTCGATGGCCCACCACAGAAGGTCCTGGGCGACCAAGGACGGAATCTGAACCGGGTCCGACATCATGCCGGAGAACTGCGACCACTGCTTCTTGAGTGCCTACTGCAGAGATCTCATCCACAGCCTGGCCTCTGGCACCAGTAAAATGCAGGATGCCATGAGGCTGAGCAACCTCAAGAACTTGAACGCCGGGAGACTCTGGGCACATTGAAACTTGTCCACCATCTGCAGAATGTGGCAAGCCCTCACCTGGGGAGGCGAACACTGCCCCAGGAATGTGTCTAGCACTGCCCCAATATACTGGAGCCGCTGGGTAGGTGTCACATGGGACATGTTTAAGTTGAGGGAGAAGCCCAGCTTGTGAAGGGAGTGGCAGGTGACGTACAGATGATCCAGAACTTGCTCGGGAGAGCGCGCCCTGAACAACCAATCGTCCAGCTAGGTGTAGACTTGAATCCCCCCTTTCCTGAGATGCACTGCCACCACCACCGTCAGCTTGGTGAAGACCTTCGGGGTGGAGGTCATTCCGAACGGCAGGACCCGAAACTGAAAATGCAAGTCGCCAGCCGCGAACCTCAGGTACTTCCTGTGCTTGGGATGAATCGGCACATGAAATTAAGCATCTTTGAGGTCGAGAGACACCAGGGCTTGGAGGACTTGAGAAAGACTAACCATCTTGAACTTGTCCTTCCTGAGGAGCTTGTTCAAACCACGCAAGACCATGATGGGTCTCAATCCTCTGTCTTTTTTCGGGATAAAAAAATATGGGGAATACCATCCCTTGTTCCTCTCCGCTACAGGTACCAGTTTTATGGCACCGTTCTCTAGCAGGGATAGGATTTCCTGTGCAAGGAGAGGATTCTGACGCTGATGCTTCAAAGAGCATTTCCCAGTGAATTCTTGTGAGGCCTCTGCCGGAAAGTAAGACAGTAGCCGTGGGCTATGATCTCAAGAACCCACACATCTGAAGTAATGGCACGCCATTCTACAAGATACTGCCCCAGCCTTCCCCCAACCGGCGAACCATGGGACATGGCTTCATGACTGAGCGGAAGCGGCTGCGACAGTGCCTGAGGGCAAGGAGGCAACTGCCAGAGTGCTTTGGCACCACGAGTACCTTGCTTACCACCTCTGGTACTCCTACGATGGCCCCTTTGACTGGCAGCTCCCCTCGATCTACCAAAGGAAGATTAGTATCAAAAGGAACCTCCCCTCCATTGCTGTCCCCTAAGCGGAAAAGGCAGAGGTTGATGCACTGCAGCGCTCAAGGACTTCGCTGCAGCTTTGGAGGTCTGCAACCTCTCAACGCTCTCGTCAGCCTTGCTGCCAAAAAGATGGACACCATCAAAGGGCACGTTAAGAAGCCGGGACTGTACATCAGGAGCAAACCCAGACTTGCGCAACCATGCACATCTGTGCATCACGGTGCTCGCCGCCATGGATCGGCTGACAGTCTGCCACGTCCAGACCCGACTGAACGGCCACGTCCAGACCCGACTGAACGGTTTCATACATGGCATCCTTGCCATCCTGAACGAGGCCAAGAAAACCATCCGATTCCTCCCCTTCGGGAATATGTTCAGCCGCCAACGACACAATTCCACAGAGTGCGCGTGAATCTTGCAAGGGCACAAACGGAGTTGGCTGCCTTAAAAGCCATACCCCCAGAAGAAAATACCTTCTTCGCCCAACCATTAAAGCGTTTGTCGTCCCCATCAGGAGGGATTGTAGGGTACGTAGCCTGCTTTGCTTGGGCCGTAGCCGCCTGCACCACCAACTCTCTGGAGTACGGTGTGTAGACAAGTAGCAGGGGTCACCACTGGCTGGTGGTATTTTTTCAGCAACGACATTCACTGCCGGTAGACTCTCTGGAGCAGTCCAAGCCGCTGCCACCCTTCTTTGTAAGGCCATATGAAATGGCAACACCGGGTCAGTGGGTGGACCTTGGTCCAAGACATCTGTCCGGTCACCCTGCAGAAAACCCATAGGTGGAGAAGACCACCCCAGATTCTCTGTCACCCTCGACATGAGGTGCCTGTACAAGGAGTCAGCATGTGTACCAGACTCCCGCCTGCCAAATTCAACCTCCGGGGAGGTATCAAGATCACTTGCGTCATGTAAAGATTGACAAAGGTCTTCCAACTGGCTATGACCAGACAACAGGTCATCAGGAACCTCAGGAGGCACAACCCCCTCTTCATCAGACCCTTCCTCTACCTCCGAAATGTACTCCAAGGGTTGGAACAAGTCCACCCTGGGAGGAGGAACAGAGTATGGGTCAAATATAGGGTGCACAGACTTGCTGAGCGCCTGCTTCCACAGCTCTCCGGGGTACCTCTGGCAAATTTTCCTTGAAAGGCGTCGATGGAAGTGGCGTCGGAGGCGCCGACGACGGCTTCGAGGCGGGAACCCCCCCCAACCCACCGAGTGTGTACTTAGACAGCCTCGGCGCTGATGACTTTCTCAGAGCCGGAGCCTCAAGCAAGACCCGACGCACACGGCGCCGATGGAGTCTATGCCTTCTTCGAAGGCCTCACAGGCTCCCACTGTCTCGACGGCGTCGAGGACCGGGACCTGGAGCAGGCACGGTGGCGATCATCTTTGTCCGATCAGGACCTCGACGGTTCCCGGTGATCGCGCCGACCGCCCGAGCCTGAAGGCGTGCCAGCGGTGGCTCTAGCGCATTCCTTGCCGGCTTCTCTCGAAGGCGCGGACACAGTGCCCTGCGATCTGAAAATCGCCATTAACTGCCGGCGGAATTCATCCCATTTGGCCGGCGACGAGTTGTGTCGTGGGACAAGCCACTGCCGACTGGCGGAGCCCTCATACGAGGACGGGGAAGGCGACCAGTGACAGCGCTTCCGTGAATGCCTCAAGGAGGCAGAGGAATGGTGGGACCCACTCCTAGAACGAGACCCCCCCTGGACTAAGGCCGACGCGGAGAGCTGCCCCTTGAATCGTCAGTCGAATGTCCAGCAGATTAGACTTGCAGGGTTTGGAAACCCTACCTAGCGACAGCTTCTTCTTCCACTCCCGCAAGGCCTTTGACGTCGAAGACTGGCATTCGTCGCAGTCATCGGTGGCGTGGCTCTCGCCAAGGCACCAGAGGCAGACGCTGTGCGGGTCCATAAGTGACATCTTGGAACCGCAGTCCCGACACTCCTTGAAGCCGGACTTCGGGGTAGCAGAAGACGAAGACATCTTTTCTGGTAACAATAGAAGAACCTATGCAACAAGATAGAACTGAGGCGTGACGAGATTTTGAAGCGAACATGTTCGTGGAAAAAACTGAACTGAGGCTACGGGCGTCGTGCATTCTACATATAACATCCGGTGACGTTGACTGTCGGAGGAGGTTGATACGCTCCTTCAAGGACTTCATCGACGCAGGACGCCCACGCCAAAAAAGTTCTCTGAAGCAGCACAGCTGTGGTAATCAATGTCAAAGATGTGGAATATGTTGAAGGACACAATCCCCTCGAAAGGGTCAATTGTTGCTAGTTTTATGAAATAAACTAATGGAATGACATTGAGGATCAATCATCATCCAGGAATGGAAGGCTAGCTTTTAGATTTGACGGCAAAAAGGGAACATTTAAAAACAAACATATCTTGTAGTCTGTCCATCATGAGCTAATTTATAAAGCAACAGAGGTGGATGATAAATCCAAGTGAGGTTGACAAGGCATAAATGAAAGCAATGCAAATGAAAAACAACTGCAGACTGTTGAAATGTCCTACCTTCCTCGTTAGTAGACTTTTGCGCCTCATACCACAAGCCTCCAACTGCAGACGCCCTCGCAATGCCAGTTCGATCAACATACAGCCTCGTAATCCAGATGAAATGCAGTCATTCCAAAAAGATGTGTAACCCTGAAATAAGGAAATACGTCAAATAAAGACACAAACAGTATGATCTGACAGTTTATTCAAACTGTAGCGTAACAAAGAATGGATGAGCTTATGCCGTGTATATGGATGTCTGGTAATAGAATATGGCCCAAGGGCCTGTAGCATCTTCATCTCTTGAAGTGTACTTAATAAGACTAGCAGCGCTGACAGATCTTATTAGTATCCTCAGGCTATCTGCTTCACATTCATGCTGGCAGGCATTCTCCAGAGGGCACCCAATGTCCTTGACACATCATCGCGCACAAGTCAACATAATCGCGCAATAAGGAAGAGGACCCTCGCGTGCATTGCATCCTTTCTGTTCCTGAGATAACCATGGAGATCCCGACATCGTTAGTGAGCGCTTCAACTTGAGCCCTGTGGTGCTGCATTCGCCACATCTCAGGACACATGGGCAGATCACCTTACAACTGAAAGTATAAAACGCCATGAAGTACATATCCAGTGCAAGTGACAAAGGTTTGCACTTTTAGATTATTGAAACCTTACCTGGGACGTAAGGGCACCGGTCAACTAAACACCAACGCACACAGCAGGGCATCATAGATTTACCTGATCAGCGCTGTGATCCCCGTATTCTGGAGTCCTAACTCGCTTCCTGTGCACATTTTGGGCTTCACGTTCAAGTGTTGCAGACAACCTTATTCTAAGATAAGTACCAAGCCCTTTTATATAGCATTGCCGTTTATCACCCCTTTTCTTTGAATAGATAGTTGAAAATTCCTTGCTGTCAAGTATATATACAGCACTGAGCAAATGCCTTCTGATCCTACGGTGCGCAGCCGCACTCTAAAGCGTTTGTCACGTTGTAAGTGTTTATTTTACTTTGTGTATGTGCTACTAGGAAAAGTAATAAAGTTAATCATCGCAGTGACCATTTTACTCCTAGTCAATTGTCCCTTTTCCTCCATACTTCTGGGACATTCCATCCTTCCAGGCGGGACAGAAGCACTTTTGTCAAACAGCATAACAAATTAAATATTTGTCCTTTTCTTTTTATGTGGGGCCACAGCACGTGGCCCCCGCCCTCCTGAGCTCCGCCCATGCATCACCCTTCAGTCCATTTCTATTGCCAGGGATGAGACCATTTAAGCAATAATAGGGGATACTTTAGAGGTGACGGCGGGCAGGCATATGGAGGAAAGAGGACTATGGACTAGAAGTAAGATAGTCACTAAGGTGAGTAACTGTTATACGTCCCGTGCCCTTTCCTCAATATTTGTGGGAGATTCCCCAAGCACAACCAGAGGAAGTAAGGGTGGATGGAAAATCCCGTCATTAAAACAAGCTTTTGTGGACAGCCTGGCCAAATTGAGCATCAGCCCTGGAGTTCAGGTCTAAGCAGCAATGCTTGCAGAAAGCTGATGAGGAGGCCCACGTAGCCGCCTTGGCGAGGATTCCCAAGGAACATACTTTTGGAAGGCAACAGCAGCAGCTTTGCTGCAAACTAGATGAGCATGGATGCCCTTAGGCGGTTGAATGCCTTAGATCGTAGAAGCCTCTGAAATGCATGAGGAAATCCAACGTGGGAGCTAATTTAGGGTCACCGAACGTAACAGTTGTGATGACCTTCTGAGTTCACCCGTTCTATCGAGGTAAAACTTGAGAGCTTGCCTGACTTCGTGATTGTGTAGAACTCTCTCAGCATCAGATGCCGGGTTCAGGAAGAAGACTGGTAAGGAGATAGACTGATTCAAATGAAAGTCGGTAACCACCTTAGGAAGGAAGGATGGATGAGTGCAAAGCACAACTTTATCCTTGTGGAAAGTGAGGAACGGATGTTCCACAGAAAGCGATTGGAGCTCACTTACTCACCTTACGGATGCTATGGCAATCAGAATAGCCACCTTCCAAGAAAGGTACTTAAGATCAGTAGTGGCCATGAGTTCAAACGGCTTATGGCATAAAGCGGCGAGGACCACATTTAAATCCCATTTGGGATGAGGAGTGCGCACTTGCGGGAAGAGATGAAGGAGCCCAGCAAAATGCCTTTTGATGACTGGATTAGTCTATGAGAAGCAACAGCTGTCTGTGGACAGGTAGGCCGCAATGGCAGATGAGCAAGTTTTGCAATTCTGCAAGACGGAACATGAATGCCAGAATCGGTCAGGTGAGACACAAAGGATGGAACAGGGTCGACCGTAGCATGCCTGGGGCCGAGCTGTTTAGCTAAGCACCAGTGACAAAAACGGAGCCATTTGCTCCTATATTGGGCCCTCGTAGAATGCTGCCTAGCCGTTTGGATAATGTGCATATTATCCTCGGACAGATGACTGTGCTCAAGATTTGAATTCCGGCACCAAGCTGACTAAAGGGTGGCTGTGGGGGTGAGAGGGTGTTAGGGGAGGGCTGTGCCTCAACTGGTGATCGCTCTGGTGAAGAAGGTTGGGTATCAGCCGAAATCTCATCGGGGGAAGAATCGACAGATGCTGAAGTTTCGCCAGGAACACAGCCAGGAGTTACAGATAATGGATATGAAACTGCCTATCCTGAGGCTTCCACAGGTCAAATACTTCAAGGTGACGCTGCGTTGCTCCCCACCCCAGAAAGGAGTCGTCCGTGGTAACTGTCACTTGTGGGCAGGGTTCCTGGAAGGAGGCCACCTCTGAAAGGATGTTGGTTGAGGACCACCATTGTAGATCCGCTGTCATGCAGGATGGAACTGGAATTATCTTGGAATCCAGATCCGATGCCCAAGACCAGCAGCTCCGAAGAGCTAGCTGGGTGTGCCTCATCTTCAGACATGTAAGAGGTAGGGCTAGCATGCAAGAGGCCATGAGACCCTGAAGTCTTTGGAACCACCAGGCCGTCATGTGCAAGGACTGGAGGAAGAGCTGACACGTGGTCAATAGGTCTGCAATCCTGTCCGCCGTTAGGAACACCCTGGTGCTGACTGTATTCCAACGGAAACACAGGAAAATCAGGTCTTGAGAGATCGTCATGGACGATTTCCGCCAATTCACCAACAGCCCAAGATGGAACAGGAGCTGCAGGAGAGACTGAAGATTGGTCAAGACCGTCTGGGAGCAAGGACTGCGCAGGAGCCAATCGTCCAAGTACGGATATACATGAACCCCCTGCAGTCTGATGAAAGCTGCGATGACCAACATCTTCGTAAAGACATGCAGCGCCGGGCTGAGACCAAAAGGGAGTACACAAAACTGGAAGTGTTCTGCTCCCACAGAGAACCGCATATATTTCCGGTGCGGGCTCCAAATCAGAATGTGGGCTTCCTGATGGATGGCCCAGAACTCGAGCTGCATCGCCTCCCTGCACAGAGGAAGTGACCCTGCACCCCCTTTTTGTTGAGGTAGTGCATGGCCACTGTGTTGTCCGTCAGGATCAGGACACTCTTTCCTCGCACTGTCGTCAGAAAAGCCTTCAGGGCTAGCCTGACGGCCCTCAGCTCCAACAGATTGATATGGAGTCTGGACTCCGGAGACCAACGACCGCTGAGGCCGTTGGCATGAGCTCCCCATCCCGTGAGGGATGCATCCGTCACGATAGTCACCTCCGGCCAGGGAAGCCAAAATGGAGCCCCCTTCATCAAGTTGCCTTCGACGGCCCACCACAGAAGGTCCCGGGCGCCCGAGGGCGGCACCTGAACCGGGTCCGACATCCTGCCGAGGACTGCGACCATTGCGTCTTGAGTATCCACTGCAAAGACCACATCCGCAGGCGAGCCTCTGGCACCAGAAGAATGCAGGATGCCATGAGGCCCAGCAACCTCAAGAACTCGAACGCTGGGAGCGTCTGGGCATGCTGAAACTTGTGCACCATCTGCTGAATGTGAAGAGCCCTCACCTGGGGAGGAAAACACTGCCCCAGGGAAGTGTCGAGCACTGCTCCGATGTACTGGAGCCGCTGTGAGTGGCAGGTGACGGACAGATGATCCAGGACTTGCTCGGGAGCGCTCCCACTGATCAACCAATCGTCCAGGTAGGGGTAGACGTGAATCCCCCCCCTTGCCTGAGATGCGCTGCCACCACCACCATGAGCTTGGTGAAAACCCTTGGGGCGGAGGTCAATCCGAACGGCAGGACCCGAAACTGAAAGTGCGAGTCGCCAACCGCGAACCTCAGGTACTTCTTGTGCTTGGGATGGATCGGCACATGAAAGTAAGCATCCTTGAGGTCGAGAGACACCAACCAGTCCTGAAGCTGAAGGGCCTGGAGGACTTGAGAGAGAGTAACCATCTAGAACTTGTCCTTCCTGAGGAGTTTGTTCAAACCGCGCAAGTCCATGATGGGTCTCAATCCCCTGTCTTTCTTCGAAATAAAAAAATAAGGGGAATACCATCCCTTGTTCCTCTCCGCTACAGGCACCAGTTCTATGGCGCCTTTCTCCAGCAGGGCTTGAATTTCCTGCACAAAGAGCGGATCCGGACTCTGCAAAGAGAGGTTCCCCGGTGGATTGTCGCGAGGCCTGTGCCGAAAGGGAAGACAGTAGCCGTGGGTTATGATCTCCAGAACCCACACATCTTAAAGTAATGGCTCGCCACTCTACAAGATGCTGCGCCAGCCTTCCCCCAACCGGCGAACCATGGGACATGGCCTCATGACTGAGTGGGAGCAGCTGCGGCGTTACCGGAGGGAAAAAAGGCAACCGCCCAAGCGGCCTTGGCACCACAGGTACCCTGTCGTCCACCTCTGGTACCCCTGCGTTGGCCTCTTTGACTGCCAGCTCCTCTCGCTTTACTGAAGGACGAGTAATAGCGAAAGGAACCACCCCTCCACTGCTGTCCCCTAGGACGAAAAGGCGGAGGTTGGCGAACTGCAGCGCCCAACGACTTCGCTGCAGCTTTTGAGGTCTGCAACCTCTCAAGGCTCTCATCAGCCTTGCTGCCAAAAAGGTGTTCACCGTCAAAGGGCATGTTGAGGAGCCGGGACTGCACATCAGCAGCAAACCCCGACTTCCGCAACCACGCAAACCTGTGTATCACGGTGCTCGCCGCCATGGACCTACTGACGCATTCAGCTAAGTCCAAACCCGACTGCATCCTTACCATCCTGGACCATTGCAAGGAAACCATCCCGTTCGTCCCCTTCGGGAATATGTCCAGCCGCTAACGCAACACAGTTCCACAGAGTGTGTCTGAAACGAGACAAGGCACAAATGGAGTTGGCCGCCTGAAGCGCCATATCACCAGAAGAAAACACTTTCTTCGCTCAGCCATCAAAACGTTTGTCGTCCCTATCAGGAGGGATGGTAGGGTACGCCGCCTGCTTTGCCGGGGCCGTGGCCGCCTGCACCACCAAACTCTCCGGAGTGGGGTGCCTGGTCAAGTAGCAGGGGTCGCTACTGGCTGGACGGTATTTTCGCGACAAGGATCTGCCCACCGCCGGGAGACTCTCCGGAGCAGTCCAAGCCGCCGCCACCCTTCTCTGCAAAGCCATATGGAACGGCAGTACTGGGTCAGTTGGGGGACCAACATCAAGGATGTCCGTTAGATCATCCTGCACAAACTCCCCTGTGGGAGCAGACCATCCCAAGTACTCAAACCCTAGCCATAAGGCTCCGGTACGAGGAATCGGCATGAGAGCCAGGCTCAGGCCTACAAAACTCCACCTCCGGAGAGGTGTCCAGTCCACTGGCATCATGCAGTGACTGCCTCAAATCGTCAAACTGACTATGGCCCAAGACAATTTCATCTGGAACCTGACTAGGAACCAGGCCATCAGAATCCTCATCCGCCTCTGAAATATATTCCAGGTGGCGAAAAGAAGGCACCCGAGAGTGCTTGCTCTTAAAGGATAGTTCCGGGACTTTTTTTTTATTGTTCCTATGGATCGGCCATGTGTTTTTAAGCATAAATCGGTAGATCGTAGAAAACATTCCTATGGACCTTACCCGACTTTTCGTCCATTAACGCACTCGAAAACATCCGCCATTTTATGATAATCCTATCATTTCCCCCCATCGCCCTGGCTCACCTGCTTTTGCGGCACTAAATCAAATCCCCCGCCCCTGAAACAGACTTGATCAAAACATTCATATTCCCCGCCTCTATCCGTGACGTGACTGTGCTGCGTAGGCAAACGCGCCCAGGCGTCTTCTACGCGACTCCAAACAGAACCAGGAAATCAACACAGATGAGCTCACACAACACAGCGCGCCACAATTGGGATTAAACCGCAAGATTGTAAATTTGGTAAAGTACATTTATTTGACATCAAATCTTTTGAGAATATTCAGCGATTTGCATTTTTATTTGCTCACGTTCCAAAAAGTTCGTTTAGAGGCACACGATGTTCCTTTGCTGTACACAGGGTCTTAGATCATCTCACAATACAGCGCCACAATTCGGAATATGAAACTGTGGTTTAAAAGCTAACAGCAAGATTGTACATTTGGCAAAGTACATTTATTGGACATCAAATGTTTTGAGAATATTCAGCGATTTGCATTTTTATTTGCTCACGTTCCAAAAAGTTTGTTTCGAGGCACACGATGTTCCTTTGCTGTACACATGGTCTTAGATCAATGAATTTTTATTTGCTCTCGATCCAAAATATTTCGTCTTGAGGCAAGCGATGTTCGTGTGCAGTACACAGGGTGTTGGTTTACGATAAAATAAGCTCTTCGGTCGCACTGATAATCGCATGGCTGTTCCAACAACGAGGCACTAGGCCACCACAACGGTCTGTATGTTGCATCTAGCCATTAGTACCGCGTAAGGGCATACTTGTACTTGGCGATCGTCCCACAAAATGGTCAGGGTGCTAACGTTGTTCACGCGGAGAAGCAATTGGCGATTATAGAAGCCATCCGCCGGTGTCTGGTACTCGTGACACAGACAATAATGGATGATGTACCTATTTGAAAAACATAAAAAATGAAATTAGTCTCACCATCAGATCTTTATTAAAATTATTCATTTTATATATTAGGTCGGGAAATTATTTCATAGCTAGGACAGTGCAACTGGGTTTTATACGTCAAGGGGGGGCTGTAGGATACTGAGACAGTCCCCCAGTGCAGGGGTTGACAGGGAGTGCAGGTGGAGAGTGGAAGGGCCCAGGACCGAGGTCGCAGACAGTGGACCAGTTGTAGCAGGGGAGAGGGAGAGAGAAAGCAGAAGCAAAGAGGAAGGTTTTGAGGTGCTTCCGTAAAAGGAGACGGTTCTCCCCAAGATAGTGCGCGGTACAAAACAATATGCCACATAGAACGAACAAGTACAACTTAACCCGTCTTTATGTCAGGTTTCCTTCTCTTATTCAAGTTTCCTTTTCATTATTTATCCTTTTCAGATTAGCTTTGTGTGGGTGGGAAGTTTTCCATTATAGTTGGTTAGGCCTTAACTTGATGATTCAGAATCCTGGTTCTGACCCAAGGCAAGATGGAGCCTCACAGTGACAGCTCTGATTGGCTAGAAGACAATGCTGAACAACAATGAACATTCTAAACTGTCACTCTGTGCCTTTCATCATCAAAACCCCATCTGAGAGGACGTGTTCAGTGGCTGCTCCTGCTTTAGTATTAGGCCTGGTGGATTTTATCCTTCAGATCTCAGCAGTTGAGCGGCTACTTTCTTGGGGGTTCAGGAGAAGTCTTCAGCTGGCAGGAATTCGTTTTGGAAGATAGGAAAAGCAGGAAATCTTTGTGAATTCGCTAAGGAGATAAGTGACTTTATTTCTACTGTAAATCTGTTCATCTTAAATACAGTCTCCTTGAAAATTTGTTAAAAGTAGTGTTTCAACTAAAACAATTGAACTATCGGTGTGCGCTTGTGTTTCCAGTGCGGTGTTCCTTAGCGCGAGATTTTGACTGTAACGTGCGTATTCAAGTGAGCGCGTGCTTTCTAGCGTTTGTATTCCGAGCGCGAGCAGAGGTTGGTCTCGTGCCATTTTAAAAGCGCGTGTGTTTTATTGCGCGAGAGATCCTTTTCGCCAAAAGCTATACGCAGCGTGAAATACAAAGCGCGTGTGAAATATAAAGCGCGTGTGAAATACAATGCGCGTGTGATTTTTAGCGCGAGTATACAAAGCGCGTGTGAAGTATAAAGCGCGTGTGAAATACAATGCGCGTGTGATTTTTATCGCGTGTGTACAATGCGCGTGTGAAATACAATTCGCGTGAAATATAAAGCGCGTGTGATTTTTATCGCGTGTGTACAAAGCGCGTGTGAAATACAAAGCGCGTGTGATTTTAAGCGCGAGAATCTGTTCGTCGCGTGCCTTGTGAGTGCGCGTGTGTTTTTTCCATCGCGAGTAATTTTGCGCGTGACAATCACTTCGTTGCTTTTGAACTCAATAGCGCGGGTGTTCTTATTTCGCGTGTCTCGCAGGAGAATATTATTGCGCGTGTGGACCATTGCGCGTGTGAATTGTTGCGCGTGTGGATTTTTTGCGCGTGTGGATTACTTGGATCGCGCGTCTTCATCCGTTTGCGCGTGTTCTTCAACCAGGATGATTTCTATGTGAAGTTCAACGATTAATGGAAATAACCTGCGTGTGCAGTTAGCACGTTTTTTCCTCTTTCTTCAAGGATTCAAAGACTCAAGATAATTATAAATAGTTTGAAAAGTTTTGATATTACAAGAAAGAACATTTTAAAGACAATCTAATTGAACTACCAGTGCAAGTTGGAAATAAGACAAACAAAGAACTAAAACTTCCAGTTTTGCCTAATGTAAGAAGTTGCTGGGAATTTCTAGTATCGCAAGTAAGAGAGATTTTCAGCTTCTTATCCGCTTCTCTAAGAAATTTCAAGAGAAGAACCAGGTAGGATTCTCAATTATTAGTTAAGGATTAATTACTTCCCATTCATAAGGTTAAGTAAGTGAATTAAGAAAGTGTATATGTTATTCTTTATCCTCTGCAGGTTCAGCACTGATTAGCCTTGACGCAGTCTGCCTGGTGTTGTTTTGTTGTCCCATTCCCCCTTTCCCTTTGGGGTGTAGTTTACAGAGCTGTATTGAAAACTAGTTCTGGGAAATACATCTCAGGGGGATTGTCGGGGGTTCAGCAGCTTCCGCGGATACAGGACCTCTCAGCCTGACAGAATGAAAGGCCAATAATTTAGTCCGCCCGAGCTGTCATGAACCCCGACGAATCCATGGAGATGTTAGGATCTTTGATTAGGGAGTTACGGGAGGAGTTGAAAATTTCTCGGGATGAGAATGCTTTACTTAGTCAAAAGGTGGATGACTTAAGTGTTAAAGTTACACAAATTCAACAGAGGGGAGAAAGGAGAGAGGATGAGGTTTCAGGGGGCGCAGGTTCTCCACCAGAGTTAGAAAGAGAAGATCAGTTACCACACATACAACGGGCGCCTACAGTGGCAGAAGGGGTAAGGAGTATAATTATGCCAGTGCCTTTGGCGTTCCCAGAACATTATCATGGGGATTCCAAGAGATTTAGGGTGTTTTTAACACAATGTGAATTACATTTTATGAGTAGACCAGAATTATTTCCATCGGATGCTTCTAAGATAACATTTATGTTGTCATATCTTTCTGGGGAAGCATCTGCTTGGGCTGGGTTGTTGGTGAGTCAAAAGAGTGCGGTTTTAGAAAATTATACCAACTTTTTAGAGATATTCCGAAAAATGTTTGATAGAAGACAGCTATCTCTGGAAGTGGATGGTGAACTTTTAGAATTAAAACAAGGTAATAGAGACTTGATTGCTTATATAACACAATTTAAGTCCCTTGTGTTAGAAAGCAAGTGGCCCGAGGCTAAACAAGCCTCGTTTTATCGGGGCCTTAGAGATGAGTTAAAGGATGCCTTGTCTGGAGTAGTTGAACGCCCTCCTACTTGTGAAGGTCTGATTGATTTGGTTATTCAATTGGATTTCCGTTTGAGTGAAAGGAAGGCAGAGAGACATCATGGTCAGAGTGATGTAAAGTCTATACTTAGAGTAGATAGACCCAAAATAGAGAGTAGACCCAAAGGGAATAATTCATCTCCAAGAATCAGAGGCCCGTTAACAGTGGAGGAAAAGACTAGGAGGAGAGAGAATAATTTGTGTTTATACTGTGGAAGAGGTGGGCATTTTTTAGGAAACTGTCCTTACACTCCCAAGAAGACTTCTTCCTCAGCAGTCAAGGTACAACAGATCGCCAATACGGTGCAGACAGCGGTTCCTCATATAACCATAAATGTATCCTTATTTTTTGATTTGGAGTGTAAGGGAAATGGTCCTGTAATGATTGACTCTGGTGCGACTGGGAATTTCATGGATTGGGGTCTGGCCAAATCGTTGGGAATTCCAATTATTCTGAAGGAGGTTGTAGAGCAGGCTAGGGCTGTTGATGGTACATGTTTATCTTCTGGTCCTATTACTCATAGAACTGGTTCTTTAACTTTGGAGTTATCAGGAGGTCACAGAGAGATAATTTCATTTGAGTTAATTGATGCCCCTTTGTTGCAGATTATCTTAGGCATGCCTTGGCTTACTCTTCATAATCCCCTAATTGATTGGAGTGCTAGGACAATTGACATGCAATCTGATTTTTGTAAAGAGAATTGCTTTTCAGGAAGTCTCTTAGAGGAAGAGGTAAAACAAAGTAATTCTGTATCTAGTTTTCTGGCTGAGACTGGAATTGGAGGTCATGATGTGGGAGCTGTAGTGGGTCAACTTCCCCAGTGTTACAAAGATTTCTGGGACGTATTTGATGAGAAAGTGGCAGGAGAATTACCACCCCATAGATCCTTTGATTGTAAAATTGAACTGGAGCCAGGAACAATTTTGCCTAGTAGTAGGGTATATGCTCTTACTGAGAAAGAGAATGATTATTTAAAAGAATATTTGTCGGAAAATTTGGCCAAAGGATTTATTCGTCATTCTAAGTCACCTGCGGCCTCTCCTTTATTTTTTGTACCAAAACCGGATGGCTCGCTTAGAACTTGCATAGATTATCGAGCAGTTAATAAAGTCACTATTAAGAACCGGTATCCTCTTCCTCTCATCTCAGAAATGCTTAATCAAATACAAGGAGCAAATATTTTCTCTAAATTAGATCTGAGAGGAGCTTACCATCTTGTACGTGTGCAGGAAGGGGACGAATGGAAGACAGCGTTTAAGACCAGATTTGGGCTGTTTGAATATCAAGTTATGCCATTCGGTCTATGTAATGCTCCAGCGGCTTTCCAATTTTTCATTGATGAGGTTTTTAGAGAATTCTTGGATATTTTTGTTGTCGTTTATATCGATGATATTTTGATTTTCTCTTCTGACCTAGATCAACATCAGAAACATGTGCGCTTGGTGTTACAAAAATTGCGAGAAAATCATTTGTTTGCCAAATTGGAAAAAAGTCAATTCCATACCGATTCTGTGGAGTTTTTAGGTTTTATAATTTCACCTAAGGGTTTAGAAATGAATCCTAAAAAGGTGCAAGCCGTTCTTGAATGGCCCCCTCCTACTAAGGTTAAGGAAATACAAAGTTTCTTAGGGTTTGCCAATTTTTATAGGAGATTTATAGAAGGATTTTCTCGACTGGTTGCTCCTATAACGAGACTTTTGAAAAAAGGAGTGAAATTTGACTGGGACCTTGAAGCAGAAAAGGCTTTTCAAGAGTTAAAACAAAGATTTACTTCTAGTCCAATTCTAATTCATCCAGATCTTTCTAAACCTTTTTTTGTGGAGGCGGATGCTTCAAATTTAGCGTTGGGGGCGGTGCTTTCTCAAAGGAATGAAACTACTGGTCAAATACATCCAGTTGCATTCTTTTCTAGAAAGTTTTCTGCTGCTGAAGTGAACTACACAATTGCTGATCGGGAACTGTTAGCAATAAAGTCCGCTTTTGAAGAATGGAGACATTTTCTTAAAGGAGCAAGACATACAGTAACGGTCCTTACTGATCACAGAAACTTATTGTTTTTAAAATCTGCAAGAACTTTGTCTCCACGACAACTTCGTTGGTCTTTGTTCTTTGCAGATTATGATTTCATTGTGACTTTTAAACCTGGAAGTCAGAACAAAAAAGCTGATGCGTTATCTCGCCAATTTCCTGGAAGTGAAGACAAAGAGATTATAGAACCAGAACCTATAATTGCTCCAGAACGTTTTTTGTTAGCTGGAGCCATTAAAGAAATGGATTTTTTGAATGAAGTTCGTCAAAATATGTCCTTGCAGAAGATGGAGGAGTGGGTGAGACTGGATCCAGCTAGAAAGTTGAAAGACAATCTTCCTTTTTTTGATAATAAGCTTTATGTACCTACTGATGAGTTGAGAGAAAAGGTTTTGAGAAATTGTCATGAATCCATTTTAGCAGGACATCCTGGGTTCAGAAAAACTCTGGAACTGGTTCGAAGAAATTTTTGGTGGGAAAAAATTCGCCAAGACACATTGAATTTTGTTAAAACTTGTGTAGTCTGTGCACAAGCGAAAAGTCAAGTTGGGAAGCCGCATGGTTTATTGGAGCCGTTACCTGTTCCTCCTCGTCCTTGGCACACAATTTCTATGGATTTCATAGTAGATCTCCCTCAAGATAAGGGTTGTACTACCATTCTTGTTGTGGTCGATCTTCTTACTAAAGAAGCACATTTTTTACCAATAGAGGGAGAGGTTACCGCGGAAAAACTGGCTCATAGTTTTTTGCAAGGTGTAGTTCGACTACATGGACTCCCAAGTCAAGTTATCTCTGACAGGGGATCTCAATTTATTTCAAAATTCTGGAGGGCCTTCTGTAAGAAACTTGGAGTGGAAGTTAGTTTGACTTCTGGGTATCATCCGGAAAGTAATGGACAAGTGGAGAGAGTAAATCAAGAATTGGAGAAGTTTTTAAGGTGTTATTTACAAGCTAGAGAGGAATGGGTGGATTTGGTGTGGTTGGCAGAATTCTCTTACAATAATTGTGGAAAAGATGCTACTTCTATGTCCCCTTTCTTGTTGGGTCGTGGGTTTCATCCTCGCTTTCTGAGTTTTGAGGTGTTGGAGGAGGATTCAGGGAATCCTAGAGTGGAAGATCGCTTGTTGATAATGAAAAATAACTTGGATAGAGCAAAAAAGGTTCTGGGAGAAAATAAGTTGAAATATAAGAGATATGCCGATTTGAGAAGAAAAACTGGTCCTGAATATAAGGTGGGAGACTTAGTTTGGCTTTCTACCCGATACCTGAAAATTAAGGGGAAGAATAAGTTCAGTCCAAGATTTGTAGGCCCTTTTGAGGTAGAGAAAATCATCAACCCTGTGGCAGTACGATTGAAATTACCCAAGCAGTTGAAGGTACATCCTACCTTTCATGTTAGTCTTTTAAAACCAGTTTGTTCAGGAGCTAGATTCAGAACACCACCTTCCCCTGTGATTTTGGAGGATTCATCTGAGGAATTTGTGGTTAAACAAATTTTGGATTCTAGGAAAGTGAGGGGAAGATTGCAGTATTTGATTGATTGGGAGGGATATGGACCGGAGGAACGCTCTTGGGAAGATTCAGTTGATGTACATGCCCCCCGTTTAGTTGCTAAGTTTCACGCTAAATACCCACACAAGATAGGCCCAGAGACTGGGCATTAGGAGGGGGGTACTGTCAGGTTTCCTTCTCTTATTCAAGTTTCCTTTTCATTATTTATCCTTTTCAGATTAGCTTTGTGTGGGTGGGAAGTTTTCCATTATAGTTGGTTAGGCCTTAACTTGATGATTCAGAATCCTGGTTCTGACCCAAGGCAAGATGGAGCCTCACAGTGACAGCTCTGATTGGCTAGAAGACAATGCTGAACAACAATGAACATTCTAAACTGTCACTCTGTGCCTTTCATCATCAAAACCCCATCTGAGAGGACGTGTTCAGTGGCTGCTCCTGCTTTAGTATTAGGCCTGGTGGATTTTATCCTTCAGATCTCAGCAGTTGAGCGGCTACTTTCTTGGGGGTTCAGGAGAAGTCTTCAGCTGGCAGGAATTCGTTTTGGAAGATAGGAAAAGCAGGAAATCTTTGTGAATTCGCTAAGGAGATAAGTGACTTTATTTCTACTGTAAATCTGTTCATCTTAAATACAGTCTCCTTGAAAATTCGTTAAAAGTAGTGTTTCAACTAAAACAATTGAACTATCGGTGTGCGCTTGTGTTTCCAGTGCGGTGTTCCTTAGCGCGAGATTTTGACTGTAACGTGCGTATTCAAGTGAGCGCGTGCTTTCTAGCGTTTGTATTCCGAGCGCGAGCAGAGGTTGGTCTCGTGCCATTTTAAAAGCGCGTGTGTTTTATTGCGCGAGAGATCCTTTTCGCCAAAAGCTATACGCAGCGTGAAATACAAAGCGCGTGTGAAATATAAAGCGCGTGTGAAATACAATGCGCGTGTGATTTTTAGCGCGAGTATACAAAGCGCGTGTGAAGTATAAAGCGCGTGTGAAATACAATGCGCGTGTGATTTTTATCGCGTGTGTACAATGCGCGTGTGAAATACAATTCGCGTGTGAAATATAAAGCGCGTGTGATTTTTATCGCGTGTGTACAAAGCGCGTGTGAAATACAAAGCGCGTGTGATTTTAAGCGCGAGAATCTGTTCGTCGCGTGCCTTGTGAGTGCGCGTGTGTTTTTTCCATCGCGAGTAATTTTGCGCGTGACAATCACTTCGTTGCTTTTGAACTCAATAGCGCGGGTGTTCTTATTTCGCGTGTCTCGCAGGAGAATATTATTGCGCGTGTGGACCATTGCGCGTGTGAATTGTTGCGCGTGTGGATTTTTTGCGCGTGTGGATTACTTGGATCGCGCGTCTTCATCCGTTTGCGCGTGTTCTTCAACCAGGAAGATTTCTATGTGAAGTTCAACGATTAATGGAAATAACCTGCGTGTGCAGTTAGCACGTTTTTTCCTCTTTCTTCAAGGATTCAAAGACTCAAGATAATTATAAATAGTTTGAAAAGTTTTGATATTACAAGAAAGAACATTTTAAAGACAATCTAATTGAACTACCAGTGCAAGTTGGAAATAAGACAAACAAAGAACTAAAACTTCCAGTTTTGCCTAATGTAAGAAGTTGCTGGGAATTTCTAGTATCGCAAGTAAGAGAGATTTTCAGCTTCTTATCCGCTTCTCTAAGAAATTTCAAGAGAAGAACCAGGTAGGATTCTCAATTATTAGTTAAGGATTAATTACTTCCCATTCATAAGGTTAAGTAAGTGAATTAAGAAAGTGTATATGTTATTCTTTATCCTCTGCAGGTTCAGCACTGATTAGCCTTGACGCAGTCTGCCTGGTGTTGTTTTGTTGTCCCATTCCCCCTTTCCCTTTGGGGTGCAGTTTACAGAGCTGTATTGAAAACTAGTTCTGGGAAATACATCTCAGGGGGATTGTCGGGGGTTCAGCAGCTTCCGCGGATACAGGACCTCTCAGCCTGACACTTTAAAGCTACTGTATAGTAATTAAATTGCGGTATAAACTCATCTAAAGAGTTACTTACATTATATTTGCATTTTCCATTGTGTCTGTGCGTAGGGCAGCCCCGAAATACCACTCCTTCTATGCCGACGTTATTTCTTCTAATGAACGAACATGAAATGGCTTTCGTTTCTGAAATTATATTCATTATCGTTTCTTATGTGGTCCCGGCCTGTCAAGGTCAAATAACAATAGAACCTTATACTGAGTCGTGGGCCATTCTGGCACCCGAGAAAAAAATCAAAGCAGCTGACCTTCACTTTGAACGAACACACATTCCTAGTTAGCTACATTCAGTGTAAGGCCATCTCACAGGACTTGAAATTTACACTCCATCTTTGCATTTTGTCTGCATGCTTTGCAGCCCCACAGAACCATAAATACGGAGACATTCTATATTTTTTGAAAAATGATTTATATTACTGTTTGGTTTAATTTAATGCGCAAATGAACAAGGTTGGATAGATACACATATTCAATGGGCCTGCGACATGAGGAGACTCGAGAGAACAGACAATCAAATTACAATCATTTAAACCGTGATGTGTATTTCTCAATGAGCTCTTCTTTAGGTGGACATGGAACAGAGGCAATGTTGGGTGGCAATGCAGTTGTCCCCTGCACAGGTTCGTTCACAACTCCATTTATGTGCCTATCTAGGACGTCAACAATAAGTCTCTCAATAAACTCATATTGCATATCCTCAAACACTGGTTTGATCACCCATTGTTTACTTCTTTTAGTGAAGGCCTTATTGTAGCGAAGCGTCCCTAAAGTTCCGGTCGTCCTACTTTGTTGACGGCCAACATTATGGTTATGTGCCAAGACTGCTAAAAGAGTCCGATTTATCATGCCCTCCATGCCAAAATGCAATCGTTTTGGCCTGTACTTTAGGCACATATTGTGGAACACCTCCAAATCTCCTGTGTGGCAGAATTCCGTGAGTCCCCTCAAAGCTTTTGTTATAGTTTTATCAAATACAATCTTTTCAATGGCTTTGTGAGTGGGTGATGAAGGAATCAACCACTTCTTCTTCCGTGCCTCCTCTGTGGACAAATGGCCATGTTCACAATTGTGGAAATGTTGGTTCGTGTTCCAGCGGTGAACGTTTGTACAGTGTAGCATTACTGACCGCCATTTTTCCAGTAGAATTTCCAACGACCCTCCACATGTTTTTGAGCTCCACCAAAGATGGTTGCTGATTGACTTGGACCACTGTGAAATACCTTGCATATCTTTTTTTTTACCTGCAGCCGACAATTTTTTATTGATTGTTTTTGCAAGATGCCAAACGTCAAATTGGTGATTTATATTTTTGTACTCTTCTCTCATTGTCTTGGCAATTGAAACGTGTCTGTCCGTGGCTATCAGGTCGATCACCATTCCCCGCGATTCTAGTTCTTGCAATGATGCTACAAAGCCAACTTTCTCCATGGCCACTGAGGATGTACTTTGTGACACCTGCACGACCACCGAACTCACAATTTTCTTACTTTCAATGTCCTGAAAGTGGTAGGTGAAGTACTTGGCTGAAAATCCTGGGCTGTCGCACTGTCCATCACCGGCTAGCCTGAACCGTTTGCCCGCGAATGTACTATCAATAGTTATTTTTTCCATTCTCCAAGCTTCGCTAATGGCTGGAAATAGATAATCGGTTTGGTATTTGTAGAACTGAGTTTTCGCAATGAAATGGATTCCCACAAACTGAAAGAAAGACTCTAATTTTTTAAAACTTGAACCACTAAAAAGTGCAGCCGCTGCACAAAGTAGATTGCCTGCTGGCAGTTGTCCCAGCATGGGTTGTGCAGACCATGAGAAAGGATGATATTTTGTACAGGTGGCATGTATTTTAAGGTTAGTGCATCGAATTGCACGAGTCACATTAATCAATGGCTCCCCCACATACTTCCCCACCTACCTAATGCCCACATTTCAACCGAATAATAATATCAATCAAACAACTATCGAATACAATGAATTTGGCCTCTTTCCTTATACTGTCACTCTGCATCCCAGCTGGTTCAGCCTGTAACGTTGAGGACATGTCACTCACATGAAAGGTAGAATCTCTGATATCGTCTTCCGCTATGTTCAGTGATATTGAAGGTGTTTCATTGTAGTCCACTTCATTCTCTTCCACTGCAACATCTGTTCCTTCTCCGGCAATGGGTGAATAGGACAATTTCTTCAACTTTCTCGCGGTCATAGTTTTTGCGGGTGTGGATTCTGTGAATTTATCTCAGACTGCATCCGAACTACCAGGAGGACATTCACTATCAATGGCTGGAGGTGGTATAGCTCCGTTGTCAATCACTTCATATTCTTCCCATTGGCACGATGCATCTCCAGTCTCAAGTCCCTGCCAAAAGGTTTGACAAGCAACATCTCTCGTTCGCTTCACTGTCTGTGTAGATCTAGTTCGTACACCCACTCGCAACTAGAGGACAGATTGGAAAAGGGATGTTCAGTTTAAACACAACTTACAGTATTGAACTATTAACAGTGAAAAACAACATAATATAGTGACCAGGACACTAACCTTCTTTTGCTTTCTTTTCTTTGAAACTTTCTTGCCTCGAACTTCAACATCAGGACGCTGTTGCTCCGACTCGTGTGTGCATGTCTCCACTTCCTCTTGCGCTGCAACGACTATATTTTCATGATAAGCACATCCATCACGCACTGACGCTCCATCGACTCCCTGAAACATAGAACTTTCATTAGTATGTATAATATCGAAAACACAAAATGTACTTGGGGACCAATGCCCACGTACATCTCAATAGCAAAACACGAATGAACGCTTTGTGTAGAACATTCAAACGACAATTATTCACACATTTTTGATCTAGTTAGATGGAACTGTCAAGATCCATACCTCGGGCTCCTCAGACTTCCATTGATGATATTATTGAAGATGATGCTTCAGTGACTCCCTGAAACACAGTAATTGCATTAGTATGGTTTTCTATTTTGATAAAAAGAACAGAAACTTTGTGCAGGCGTGAACGGCTCATCTAAATAGACCTGCACAAATGATCAGTTGTCTAAAATAAATAATGGATATGTAAATATGATTCGATTTGCTCGATCGTTGGAAGTGTCACCACCCAGAAATCTGCATCAACTACTAGGGGTGATGTTCTTGTAGAAGAAGCTCCGTCATCTCCCTGAAACATAGTACTTGCGTTAATAAAGAAGGAAGTATAGCGGATGTAATCACGTCATATGATTTCGCTTGATCGAACTGTCAGTATCCATACCTCGAAATGCATAAGAACATCAAGGGACGATGTAACTGCGGTGCACACTTCTGCAAGCTGTTGCGCCGACCCGTAACTGCATGCTCCCCCTTCTTCTTGGACTAATGCTCCATCGACTCCCTGAAACATAGGACTTTCATTAGTAATAAACACAATATTGAAAAAAGAAGACACATAGGAGGGCGACGACAGAAGGACATATCAATGGCTAAAAACGAAAGAAACATTGTGTGTAACAATCACGCTACAAGAATGCAAGATCTGATGATCTCCATCGATGGAACTGTCCTGAAACGTACCTCGAGCATCTGAGTGACATCAACGGTAGTCGTCAATACGTTGGACTCCTCAGCATCTCCCTGAAAGACAGTACTTGCATTATTTTGGATAACAATAATTATAACTGAAAACAAAGACTAGAGGACGAGTACAAGGGTGTACCATTAGGTAAAATAATTACACGATAAATTAAAACTATTGATTTACATGCCTAAAACAAGTCAGTGGCAGAATAGCCAAGTAAGATTACCCGATAGGCGCTTGAAGTGGCTGATGACTGCAATAACGACACGGATGGAGAATCTTCCGCCTTCATATTGAGTGGATACATAAATGGGAAAATTATTGTTAGCTAATGCTACACACTACCGCAAGGCCGAGAGATAAATATGTAAACTTGACTCACCAGTGGAGGGATGTGGACGAATAGAGTGGGAATAGCGGTTGAGAGCAATTTTCGCCTCGCTCGCGGTGTGTTCTTCTTTATTAGCAATGATGTGGAGTACATGTCAGAGGTAAAGTGCCTGCTGCAGATGCGGTATCGATCACCCCTCTTGTCCGCAAAGACTTCTAGGACTCTACTTTCAAGCTCAGACGGTGGATATCCGCAATATCGGACCCATTCTCTTATCTGATCTATTGTCTTAGGGAAAACATGCATTATAGTACCTTCAGATTTATTATGGGTCTTCGAAGGGCAACCGCCAATGGAACAGGCAGGCATTGTGGAAAGTTCTGAAAAGTAAAGATCAACAATTCTCTATGAATACCAATGTAAACTCAGAACATGTGACTAGTTCCTTGCATGTACTGTCTTGAACGAAAAGAAATTGGACGCAAAATGATTATGGTACATGGCCTTACCTTGACGAACAAACAGTTAGATGCAGGGATCAGAGTAGTTTCTTGTCGTAGAACAGGGAGCAGTTCACAGGTTGCAAACTGAGGAGTTTACTCGAAGTGGTCACGGAAGTTCAGAGACGAAGAGCAGATAACCAGCACCTTCACGGGTTGACTAGCAAAGCGCAAAGAAGTGCTCATTAGAAATATGAAGTGGGTTATAAAGGATTCGAAACTGGGGTGTGTTTGTGAATGAATGACGTGTATGTCGTGGCATTATGCGGTTTGCAGGGGGCCGTCCAGCGTGAGGGGGGATGCTTGGCAGGAGACACGGGGTCTGGAGGTAGACATGGGAACAACAACCCATGCTCTATAGACCACTTTGAAGTGTACATGGTCTTTGGCACCTCTTGGCCTTTATCGCTCCCTGACAGCTCCACTTGCCAGCGCAAGTACCCCGGTGCGAACTGCCTTTGATAGGGCGGGGGGTGGATTGGGGCAGTGGTCATGCAGACAAGACACAGGAAGACTCGTGAATGGAGACACACTTATGTGGATTGCAGGGGGCCGTCCAGCGTGAGGGGGGATGCTTGGCAGGAGACACGGGGCGGCACGGGCCAGAGGGGGTCATCTCTGTACCCGGTGCCCAAAAGGATGATTTATTGGGTGGCCTGCGTGAGGGAGGATGCTGGCCGGAGACATGTGGTGTGACAAGACAAGGCACAGGAAGACTATTCAAAGGAGACACACTAGATTCATTTAAAAAATCAAAACAACCATTGTTAAAATATATGTTGGGTTTTATTTTAGATCTTAATTTCAATTGAACATAAATAATAAACATTACACATTGTAAAGTTCCGGTTGCAGCACACCCAGGGAAAATCCGCGGTATTGTCCACTGTCGCTGGGGAAATGTTGTCTAATGGCAAGTACCGCACAGGCAGGTATTACTCTCCGAACGCGGTGTCCGAGCCTCCCGTGAAGCCACCAAGTGAAGCAACGATAGGCCATCAGCCTGTACCACCTGTGAAAATGAAAGATGCAAACTGTATTAAAATGACAAAACTTTCTTATTACTGTCGATTCAGGTAAAAAATGTCATTCTGCTTTGAAAAAAATTCTATCTAGAAAATGCACAATATGGAACCAATTTACATGCATTCGAATGATATGTAGATGTAATTTTATATGTGGGAGACGACCATGACATAGTAGTGGCATCACTGTCATCACAACCAGAGTATACTTACTCGTTACTCGGATTACGCGGACGAACAGTGCCGCGAAGTTCGTGCATAAGCACCATCATCATCCTCAACACGGTCCGTGAGAGGCAGGCTTCCCTGAACTCTGGCAGCTCGGTGATGCATTGCGGACTTGGCTCGCCTTCCGAAATGTAGGCCAAGCACCCGGAATTTTCACGGCAGCAGCAGTTCTCCTCCTCAGTTGGCATTAGCTCGCACCGATTGCACGTGCACCAGGTGGAGACGCCGTCCATGCGACATGGTCCAGGCTCTTCATCCGTTGACTGGTCCTCCCAACTGCCGTCCGATTCCCCATCGTTTTCGCGTGCTTGCCTTTCCAGTAGTTCTTCCTCGGTGTACTCGGGCTCGTACATATACGGCATTATTGTAGCCATTGTGTGGTAAAGAAAGTAAAATAATTTATAGCGGTGGTACTGGTATCTGTTCACACGGGCTACAATCAACGAAGGTAGCTGACCAGAGCACAGAAACGAGTCACAGAATAAAAAGTAACACAGAGAGAGGAATGGATTCGAAAATCTGCTGCTGTGTGTTGTGAAACGGTGTGTTTATACTTATTGAGGAAAGAGGCGTCCTGCCATTTCCATGGCGGCACTTCATTAGCTGAGGCGCAGCGATTGTTGACACGAAACGGGAAATGGGCGGTACGCGTCTGCTGATGTCAGGCTCAGGGGCGGGGGATTTGATTTAGTGCCGCAAAAGCAGGTGAGCCAGGGCGATGGGGGGGAAATGATAGGATTATCATAAAATGGCGGATGTTTTCGAGTGCGTTAATGGACGAAAAGTCGGGTAAGGTCCATAGGAAAGTTTTCTACGATCTACCGATTTATGCTTAAAAACACATGGCCGAACCATAGGAACAATAAAAAAAAGTCCCGGAACTATCCTTTAACCAGAGCCTTCATAGGGGGTTCCCCCGTGCCACTGGGTACCTCCGACACGAAAGGCGTCGAGCGAATCGGCGTCGACGAAATCGGCGTCGACGTCAGATGCAGCGCCGCCAGCGTCGACACAGCCCTCGAAGCTGGAGCCCCGAGCGTGTCCTTCGACGACCTCAGCGTCGACGGCTTCAACGACTTCCTCAGAGCCGGAGCCTCGAGAAAGCCTGTCGACGCCCCAGACGTCGATGTCTTCCTCGAAGACCTCACAGGTGCACACGGTCTCGAACGTGTCGAGGACCGGGACCTGGAACGGGTACGTCGAGAACGAGTCTCCTTGTCTGAACGGGACCTCTCCCATGACTCGTGCCGACCACTCTTGCGAGCGGTGTCTCTCGACCTCTCACGACCGACCCCACTCGGGGGCGCGGATAGCCTAGTACCCCGCGACTCAAGAATCGCCAGCATTTTCTTCCCGAAGGAAGCCCATTCCTCCGGCGTCGCACGGCTGGTGGTGTAAGCGACGTGCCGGGCAGAGTCCTCCGAAGAGGACCTGGAAGACGACCGGTGTCGATGCTTCCGATAATGCCTCGAAGAGGCTGAGGAGTGTCGAGACAGACTCCTAGAAGGAGACCCACGAGACTTCCGACGATGACGCAGAGAGTCACCCCTCGAATCATCCGTCGAAAGCCCCGCAGACCTCGACTTCCGGGGCTTGGACACCCGACCTACCGACAACTTCTTCTTACGTTCGCGTAAGGCTTTGGACGTGAGCGACTGGCAGTCGATACAGTCATCCATGTCACGGGCCTCCCCGAGGCACCAGAGGCAGGCGTCGTGCGAGTCCGTCACCGACATCTTGGACCCACAACCCCCTCACTTCTTGAAGCCCGGACGCGGGGTCGAAGACGAAGTAGAAGACATCTTCACACGAAGGATTTTCACAAAAATGAAGAGGTTCGAAGAACCGAGAAGAACAGAACTCCAAAGAGTCGAGGCGTTAACCGAGATTCATGAAGCAACACGTTCGCGGAAAAAACGGAACTGAGGCTACGGGCGTCATGCGTCCTACTTATCACATCGGATGACGTCGGAGGAGGTCCTCGACGACAGCGCGTCGACGCAGAAAAAAAGTTTCCGAAGCAGCACAGCTGTGGTGATTACACATTATATAGAATACGTTGGAGGACCCAATCCCCTCGAAATAGGGACCTCCTCCCTGGATTGGGGGCATTCAGGGAAGGATGGTAAATTTACTCCTGAGACCAATTTAAAATTGTCCAATCCTTTCCAATCTATATCTCAAAATGAACGATAAAATCCTTGCTGCATGACATCTTCCAATTAATCTGGGCCAACTGGATTTCTACAGTACCAGGCAAAACTCTCATGGCCCTGTATGTGAAGTCTAGCAGTCCCCAATCCGGAATGAAACCTTTGCTCCGCACAGCAGTCTTCTGAGCTGGGTGATGGAGGCACTTGATAACAAGAATGCTTCCACATATAATCAATAATTTAGCATTTATATAGCGCTACAAACCCTCAGGTATCTAAGCGCTGCTTAATATTACCCACAGTGCATGGTGCTCATTTATCGACTTCGAAGGATGAAAGGCTGAGTTTGGCCCTGCCTGGATTGCGAACCTGCGTCAGCAGGCTTTGCACAGATGTCAAAAGCAAGCGCTCTACTCGCTGTGCTATCGGACTGGCATATAAAGCAAACTTACCGGTTTCCACTTAACTGGTCTGGTTGGCCCCTTCTGCAAGGCAGCCCAGTGTGAAGCCACTATAATCCATTATTAGAACAGAGCAATTAACAAGCTTAGTATTCTTCTGCATTCACTCGGGTTTCTAACAGCGCTTCCTCCTCGGGGGTGGAGAATTCTAGGTGTTCATTGTTGGAGTGCCTTTGCAATTGAAATAATATCCTCAAGACTAGAGGCAGAGTGTAATCTGTCGTACCACTGAGGAGCTTAATTCACCCAACTGAACAAATCCTTGCATCCCCACACGCTGTACAAACTCTTACACTAGGTCCCCTGACCTTTTCTCTATCGGGACGATGTGGTTCCGCTTCCTGCCACCTCATCAGCTGGACCCCAACACCCCGAGCAACAACTAAGTGCCCTCTCCCATTAAGTTGACTATTATGTTAATGAGCATTTGTATAGCGCCTTTCACCATTGTTATGGTCTCAATGCGCTGTAGGTTAAATGCCCTTGGGGACCGCAGCCAACGTAAGTGTAAATGGTCAGAGAAATAAATAGGGCGTGTGTGTGGGCACTAGGTATATGTGCAACTAGGCCGGATTTATTTTGGGGCATGGTTGCATTACAATGCCGACGGTAGAGTGCATAGTGTGTGAGACAGGTAGTATGTGTACAGCTAGGCTGAATATGTTGTAGGGGGGGTAGCTGCATTCTAATGCTTCTTGCGATGTGCAAGCTGGTAAAGATTATGTGTACAGCTAGACAGAATTGATCATGGAGGATAGCTGCATACTAGTATTCGAGGTGCTGTGCAGGGCCAATATTGACAGTTCTATCCAAATGCGACGCAAGGCCAATCTCCACTATTCTATCTAAATGTAATGCACAGCAGCTAACTACTGTGCGCAGAACAGTTTAGCACAATAGCCATCTGCCCATATCCCCTTCCCATCATTTTAATAGTTTAACCCAAACCACTTTGCCCTTAATTTTAAGTTAAACCCGACCCTATTCCCATAGTGTATTATATCTGACCACTCTGCCCTTAAATTTAAATAATTAAATCAGACACTCCTACCCTTCGTTTAAATTAATACTGACCCCTACCCTTAATGTAATTAACCCCTATCCCATAACTTTGACCCTTAAAATAAATTCAAAAAGAAAAAGGAAAAATCAACACACATTCCCCTCTCCGGTCCTCTTCCGGCGACCCTTGCCCAAACCTCCACGATTGGTGCTACTGGGGGTCACATGACCCAACTAGCATGCTTACTGGACCGTCACAATACGCCAGATAAGGGTGATTGATGTTGGACTGGTGCCCAGCATGCCCCCCCCATCCAGAGGACTACAGAAAAGAAGGTAAGAGACTAGAATTGTTCGAATTCATCCATTTAGATTTAATTTAGCTGTGCCACTCTGCAAACCATACACCAGGAGCAAAGCAAACACGGGACAATACAGAATGCAGAACTGACAATAAAACTACTCAACACCCAGATCACCTGAAACCAACTAACCACGCCTCTTCCCTTCTCCACACCCTCACACCTCCCATGTACTACACACGCTCAGAGGGATAGTGAAACAATCCACCAAAAAAACATTGCAAACCTGCACACCCCTCTCAAAATCAAACCACAAACCCAATATCTGCAAACAACTCTGGACGCCACCTGGTGACCATGCAAATGGCAGCAGTGTGGGGGTACAAATCAACAGAAGGGTTTTATAATTGCACAATCCCACTTAAAAACGCTCTGAACAGGCCCTGTTCGTTTTGGTGCCCGAGGCAAGTGGGCCCGTTTTCCTGTGCTCTCTATCCGCTTCTCCCTGCAAAGCAAACAGCCACAGCTGCGCGCATGGAGAGAGGAGTGGCTGCAGCTAAGCAATTCATAGGCCTGAAGGGCAAATGGGTAGAGGAGCAATAGAATATGTATCATCATAAATTGACTCCCATAAATGGAAAGGGAAATCGCGACGGGGTCCCCATTGACCCCAAGTGATTAGAAAAGGGAGTGGTGCATACATTTGCATGCCGTGTGCAACGTGGCCACATTGTTTCACTGGGAATTGTGTGTGCATTACTTTGCATGGTGGCAATGTAGGCTTTCATTGTGAAGGAAAGCTGCAACCGTAATCCATTTATTTGGTGCAAGCCTCCCTGCTTGTGCCGATTCGAAATGATAAATACAGATATAAATCGATAGGGTAGGGTTTCCATTACTATTAATTTCCCTGAGCTACGTGCCCTGCATTGCGGGACAAAAGCTCTGCAAACAGGCAGGATTCAGAGCGTAAATATACTATATGATGTGCCCTTTAAAGCGGGTTAAATGGCAGCTGATATATGATGCCTCAGGCGAGTAGAAATCACAGCATCATCCTTACAATTTTCATGACAATTTGGTTGACTTCAAGGTGAAAATGAAAGGGGTGTCGCCAAAAAAAAAAAAACACCATCAAGTGAGTCCCAGTTTGCAAGAACGGTAAAGGAGGTACGTATGGCATTTGTAGTAAAATTGAATGAAACCGGGTTTGATTTGAATGTGCCGAGTGGGATATTGATGAGCCCAGCTCTGTGCATGTCCCAAACAGGAACTCAAGCGTTAATGTCAATGTCCATTTAAATACATCTGAAAAACTATTAACTGAATTGTGGTACTAGTCAGCCTTCATGTAAGTTTACATCAATGGTCGTAATTAGAATTCATGGAGAAGAAGCTGGAAGTAGATCCTGGGTCTGCAGGCTTTCCTCTGAGCAGGAGATACCAATTGTGACCCAGGAGCTATTGAAGTACAGTTTCGTGCGAGTCCCAGTCTGTGCATGCTTTTTTTGCTGTATGCCCTGGAGAAAAGGAGTTGATGCTGATTGAGCTTGTTACAGCTACTGATACAGGTACTGTTGCTTTAAACTTTTGGACCCTCCTGTAGGAGTTCCAGTCTCCCACAGTCACTTCGGAGGAGCAACGAGCGCGGTATACGCTATGGAACTGGGAGTTGGTAAATTACTTCCTAAAACTGGCCAGCAGCGGGAACATGAAGGGGATATGGCGAATAAATGATTGCCAAACGACACCTGAAACTACTCAACCGGTGACTGATATGTGACATGCATATACTTCAAACAAGACATGTGTCCTTAATGTGCTCGACAGAACAAGTGTTATAACAACTGAAGCAGACCCGGAGTGCCTTGATCTGACAGACACAGAGATCCTCAAGGCAGAGACTTGCTTTGTGGAGAAGCATACTTGTCAGAGCAAGGGTACGAACGAGAAAGGCACATGCATTTCTAACAGCCACACAGACTTCAATAATATTAATGACATTACAGAGGTAGAGTGTAATCCGTTGCGGAATACTGTGAGAATGTGGAGGCCGTCGGACTAGCAGACGTAACCAGATCATCAGTGACTAACTGCAGAGACGGCACAGGTGAAACCTTGGCACTCAAAGGAGTCATTGAATAACTTGCTGAGTGCAAAAAACAACTGTATCGAGATCAAGGATTATTTTGTTGACTCTAATATAGAGACAGAGGAAACAACGTGACAACAAGAACAACGGACAAGAACAATGGAAAAGTCAAGCTGACCGAAACACTGCTTATTCAGGTTCAGAACAGAGTGGGCAGCGAAGATTCATCTACGCTAGGCACGAATAATGGAACGTGAAAAGCAACTACAAGCACAGAAAGCAGTATGTCCACACTAAAGAGAGGAAAAACAAATGGCTCGGCATTTCCATTTCAACGAGCGGTCGATTGCTGAGGAGATCAAAAAGCATGATTTGCGAGCGAACTTTATCACAAAATGAAGCACAACGGGAAACCTAAAATTCGCGACAGGTTAACCAGGGTCCACACAGACAATTACGCAGGTGGAAGCGATGTAGTAACATATGTATGCTGAGACGAAGCGAAAACCGGCGAGCTGCATAATATGTCGTTTGACAGCAGAAGAAAAAACTTAAATAGCCACAACCAAGAGATTGATACAAATGAAACAAATGATCTATATGTAATGAACAAAACCAATTGCGACAATATGGAAAGGGCATATGTTAATAAGGCCAATTGCACACACACCATGTGACCCGAAAGGAGCGAGGAAATGAAGCAGAGTGCATGCAAAATCAGCTACAATGCCTCTTGGATGTCACTGTGTACGGGGCACACAGAATAGCTGCGGTTAAACAGCCCAAACGAGGCAGAGGAGTCTGGCTGCAGACGAGAAGGCAAACAACATGAATGGTGAGCACTGTCAACATGATGATCAAATCAAAAATAATCTTTCGATCGCAACCGGGATTCAAATCCATAACAGCGTGGCTGCCATAACAATTTCATTGGCCCCCCTTCATTAAGTTATACCAAGGACGGAGTGAAAATATGAGAAACAATGCCACTTTGCTGGCAATGACCCACACCACATTGGTATACGTACGAGGGAAGAAAGGCTAAATTTGGAAGCAGAATCAAACTGGCAGTGAAGATTGTTTGACTTAGCTAGTGGTGAATGTGGAGAAAACGCTGCAACGATGGCAGCGCTCCTCGACTCAAAATGGACGAGATCCCTAGTCGCTGAAAGGGGGAACAATCTACTGATTAAGATCACAAAAGAACAGGCAAAAGGAGAAAGGCAGTCAGAACAAAACGTGATGGAAATAGCACCAAAATGTTCAGAGGAGGGTGCTATGGGTATTCAGATTAAAGCTGCAACAGAAAGGCGATTAAACTCGCAAACTGACAAGATGAGCCAACTAATAACGGAAGAGGTCCAAGTAAACAACAGTAGGACAACAGGTGTATGAAGGTTAAGCCAACTAATACAAAAAGGCAAACAACCTGTGACAAAAACAACAAGAAACTGCAAAACGGCCAAACTCAATGGCGGTGACAGCAAGGCTGACCAGAAAAATTACCAAAGTGTCCCAAGAAAGATCAGACAACCAAAAACGCTTTTTAGAAAAACTTAAAGGAAATAGAAACTCAAAAAAAGTTTAAGAGTCGAGATGACAAACTCTATCCCGTATTCCAACACACTAAGAAGCAAGTTGTCTTGGAGAACCAAAACGACAATGTAGAATTAACCCAAGAAGATATAGATCAGAATGGGCAAAAAAAGCACAAAAAGAATATCTAAAAATATGAAAACAGCAAGATCAAAAGCAAATGGCGTGCTTGCCTTTTTGGAGGAACCCATCAACACCACCACATCGGACAAACCCGTTTCCAAAGAAAAAGACACATGATAACACTAAGGCAAAGGAATTGATAATTAGCGAACCCTGGATGAGTCTTAGCGAGAGTGCCACTCTCTCAGACTCCTTCGAAACAGTCGAATCACGAGGCGGATGTTGGTGGCTTCGACCTGATCGATGACATCTCATACTACATTAATGAGAATCAAGTGGATGACTACACTGACCACATAACAATGAGGACGCTCCAAAAACTGAGGATACCAACGAACAGGTAGCCTCAGTGAAAAGATCACAAAAATGTAACGCCACACCTCAATGAAGGAAACCAATTATACAATTTCTGACAATGTGTGAAAAACGGAAAATAATTTAGATGTTAGTAAGAAACTCATGCCTGTCACCAATGTCTAGAATCCGAAAGGACCAGAAAACAAAACGTAGATGGTAAAGAAGATTGACAACCACCAAAATTAACAGAAAATGTAAAGGAGGCATTAAATGAGAAAGTTATGTTAGAAACTATAACGGCGGAAAGGAATGAAGGAAACCTAAATTAGAGAAATGTAATGAAGCTGATATAGTGTTCCATCATTAAGAACAATATGCTCCGACGACATAGCGATTGTAGAATACGTTGACGAGGAAAGAACTAATCGAGTTTTCTTGCATTTAAAATCATCTTTGGTTAAGGAATACTTATTAAGCGGGAGCTATGAATTGTTGAGATCTGGGTTTAACCTAATCGATATGGACACAAATGGATAAAAACAAAAACACAAATGCTGAAAACAAACAGCATTGTGTAGAAACACCAATTGGAACCATCATATCATCTGATGTGTGCGTACAAGATAAAGGAAGATCATCAGGCCAAAGAGTGACATTTGACAATAAACGCAAGCTGACAATGGAAGTCAGGCAGAGGCGTAATTATGAAGATAATATAAGAGAAGAAAGCGACTGGGATGGTTGTCATCAGCCCTGAACAAATCAAGAAGGGATTAGCTGAGAAGGAAGCAAATTAAATCTCCCAACACCTTAATATCATGGAACTGCAGAGGATTCTAACACCTGTTCAATAATGACCATCTCGAATTGAAAGGAGCCACATAATTTAACTATAAAGGACATGGTTGAGAGTGACACCGGTATATGAAGGCTACGAAACGCTGATAAACGCAGCTGAGAAGGGAAGAAATGGTCGACCATTCGCTGGGCTCCTGACATTGATCAAAAGGACAGTAAGCTGAAAGTGATCTACTACGGAATACCAATGGGACAGAGATCAACTCACATAGTAATAAACATATGTTGGAATCCAGCCAAAACACACCTAAGCGAGATAATGAACACGGTAACATCAATAATTAATAAAGCATAGGAACAACATCGAAGCCCAATAATACTAATATGTGGAGATCTGAACATGAAATGTCTGGACAAAAACGGAACACCACTTGAGACAACAGAAATCAGATGAAATGGTCAAAACTGATAGTGACTACAAACTTATACATGTTAAACTGGCAAATAAGAAGGTGATAGCCCAGGGAAAAAGACATGGTCAAATGGGAAACAATCTACACTGGAACCATCTAAAAAAGGTAAACAGGCTGGATGTGGAATCGCAGACATCTAGTGACCACAACCTATTAAAACTAAGGTGGAACGTGAATTATACATCAGGTGTAGAACCAAACAACCAGTCACAGGAAATAAACCAAGAAGGAAATAGAATAAAACTCAAAGATATTACCAAAATAAATTACTAGTTAACAGATCAGAGTAAAATAGATCGCAAAACATCTTACAAGCCACTTCTAGCTGCATGAAGAACGGTGGGGACTGGACTGAAATTACCTTTATTGAAACCAAAGTATCAGTACAGCAAGATAGTGGTTGAACAGAGGAAACCTCTAAGAAAAGACGAGAGAGAGAGAGATCAGGAGGCAAAATGTCAATACCAGGGACACAATAAAAAAACAATTGGCAAAGTCCAGGAAACAGCAATATAAAAATGGGTTAATCAGCTTTAGAGTTATGCGTGACCAGGAACAAGGAGAAGAAATGATTAGAGCAATGTCAAACCTGTATTCACGGGAAATGTGGACCATCATAAACATCATCACACTGAATCAGCAAAGTAGACTGAACTGCGAGTTTGAGGCGAAATCTCATTATGCCGAAGTATTTGGGAACAAAGATAAGGAACCACCAGTGCAAGTTGCTTATGCGTCCAAACCATGTTCAGTGGATACTGACAAGAGCTATATTGAAGCCCCAACAAGAAAATTAAAAAGAAACTCAGCAACAGGACCAGATGGCCTCACAAACATAACCTTTACGCCTAACCTTATCTTTGCATCCAGTATATGGTCGCTTCGAGCCTAGCGTATCGCTCACTGCATCTAGCATCATAACACCAACCCCATCGTGGTGTTCCAGGTCCTCCCCACTAAATAACCCCTAGTCCGCCTGCAGCACCTAGCAGACCCCAGACTCAGCCGTCATGACCGCTCTTCGAAGAGTAACCCTTACTATGGCCACTCTCCTATCCCTGTTTCACACCATATCTCCAACTAAGTTCCTACCCTCGATCCAAGATTACGCACCGACTGCTCTCTCAAATACTCCACTCACCCGCTCCCCCAACACCCTCTGCCCATTCACCCCAGCTGAATGAATACTATTTATTACATTTGTTATACGCCCAGACGCTGAGGTATCACGGCGTAGTTACAGATAGCTTAATACATGCTTTAACAATTAACAGTAGCATTGGATTAGTTACATCAGTAGATAAAAGGACATACAGTGGAACAGGTGTTGCATCAAGGCAGGCCATAGGTTAGGTAGATTTAAATTGGTTAAAGAGCCAGGTTTTTAGAGATTTTTTGAAATGATGAAAGGAGTCTTCATTTTTGATATTTATCGGGAGAGTGTTCCAGTGTTTGGGAGCTAGGACTTTGAAACGGCTACCCCCGAGCTCTCTCACTTTTGTAGCGTGGGATTTCCAGGAGTAAATTAGAATTGGATCCAAGTGCTCTGATGGCAGGTTTTTAGTAACCACATTGTTCATTTATTTAGGAGCTTTGTTGGCGATACATTTATGTGCGATACCAATCGTTTTGTAGACGATTCTCGATTTGACGGGCAACCAATGGTGTTCTTTCCTAATGTGGGTGATGTGATCAGATTTTTTTGATACCGAGTGCTGCCCCTAGGGCTTTATTCTGCATCAGTTGGAGTTTTGCAAAGTTGACATTAGATGTGCCTACAAGGAGTACATTGCAATAGTCCAGCTTTGAGAGAATTAATGCTCTTGCTAATGTGACAATTCTTGGGAGTAAGAAATTTCCGACTAAGAGATTAGCTTGGGCGTGTAAGAGGTGGCTGATGAGGGGGCATTTGTTTTGTCATAGTTAGGTTGGCATCTAACTAAACACCCAGGATTTTCACATGTTTGGAGACTGGTATTGTGGTGCCGTCGATGTAGTGTAGATATTTTAGTTGGGGGTCCAACTATGGGCAACTCGGTTTTTGTGTCATTAAGACAAAGGCTATTGTGAGCCATTCAGTTTTGAATTAATGCATAGATTTTATTGATCAGTAAGGTGTCCTGCTCATAATTGCCTGACAGGGGGAATAGGAATCTGTGTGTCATCTGCAAAGTTGGTGTAGATGACACCCATAGCATTAAGATCTGCAAATAATAATTACCTATGGTGATACGCGAGGTTCTCTCAGCTAGGAAGGATTTTAGCCATTGGGTTGCATCTTTTGAGAAGCTGAAGTCTTTGTTTAGGGTGGCACACAATTGGTCATTATCTACTAAATCGAAAGCCGCAGAGAGGTCTAGCAGCATGAGTAGGCATAGTTTGCCAGCTTCTCTCTAGGCGTCCATCCGGATTTTCAAATCCAGGAGTGCCGTTTCTGTGCTATGGTTTGGGTGAAATCCTGACTGCCTGGTGCCTAGGAGGTGATATTGCTCTAGATGGATTTGGATGTACGCTATTTTGTCTATTATTTTTAGGAGAAATGGGACAGTTGTTATTGGTCAATATTTGGTGGGGACTGATGGGTCGAGTGTTGTTTTTTTCAGTAGGGGGGTGACCCAACCTTCTTCAATGCTAGCAGGGACTGTGTTGGAGTGAAATGAGGCATTGATAAAGTTGGTGATAATCAGTGTTAAAGTGGGAGCACAAAGTTTTATTAAGTGGGCCGGAAATTGGTCTCCTTTGCAATTAGATGCTTTAATTTAGAAATGGTGTCTAGCACAGTTTCTTGTGTAACAGATGTGAAATGGAAAGGCTTACAGTGGTCATCATTGGGTGGGTCCTCTATGAGGGTGGGAGCGGTTTTGCTTGCTAGGACTTGCCCTTTGTTATCCATTTTCATTTGGAGGAGTGATAGTTTAGATGATAATGCGTTTTGGATAGTGTTGCACCAATTTTTGCTGCTATTGACCAGTGTAGTGTCTTGACATGGGTTTTCTAGTGGGAGGATGCGTTACTAGTTTGTTATTAAACCAGAAGCTCGACCGTTTAGCGGCTCAACAGGTTTTGGTTGCGACAGGAGCTAATGAGTCGATGGTGTTTAAGAGGCATTTTTGGTAGTAATTTGTCTAGGCAGCTAGGGATGTTACTCTTAGGTGCGTTAGCGGCCAATTCATTCTTGAAGGCTGCTGAGAGGTTTTCTTCTGATCATTTTTTTATATTTCTAGTTTCATAGGTGGCAATTTTGGTTGATGCAACAGGGTCAGTAGCTAGGGCGTTAATGGAGAAGTTAATGATATGGTGATCCAACCAGTCAAGTGGTTGGACGAAGTCAATAGAAACTTGAGTGTTTAAGGTGCGGATCCAATCCAGTATTCTTCCTTTATTGTGGGTGGGTGCATTAACTAGCTGTGAGAAGTTCATTTCTTGCAGGGCTGAGTGACAAGCTGTAGTTTTCTGGTCCAGCGGGTCCTTGTATCCGAGGTTTAGGACTCCAAGAATCATATATTTAGTGTTAGGTTTCATAATAGGTGTGAGTAGTAATGGGATCTCTAATTCTGGGTGGGTGTTTTTGTTTGGTGTTCTATATACAATCAGGAGATTATTGGTGGTTTTAGAGTTCGAAGTGAGTTTCGCTAGGAGGAGTTCATATCCCTGCATTTCCTCAAGGGGACAACCTCTAATTTGCAGGATGGATTTGGCTATTATAGCAACTCCACCTCCTTGGGTACTGATTCTATCAGATCTAAGAATACTATAATCTGGTGGAATGGCGATAGCAAGTAAGAGGCCTGCTGGTGGATGTAGCCAGGTTTCTGTTACCACTAGAATGTCTAGTTGTTGGTCAATGAGGAGGTCATGTATTTGTATAGCATGGGCTCCGAGTGAGGTTGCTTTAATTAGTGTGCATTTGATATTAGAGATGGAGTCGGAGTGTGCAGCGTCAACTGACGTTGTAGATAGTTGAGCATTAGTATCTTTGTGCAGGTTACTTGGTAGTAGAGGTGGCACTTTAGTTTGGTGGGCTTTGTATGTGGCATGGCTTTTGGTGTGTTCAGTAGTAATTTGTGAAGCTTTAGAATTCAAGTGGATGGCTTTGGTCCTATACCCAAGTCTATAGCATCTGTCAGAGCCCTGGACAGGGGTTCCGTTAGTGGCAATATCATTAGGGTTGTGAGTGAGCGTAGTTTGGAGAACGGTTGGGGCCAATCGACGACTAGAAGTGACTTTGGTGTGGATATTGATTTCTTGTTTAGGCTGGAGAGGGAATGGCGACAAGATAGGAATGGGGTAGGGCATGGGATGGAGGCGTGGGCAACCAAGTCTAGATAAACCATTTTCATGCGTGATGAATATTCCTCTTAAGCATGGTGTAGCATTGTGTATGACACAAAATGGGAACATGATGCCTATGATAAGGCCTAGCATACTCGCTAAAGTAGGGAGCTACTAGGGTTCAGTAAGGGTAGGGAGCTTCTAGGGTTCAGTAAGGGTAGGCAGTATGGTCTAATAGTATTAGTGATGATGCTGGTGTCTTAGTCGAGTCAACTTTCTACGGGGAACAAGACATCAGGAGGTAGGAGACAAGATAAATTGAGTAGGTTGAGCGTCCGGGGGCAAACTAGGAAAAGAGGAAGTAACAAGCGGTATAGTGCAGTTCGGCTTGCAGCAGCTTGGTCAGTAACTCTACCTTCCGAATGGGGGGTGGGGGTGCCTAGCGGCAGAAATCTAAAGCCTAGGTCAGACTGTTAGGAATATGCATTACTAGAGCTACATTACTTCCAATCAAGCATCAGAATAGCTGATAATTAACTCGATCATACGTATAATAGCATCATAGAATGTACAGATGTAAAAGTTCTACAAAAAGCAATATGGCCTATAGCAATTCAGTCAATACATGTACAATACTTACAAGAAATATTAGCAAAGTCCTGACTGATCTTGGCTGCCGGTATCTCAAGAAGGTGGGCATTGGCTGATCTTGTTGGACGTGTTGGAAGTTCTCCTCTTTATTCTATTTGTAAGGTATGGGGGTGCTATATTGTTAAGGCATTTGGATGCCAGTGATACTGTTTTGAGGAGAATCGGTCATTTATTTTTAGCCAGCGGGCATCTCTTCTGAAGTTGGAGATGGGTTCCGTTAGGAATGTTTAGGGCTGCTCTAAGGGCGTTATTTTGTAGTCTTTGAATTTTGTCTAAGATGAATTTATAGGCGTCCACGTACAAAGCGTTACAATAGTCTAGTTTGGACATTATTAGAGCATTGGCAAGTGTGTAGCTGGTTTCAGGGAGAAATGGTCGACAGGCTCTAATGAGTTTACAGTTATAAGTCGTTGAGGATGCTAAGGAGTTGAGCTGTTAAGGTAGAGTCCAGGTAAAAGCCTAGGGTTTTTACTACAGGCATCAGCTTAATTGTCAACTGGAGTCAAGTTTGCTTAGGTTGGATTCTGTGCCCAGGATCAGGATCTCAGTTTTATCATCATGCCATCCATGCCTAAATGAAGGGGTATATCTTGTTGTCAAACAGGGGCTTGGTAAAGATGTTATACACAGTGGGTGAGACACAAGAGCCCTGAGGCACACCGCAGGATATTTGGATGGGGTCTGCAGATGCTGCTGGGGAGAAGACTCATTGTGCGGTTTGCTAGAAAGGACTGACCCCAGGTTATAGCAACACTTGAAAAATGGGCAGCCGACTCAAGGTGTTTACACAAGACTGCATGATCCACCAAAGCCGCCGATAGTTCAAGGAGGAGTACCATAGCGGTTTTCCCATTATCCTTCAGCTCATCAATCTGGGTCTAAGGGTCTATTAGAAACTTATCTTTCTGAATAGGAGTCAACTGGTTGGTTTAAATGAAGCAATAGATTGGAACTTGTAAACAGTCTGCATTTCGTTACAATCCATGTAATATATTTTTCCTGAAATATTTGTTCAGAAAAATGCTTCTTCATGGTTCCGTCTATGGAATCCAGGCACAAGATTTAGTGTCAAGCACAGTATACATCTTTGTTAGTATGATAATCTTGCTGAGCAAGTGCAGAGTACACTCCACCAGTTCTCAATGGGTGACGCGATTCCCTACATTGATGGTCACTGTGACGTACTTATGTATAACTGTGGGTAATCTGATCACAGTATTGAGCATGACGACGCCGGTTTGTGAGTGTGATCCACGCACATGATGATGGTAATTTATTTGAATGACTCCTCGGAGTATCTGATTCAAGGATACCCACTTGACTTTGAACACCCAATGAGGATGCACCTCTAAGATCAGAGAACGTATTTTACGTTACGTGTATGTCACGTGACTATACGAACGCATACATTACCGGGATGTGTGGAGCAGTGATGGTTGTCGCATCGGCTCACACGAATGTCACGGCTAAGATTGAAGGACGATCCTCGGAATACAGGTAAGCTGCGCTTCTCGTCTCCCGTCCGCATTTATGGGTCGTGTCAGTCAGAATTTTTTATGTCTCCCGTATATTTAATGACAGGGTAATTGGCTCGCTCTCCATGAGGCTTGTCGATTACAACATTACCTCAATGGTAGCACCATTAGTAGTTGCCTATGTTATATGGAGCTCATGCTACAGAGTGTTAATGTGGCTCCTTGGTCTGTGTTTTTGTATCGTTACAGAATCGTGAACTGTTCGGACTTGAACCGGACGACACTGATTCGGATTACGCTCGTTTCTCATTTTGTGAAGAGACTATTTAAGGCAGTCCACCCAGACACATTCATGCAGATGGGTTAGACCATTATGAAGAAGGTAAGACGGATCTGTGTGCGATTTGTTACTCTTGCCACATTGACTTAGCGTTATGATACCCGGAGTACATTATGTACACAGTGGCTTTTTTAGATACACCAAGCGTTAATGTTGATGACATGGTGGGTGGATTTTGGAGGTTCGCCCTGACTGTCATGTCCCCTTCTTCCTTTTTTTGTGTGATTTCAGGTGATCGAGGATGCGCCCTCTTGAACGCATGTGCTCTATACAGTTGTTCCTGCCCCCATGAATGTTGGGCACTTCTTTCTTATCGGTAATTGTGTACCTTCGTGATTGGCGAAAAAGAGTACAACCAGTGAAGACTTACCAGAGATATACAGTGAGTGTCCGCTGGATTTTGATCTTGTCCACAACCCCCCTTGTTTTATGAAATACCATCGGGTTGTGGTTGGTAACATAACATTTTTGAGGCATGGTGCTAACAGTGCTGGAGGTCAGGATGCGTCACGTGGTGTTGGTGATGGTGGTGTTCTGTGAAATACACCAATTTATATGGTGTTCCAGTCATGGTTCCGTGTTTCGGTTCACATGATCCCTGTAGTGGTGAAGGAAGTTTAGGGGTATTAATAACCCTTTCTACTCCCCGTTCACATTGTTGGTGCGGTGGTAGTAACGATCAATCTTGAGATTAAAGCATTGAGCTCGATTGATTGTTTTTATGTTTATATTCAGGTGATCTTTTGGTGTAGTCTACGCGTTCCTATTTCCATCGACTTTCCATTTGACAACGCCGGACCTTTGTGCCCTTGAGGAAGGTGTTGAACAAGATTTGCACAGAAAGAAACATGTCGGTCGGGGGGTGTATTGTTAGTTGTAAACCGCTTTGTAAAAGAAGAGCTTGAGCCCTTTTTTTGTCATAATAGACCGTAGAATTAACGGTGGCTCAGCTGTGACAAATTCATTGTTCATATTGGTAATGGACACAAAGTTGTATTATCGTATTTTAGCATGATTGTTTTAGATTGATGAATTAAATGTTATAAGTGAATGAATTGATGGAGTATGAATGAAGTATGGTTGGCGTGTGGTTTTAGATGGGAATGATGTATCAGACCAGTCTAACTATTAACTAATTGGATTGGCTGATGATTATACTGTTACTGACATTTGTGATTTTTTTTTAATAATAATGAGAACCTGTTAATAAAAATGTTGAAATAATGAGAAAGTGTCTATTGGGTTGAATTGAATTTTTTTCATCTCATTACATGGTTAGTGAAAGACACTATTGTTTACAAGTGTTGAGTCACGATGATACGGTGACTTTAGATAGGTAGACTATTCCTGAACTCACCACATAAAAACACCAGTACTATGACCTTTGATGTTGATATAAATGTGTGCTCCATCCAGGCCAGATCATAGTACTTCGATATTCCTGGTATCCCTTGTTGCTCCTGTTTGGCAGGTAGCTGATCTCCTGACACGTCCACTCTGAGCGCCTCAGAACAGCAGCTGACTGCACGATAGCTGTCCAATTCTCTTCTTTTATCAAGTTATCTAGAGATTGTACCACCTTCCTCAGGTGATACTGCGAAAGCATTCCTTGGCAGAGCTTACCTATGGATATAGCTTGTGTCAGGAAAGTGTTACAGAAATTCAAAGCCCTATATGGGCCCACACTAGTTCCTGCTCTTCTTTTATTGCATTAATTTGCTTGAACCGCCCATAATACAGGATACCCTGATTAATAGGTTATGTGCTTGGTGGCATTGTGTTCTTTTTCTGCTTTATAGGATGCACTCCAGAACTCACTGTCCCCCCCCCTTCCAGTCAGGGTAGAAGCGCATGTTTCTATTACCGCAAGTGGCTTGCAACTGCGTATAATAAATATAAATTACCTCAAATGTGGGAATCTACATGCCATGTCCAAAGTGTGAACACCTTTGATTTGCCATATCTGCTGACCCCAAGTAGACCACAGAGAGACAGTTTCCCGCCATGTTTGTTCAGTAATGTTTGAAAAGCATTCTCTGTCAGAAACAGCTCAGTCTGCAACATACATGTGCTGTGCACCCTTAGGCTCTGTAGTGAACTTACACTGATTTGCTTGGTATGGTCTACTGTTGGTTTGGAAAGGCACTGCACAGTGTTCCCAGAAAGTGTATATGGGCCACAGGATGGGTTCATGTTTGACAAGTAAAAAGGCATTGTAATATCGCATATAACACACATGGCACCCATCTCATGGAGATCATCATCATAAGCATCAAAACGCATTTTTGTGCAAATGTCTGGTGCTTAGTTCTCAACAGTTCTATGTTCTGAACACAGCATTACTGGGTGCAAACGGTCTGGATTCATTAATCACATAAAAAGTGCGAACTTGCAGCTGCTTGGCTGGGCCATTAAACGTCTTAAATGATGGCATCCACACAACCCATGGTTAGATGAAACATGTGTATTAAGGCTGGAGTTCTTGGAGCTTTCTTTTCTCTATCATGTATGAAGAACATAGAGGCTTTCGAACAACTTCTTTGCTCACAGGTGGAGTGGAAAGCTTGCTAAAAAAATGTCCTGTCAGTGAGATGAGAAACACAGGGAGGCTGAGCCACAGTAGAAGTATACTGCCAGCCTTATATAACACTGTTTCAGAAAGTCTGTCCAAAAGAATTTTCATTACTCTAGAAACCAGATCGGCTTTCGGTTTCCAAATTGGCAGAACTGCAGTACTTCCCTGAATTGAGGAGTTGTAGTCAAGAGTGGCATATTCTTCCTCATCTTGCACGCCAATCATCATCATTTGTCGGATCTCCATCTCGTCTTCTGCAGACTACTCAACTGTTAGATGATCCACAGAAACTTGTCTGGAGCCCCTCTTGGGGGGTATTGCGGGCAGGACAGCAGTTCTGGAACCGTTCAATCTGATTACTTATACTGCTGGTCTGTAGGATGGGCCAAACAAAGTCTTATCATGGATCTTCTCCAAGACCCAATCTCCTGCTTTGAGAGTGCTCTTATGACTCTGCAGCAATTGCTCTTGCCTAGAGAGGAGAATGGGGAGAGTGCGCAGATCAAGCATAAACAGCTTTCTCCCAAACAAGAGTTCAAATGGAGTCTTACCGTTGCAAAGAGAACGCGTGTTAAATTATTTAAACTTATGCTAACTAGAGGCACATGGTCTACCCAGTAACCCCCCCATTGAAAGGATGCATTACGTCAGGCACAACATTGAGTGGTGAATGATACAGGTTCAGAAAAGTGCAGCTCTGATCCCCAAGCCTCTAATGCCTTTCTCAGGGCCTGGCCCGTGAAAGCTGGACCATTATCAGCATGAAAGGTTTGAGCTGCTGTCATTGCTACTACACCTGATGTGCAGTCTGCCCTTTTTTGAGGAATGAATCATCCAGGTGAACCTAGTGCAAGAATCCACTATTACTAGAATATATTTGTACTTATTTATTGGTGGTAGTGGGACTATACGATCCAGATATTGAATCTCAAAAGGCGAGGCTGCCTTTCTGAAAGGAGCCTCTTTAGGTTGACAGTTGTCTTCAGACATGTGTCACAGTCGCTATGTATACTTTAACCCATTGACTTAATCCTGGCCACCAATACCGGTCAAGGAGCATCTGGGCCGTTGCAGTAACCCCAACATGGGTAGATGCAAGTCCAGCATGTGTGGCTACCATCAGCTCCCCCCCCACCCGCGGCTGCTCAATTAGGGATTCATCTTTGAATAGGATCCTCTTTTTTCATAGGGATTGTGCCTACTGCTTTATTATTCTCAACGGCATAAATGTAATTTGGGAAACCTTTCGGCCTCGATATAATACCCAAACAAGCTTCCATTGCAGTTGCTGAGCGAGTTATGGCTGCTACAGTTTCTCTCACAGCATGCTCTTTGGCATATGTATCTGCTAATGCATTGCCAATGCTATGAATGTGCCCTTTAGTATGTGCTTGTGTGCATCACCCATAGCAAAGTCGGTTTACGGTCTCACACGTTTCCAGAGTTGCCTGGAAGAAAAAGTTTATGCCTAATGACTCTAAAGTCATTTTCAATCCACCAATGTAAATCAGTGTCGTAAGCGCTGACAATGTAATCTGAACCCGAGACTACTAGTGTGGGCTTCACTGAGTCTGCTTGGCGCAATGCAAGCAGCAATCCATGCAACTGAGCAGTCTGGGCAAACATGTCTCCCTGATGTTTTGTTGCAATATCAGTGTGTATAAATGCTTCTTTGTGTGTAAAATGCCCTACGATTGCTGCACATGCAGCTGCATATTTGCAACGTGTTCCAACAGCTGGTATGGCGGAGCCATCTCAGTAAATTATTTGGAAAGAAAATCAAACAATGGCATGTCAGGCAGTGAGGGATCTTGTTCTGTATCCATTGTCCAAGTCAATCCACTCATTCTTTGCAATTCTGCTTTATAAAGCCACTTTACATATAGTAATGCTTTGCATTGGGCACGCTACATTTTGTGGAAGCCTCAAGTTGAGCTAAAGGTGTATTTATGTGTATAGTTCTATTCGCCACCAACAGCCTTTCTTTCTGAATGATTATCTGAACTGAAGAGAGAATCTTTTCCTGAGGTGTAAATCTTAATTCAGGTGTGGAATATACATGCGATTTATATGCAATTGGTTTAGTCTCCCTTAGATTACAAACTGTGTTTGTGAAAGGATCATGGCCCACCAACGGTTTATTTCTAAATCTTTTTCTGCATTTCTGTCTTGCAAAGGACCAGTTTGAATCATTAACGAGTAAACATGGTGCAGAATGTGAGGCTGCTTTGAAATGTGGTTTTATCAAAGCATACAATGGTTTCACTAGCTCGGCAAAATTAGACACAAGATCTCTCAAAATTCGAAAGCCCTATAATGGCTTGCAATTGTCTGCGTGTGTTAGGAGGTTGTATCCTAGCACACCTCAAGAAAGTGAACCCTTGAGTGCGTGGGCTCTGCATTCTGAAAAACATGCAGGGATGCAGTGTGTTTTTTTTTTCAACTTTCACATCCTTCCCCTCGATTTTAGAACTGTCTGGAGCCTTTGCCTGTGAGGAATTCGATGAACTCTCATCAAGACTACCATTCTGCAATGGATGGGAATATTGATTTCTATTTTATTGTATTAATTCACAGTGGAATCTTTACAAAATATATCTTTGCAATATAGTTTCAAAACGCACTTACACATATATACATAAAACCTTGCATATAAAAACTTTGTCTGATTTCATCCAATTTCATTATCACAGTCACTGTTATTCCTGCATTTCTCTAAAATACATATTGAAATACACTTACAGTACCCGATATACATGGATAAATTTGTCTCTTTAAAAATAAATTTCTTAATCTCAATACATACCTAAAATTTCCAAGATCAGCATATTCTTTTTTCTTCTAAACCATTTTCCTATTCTTGGACATGCATCTCCTAGCCTCATTTTCTTATTCCTTTATCAGATGTTCAAGGGTCTCTTTCCAAAAATGGTAGAACACCATATGCACAATGCAAGGTCTGTGTTTAAACAGAAACCCCAGAATTCAACGCTCTTAGACTCAATTTCCCACAAACAGCCCCAACTTTGTCATTTAAGTAGATCTCATCTTGGGACACAATGTTAATGCGTGTCTGGGTGATTCAATATTTTCTTTTATCTTACAAATATGGCATATTCTCTGGCCAGCTGGTATCTTTGTGTGGACCCCTCGTAACTCCAGCAGTGGCAATTGATTTGTACACAGTTTTAACATAAAGTTGCAAACTGCAGGACTCTGGATTTCAGTAGATACTGCCTGGTTTTGAGACAACAGTGGCTGATAACCCAAATTTAAAATTAAAGTTGATTACCAAATCCCACTGCTCCACCTTGTTTTTATACAAGGCCTTTAACACCTCAAACTTAGTGCACCGCTCAAAGAAAGGGGTCCACTCAATATTTGAAAAACATCATTCAATCTGACAATTATTAGTGTGTTAATTGTCGAACCAATGAGCTGCAGCAATTCAGCACGTAGTGAGCCTCTGGATTTAATATAGAGCATGCCCCTTCGTATATGTACTTGGCTCAAAAGGGAGACCAACCCCAATTCTAGCCGTAAAAATATCATTGGCGTGGTAGGTGTAAAATTTAGCAGCTTCCTCCAAAATTGACCTTCGACCACACTCAGCCCATTCAGCCATGCGAGATCAAATATAGCAAGTGATTTGAGGCCGTACAAAATAGCTGCAGAAAATCTGTTTACACAGCTTGAAGATCCCACCTAATGAGTATCCTGCGGGTTTTTTTGCAAATCTGGCCCCTCTTTTTTTATTTTATTTTTTATTTTTACCAGTCTCCGATAGCTTCATAGTCACCGTCGGCTATCATCTCTGCTCCCAGATATCGACATACTCAACGTCTATCTGCAGACAAAACCTGGCCATCTTACTGCCAGATACAGCCATCATTTTGGTTTTACTCATGTTTATAACCAAGTTGTTCGACTTGGCATACTCAGTCAGTATTTAACATGCGTTTTTCTCTCACCTCATTTGAGGCTGTGAAAACAGACCCCTGGTCATCAGTCACTCATGTCAAAACTCACCCTAGGCTGTGTCGCAGCACTAAAGACAGGCATGCCTTGGTTCATGCGCTTATCAACATGATTAACAGAGTCAGGAATTGTTAAATTCTTAGACTCAAAGAGATACCACTCTGACACATTACTCCGAATTATACACTTGACATTAAATGTTAATTTATCTTCTGAGGGTTCTTATTCTCGTTAAACAAGCTAAAGTAAAAGGAGATATAACATAACATCACACCTATGAACAAGAATGCCATGTAGGCAAAGAGCATATCTGAATGGGTAAATAATAAAACAGTTGGTGTTTAGTGTAAAGCCATGGGTAGCCTATAGATTTCACCAAGCTACTCTACACTATAAGCCTCCAGTCTCCTTGCACAGAGCAAGCTACCACCGGTCTTTCACATTTAGAGCAGAGTGTGCTTCAAATGAAACAGCTCCTTCTTGGGTTGACAACTTCTCCTTAGCTGGGACTGGCTGTCTCGCTCATATGCTGTTGCTACTCTGCACTCATCCACTCTGGCTTGAGTGGACTGGCAAGTCTGCTGCTCTTTCCACTTTCCCTCGTTTTCTCATCCTTGTGCTGGGCTATATATCAAGTAACATGGCGGCCTTGCACGTGTGGGTTTGTCATATCTGCTGTTTGTAACAGGGAGGGTGCTAGCATATCACTTTGTTCATTCGAGGGAGAACTCCTATGTAAAACTACATTCGGTGGGTTTTTGCACCTCAAAGTGAGATCTCTAATAGTTTAGTAAATGCCTTCACTGCACTCTATGGCATTTGTGAAGTTATGCAACATCGCAGCATCTTAAGGCTATCTTAGCCAGCTGTCTGTTATCAAGGAATATCTTTCTTACTGGTTACCTATTTTGTTTCCATGGGACCCTATGGTCATTGACTTTGCGAATGTGCAAGATGCTTCTGTTCACGTCTGTCAATTTCCTGTTCTTGAATTCTTATCAGATATAACACTTACCCGTGTGAGGTTAAAGGCTGCTCTCAGATAACACCTAATGCAAACATTTGTGGTCAGCCGATCTGCCAGAACAGGAAAGCACCATTTCCTTTTCATTGGCTCATCTTGCATAGCTTACAAAGACTTGTTTCTCAAGTGTCGCACACGGTATATGCATCATTAAATTCTATGTTAAAGTGTGGTGTATGTATAGACTCAAGGCGAGTGATCAACGCGGACGATAAGTACGTTTCCCCAAGGGCATGTCCATTTTGGTCGGGTCCGTTTTAGACATAAATATGTTGGCATCATATATATGTTGCTATACAAGCATCGGGATTCAGACTGGCGGTTGCCTTCTTGTTTATGTTGACAGCCAGTCTGCCAGCCCAGCAGTATTGATTCACACAAAACCCGTCCAGACTGAAGCAATCAATCGCATTGTCTGATAACGTTTGAGAAACTTTACATCTCACACCTCCATTAATTGTGGATAAACAAGTGTATAACGCATGCAATAGTGAGTACACCAGGCTTTTTCACGTGTGCACAATGTTTAAAATTGAGAGCGCACGTTTACTTCCCGTTTATAGACTATTGTTGATCGATAAACCTATATGTTTTCTGACTAGTAGCTGTACTACATCAATAATTCGAGTTCTTAAATCTGGAATACCACATTCTATCACAGATTGTGTGCAACACTGATGCTCTAAAGTGAACAATAAGCATATGACAATCCCTAGTGAATCCTCTACAATCTACTCCATGAGTTTTACCTCCAGATTCAACATAATTTCCAAGTAAGTATATATGCCATCCTAATGCACCAGTTAGATGACTAGTGGTGAATAACTTACAATTCACAAAACCAAGCATATACGCAGCATACTGGGATTTTTTCACTGAATGCAAGCAAAATTCAACTAAACAAACTCAAGAGATTAACGTGAACAACATGATTTATTGTAGTGAATGACACGAAATTAAGTGTGGAAGTAAAAAAAAAAAAGTGAATGTATCAAATGAATACATTGCCAATATACTTTATTTTTTGCTTTTCGTGAACACTTTAAATCATTGCTGCGGAATACACCACAACTAAAAGAGCAAGACCTCTTTCTTTCAGATAGTGCTAGGCACGAGAATGTATGGTCCAAACCCCCATTTTTTTTGCAAGTATTAAGTAATTTTCCCTGTACAGCCTCAGGACCGGAACCATATTCGCAGCAAGCACTACCCACAATCCATTCAAAGTACAACTATACAAAAGATATTTAGTGAGTAGCACCAGATCCTGTACAGGCTGAACACTTGGAATGTTTTCATACATTATACACAACACTGACCAGTGCAACACCAACTGCACAGAGCCTTGCAGCAGCATATCTATTTGTGTAGCTACCTTCTGCATTACAGAGGCTCATCTCACCAATGTCTTACTTCAGAGGTACACAAAAATGCTGTATTGTTGCTCATTTTATGTCTTGGGTACAAATAACCCAGGGTGACATTAAAATATTAGCACAAAATTGCTAATCAAATAAGGTTTGTTTGCAAACTAATACAATTTGAATTAGCTAATTCTGTTAATTTTTATGTATGCCTCAGTGTATTACTTTAAGAAGTGTCATTGTACCATACACTGTAGACAGCAGCTCTAGCATTGGTGTATGTTGCTGTAAGATGTGCTGGTGATTTTATTGCAGGCTGGTTTTGATGTGCCTGTTCCTGTAAAGCAGCGTTGCGGGTGTCAGTGTAACTCAGCGAGCACAGTCTTGATAGTGTGATTAATAGGCAGATACGGTGTTACTGATTTTGCAGCGTAGCACTAGTATTCATATCTTATTTTTCATAAAGGAGTAGCACATGTTCCCTCGTACTGCCCAGGGTCTTGACCTGTTCACCAATTCACACATTATCAGGTCAGCATATGTCAAATCGATTAGTGACATCATGTACAGAGATGGTACTGGTGCCATATTGTATAAAGTGCACTGACAGACAGGATCTATACAGGTTATTGCAGAATTTACCTGGGGGCCGCGGGGCATACTAAAAATTAACAATATGGGAGAATGGGACTCAAGTACAATTGGAAATGGCAAACAATCCTGAGACATTCAGATAAAAGTCTACTATGTATCAAAACGTGTTTTGATAAAAGGTACACTCTCGCCTGATACAGTTATATTTAAAGGGTCAGGTCAAGTAGAGTGACAGTTGGCAATGACAGACTACCGATGATTATGGAAAGGAAAATTCAAAAGGGATGTTCTACAAAACCACAAGACTTATCACATATCACTTTGACAAAGGTATTTCCTTGGTAAAGGGGGGGGGGCTAAGAATTATGTTCACCGGCTGCATTCCTTTATAAAAAGCCTAATATAGTTTACTTGTCCGTGTCACATGAAATCGACCTGCAACTGATTAGAACGGGAACAAAAATTAAAACTATTTAGTGCGACAGGGACAAACCCCGACCCACAGCTACGTCAGTGGGTGTATTTAGTGTGGAACTTTCAAGTATTTATCACATTGGAACAGATGTCGTTCTAATGTATTCGCCAGGACATCTGAAATAGCTGTTGATCTATCAAAGCTGTCCTTCAGTGATGTGTTATACTTAAACCCAACATGTGAAAACCCGACACCATACCGGAGAGTAAGATATATAGCTCGGTATTATGTTTGAAAATCACTTTTGATTTTCTTTCGTCATAGGCTCCATTGGCATTCTTGGTGGTGGTTCCATTTATTTTTTCCCGTTACCGATATTTACGTATTAATGGGAAGGTCAGTACAAAGCGTATGGACTCCGCGGTGTGTGTTCATATAGCGTTTAAAGAGGGTAGTGAATTCGGCACAGCCAGGGACACTGCAGTTGCCCAGTTTATACAAGGCATTGCAGTAGTCCAATGGCTATTTAAATACAACAACAAAGAAGTCACTGGCCGGACTGACAACACTACTACAGTCGTTATTGCACACTGAAGACCGCCCGCCTCGCACCTCTCTGTCCTTGAGACCGAGCAGCAGCACCTCCTCCATCAGGGTAAGCCGCGTCTCCTTGGTGTTGTCTCCCTTGTCCTCGTCGTCGGCCTCTTCTCGCAGGCGGCTCTCCTCCTCGTCGCCGGTGTCGGACGCCTTGTCCTGGGCAGTGCGCGAGGCCTCGGTTCGGCGCTGAACCAGGCCCGAGCTGCGCTGGCTCAGGGCCGCCATGGCTCTCCCCCGCCGCCGCCGCCGCCGCCCCGAGAGCCGCTGCAGGCACACGGCAGCCGGCCCGGCGGCTCCCTGCCCAGGTGCTCGGCTACCTGCTGCAGGCCGTTCCTGCCGCGCTGGGGCGGCTCATGCGGCCGTTGACGGCTCCCGGGGGGTGCTTGGCCCTGGCGCTGCTTGCAGCTATCCCCCCCCTATCCACCGCCGCTGCTGGGCTCAGCAGCTCCAGCTGCAGATTCTTCAATATGGCGGCGTTCGCTGACGTCACAAGAGGATGTGGCACTGGGGGCAGGGCACTGGCCGGGGCTGGCATGTCTGAAGCGATGACGGGATATTGAACACCCTACCTCTCGCAGGTGGTGCACTATTTGCTTGGTTAAACATTTTAAATTGTATTCATTCATTCCAACAGTCACGTTATATTAAATGTCCCTGAACGTAACATCTTATGTTAAGTACTAAAGCCGGTAGAGTCAGGGAATGCATTAGTAGGTCAGAGAGGTCTAGCCTGTCTCTCAGAACCAATCAAGAGCCGGGCCAAGAGACCAAGCACGTAAATCTTGCTGGAGAATATTTTGCAGATATCATGATTTCCTTTTAAGGCCCCTATTTCGGCAGATAAAGCACAACATCGTAGAACAATTGGCCTAACATCATATAGTTAAGCTATAATTGTTATAATTTTGTCACTTAACCACTTTCTCTTAGCTATGGTTGTTACAAATATATTATGTTATTTGGCATTTATATAGCGCTCTACATATCATTGGTATGACCTCAAAGCGCTAGTAGTTTGAACGCCCTCAGGACCATAGTCCAGGTCAGTTTAGAGAGTAGGGTATCGTAGGGTGCTTGGGTGTACCACATATGTGTGCAGCTGGTGTAATTGCCTGATGGTAGCTGCAAGCTAGGATTATGTGTGGTGGTAATGATATCGGTTGAATGTGTGCAGTCTGGCGGATGGACACCCAGACTGGGTTCTGGCTGTGTTAGGCCTGTAGGACGCTTATGTGTGCAGCTAGGCTGGATTGTCATGGGAGAGCTGCGTTTTATTAGAATGATGAAGTGTTCATGGGTTAGTGTTCGTATGTGAGCAGCTAGGCCGGATTTATCGAGGGGTTTTGCTGCACTCTAATTGTGTGATGTTGTAGAGAGCAAACATAGGGGCATGGGAGGAGAGTGTTTGCATGGAGTTGTGATCTAGGAGATCGATATTCTGCATTTCAGGAGTGTGGTTGCTTAATAGTGAATTAATAGGTGTATTGAGTGATGACATTGTTCGGGATCTCATAGAGCATTAGTCATTGGGTTGCTAGGGTTCAATCGCTTCAGAGGGTCGTGGTTGTTATTAAGGAAACAGCCATGTTTTTAGAGATTTGCGGAACGTCATATAGTGTTGGATGTGTCGAATATGAGGGGGAAGCGAGTTCCACAGAGTTGGGGCCAATGTTGAGAACGCGGATCCTCCAATCCTGACAGAGTTACAAATATATTATGTTATTTGGCATTTATATAGCGCTCTACATATCATTGGTATGACCTCAAAGCGCTAGTAGTTTGAACGCCCTCAGGACCATAGTCCAGGTCAGTTTAGAGAGTAGGGTATCGTAGGGTGCTTGGGTGTACCACATATGTGTGCAGCTGGTGTAATTGCCTGATGGTAGCTGCAAGCTAGGATTATGTGTGGTGGTAATGATATCGGTTGAATGTGTGCAGTCTGGTGGATGGACACCCAGACTGGGTTCTGGCTGTGTTAGGCCTGTAGGACGCTTATGTGTGCAGCTAGGCTGGATTGTCATGGGAGAGCTGCGTTTTATTAGAATGATGAAGTGTTCATGGGTTAGTGTTCGTATGTGAGCAGCTAGGCCGGATTTATCGAGGGGTTTTGCTGCACTCTAATTGTGTGATGTTGTAGAGAGCAAACATAGGGGCAGGGAGGAGAGTGTTTGCATGGAGTTGTGATCTAGGAGATCGATATTCTGCATTTCAGGAGTGTGGTTGCTTAATAGTGAATTAATAGGTGTATTGAGTGATGACATTGTTCGGGATCTCATAGAGCATTAGTCATTGGGTTGCTAGGGTTCAATCGCTTCAGAGGGTCATGGTTGTTATTAAGGAAACAGCCATGTTTTTAGAGATTTGCGGAACGTCATATAGTGTTGGATGTGTCGAATATGAGGGGGAAGCGAGTTCCACAGAGTTGGGGCCAATGTTGAGAACGCGGATCCTCCAATCCTGACAGAGTTATAGGTTGGAATCATTAGAAGGAGGGCAGTGCTTGATCTTAGGTTGCAGGATGGGAGGTATGGTGTTATCTTTTCTTGTAGGTATAATGGGCTGGTCTTGTGCACTGCTCGGTGAGTGATGCATAGGGTCTTGAAGGTGGCCCTTCGTCCGACTGGGAGCCAGTGAGGGTTCTGAGAACTGAAGAGCTGGTGAGATGTGGTCTGTTTGACCCAGGGCAAGGAGCAGTTTTGTAGCAGTGTTTTGGGCTCTTTGGAGTTTGTTGAGTTGGTATGCTGGGGCTACTAGGTATAGGGAGTTGGCATAGTCCAGTCTCGACATCACAATAGACATAACTGCAGCAAGTCTGTTAGGGTAGGAGAGGTAGGAGAAAATGCGTCCGAGAAGTTTGAGGTCATAGTGACAGCATTTTGATACATTGTTGATCGGACGGGAGAGGATTAGGCCTGAGTCATAGTGCAGCCTAGGTTTTTCACTGTATTAGAGGGTGGGGAGGAGGGCCGAGGGATTGGGGCCATGGGAGCAGATGTGGTAGAAGGGCAGTATTGCCGCACGCCATGATTTCAGTTTTAGTATGGTTCAAAAGGAGGTGGTTTATTGTCATCCATCGATCAATATGGCGGAGACAGGCTTCAAGGTTGGGAAGGGGTTTGGTGCCTGACTTGGAAATTCTTAGGATAATTTAGGTATCGTCAGCATAGTTGTAACAGGAGATGTTGTGCATGCAGATGGTTCCTGGTAGAGTGGTCATATAGAGGTTGAACAGGAGAGAAGACAGGCATGCACCGAGCAAGCAGTTGAGACATAAGGGGAGAGGAGGGTTATTTGTTTCCTGTTGTTGAGGAAGGAGGCGATCCATTTGAGAGCAGTGTCACGGATTCCTAGGGCGTGGGACCCGTCAAGGAATATTGAGTGGTTAACCGTGTCAAAGGCTGCAGAGAGATTGAGGAGAATCAGTGCTGTACTGCATTCAGGGTCTGCAGGTACCTTGAGATTGTCACCGATCGATATGGGAGTGGTTTCAGTTCCATGTCGAGGTGTGAAGCCCGATTGTGCGAGGTCGAGGAGATAGATGGATTCTACAAAGGAGTTGATCTGGGAGTATGCAGTCCTGTCAATGAGTTTTGCGAGGAATTTTGTGTTGGGAGATCAGTCTGGAATTCTTGGGGTCAAGGGAAGCCTTTTCTAATGGCTTGAAATGCAAAATTTTGAAGGCATCAGGGAATATGGTAAAGGTGAGGGATTCATTTAGAATGGCTCGTGCATGTTATCCTGAGCAGGTAGATGGGAATTTTTCTTTCAGGACAGAGGCTGGGCAGGAGTCAAGGGGCGACCCAGAGGGTTTGCTGGCTGATAGTAGGTCAAGGAACTCGTCTCTGGAAATGGGTTTGAAGGAGTCGAAGGTAGGGAAATTGAGCATCTGGGCAATGGGATCAGGAGGTGTCTGTGATGGGGGGGACAGTTTGGTGTTAAGGGATGTTGTCCTGTCAAGAGCGGTGTTGTAGAAGTGTAGAGAGAGGGAGTCACAGAGTGATTGTGTGGGTTGGATTGGGGAGAGGACCAAGTGGGTTTGACAAATTCTGATATGATCATGTGGAGTTCTTTGCTGCAGTTGCCACAGTTGAGAATGTCTTTATTGTAATAGGCTTTTTCGGCCTTTCGGATTTCAGCTTTGCAGTTACGGTGGTGCAGGGCGAACATGGATCTGCTGAGATCAGTTTTAGGTGCTCACCATTTGCGTTCAAGAGAGTTATTTAGTTTTTTGGCATTCTCCAGGAGGGGCGTGAACCATTTGGGGGACAGTCCACTGCGTGAAGAAGGAGGGCACGAGGGGTTGAGAGGAATTAGTGAGTCGTTAAGGCAGGAGTCGAAGGAGTCAATGGTTAAGGCTCTATTGGGGGAGCATTGCCAGGGGTGAAGAAGCAGGGCTTCAGATGGGTCTGGGAGGATCTTGACTTTGTTCCAACATTTGAGATCCCGAGGGGTGGATGTAGGAGCCCTAGTAGGAGGGGCGGGGTTGTGGATAGAGAAAGGGATGGCATAGTGGTCGGTCCATATGAGCGCTTTGTGAAGGAATAAGTAAACCTTGTTATGGGAGCTGAAGATTGCATTAAGGGTGTGCCCACCTGAGTTGGTTGTACCAGTTGTATGGTGGGAGAGGTTGGCACATCAAGACTGTCAACTAGCGGATGAGTCATGGGGTTAGTGGGGATATCGAACCAAATATTAAAGTCTCCTAGGAGTGTAAGAGATGGGTGATTTACTTTAATGGTAGCTATTGAATCACAGAGGTTGTTGGCGAAATGTCTGTCATATCCAGGGGTCTGTAAATGAGGTGGAAGCTGTGCGTGAAGGTCAGTGGTAGAGATAGTTTAACTAGAAGGGATTCACAGGAAGGAGTGCATGTCTGGGATTCGACGAGTGAGACAGAGAAAGGACGATTGTAGAGGACAGCCACTCTGCCACCTCTGGAGGGTCTATTGTGGGCGATGAGTGAGTAGCCAGGAGGGAAGGCTTTGTCAGAGAACCAGGTTTCGGTGATAAAAATGAGGTCCGGCTTTTCAGAGGGTAAGACGTCAAAAATGCTGTGTCTGTTTCTTGCTACTGAGCGGGCGTTAAAGAGGATGCAAGTTACTTTGTGAGGGGATGTGGGTTTTGTGGTGCTCATAGGAGTGGGAGCTTGAGAGACATGGCTGCCCGGAGGGGTGGTGGGTGTGGTGGGAACATTTAGGGGAGTTGAGACAGGTTGAGAAGAGGTACGGGAGGGGCTTGGGGCTTATGGTGCCTGAGTGTTTGTTGATAGGGTTATGTTGATGGGGGGCGGGAAGAGTAGGCGGGCGGAGGTAGGAATGTAAGGGATGAGGGGTGAGTGAAGGGGGTTGGGAGAGTGGTGAATGGGTCGGATGGTGTGAGGGGGTTTAGGTTAGCAGATTTTGGAATGAGTTTGGTGGGACAATGGGGTTTAGGGGTACTGGGTGAGAAGTCAAGAGAAAGGGGGTGGAAACTGGGGGAGGAGACTGCAGGGGGGTAGGGGACGGAGAGGCTGGGTGGGTGGGCAGAAGTGGCGAGGAGTAGAGGGTCAAGGGAGAGGACCAGTCACGATTTCTGCATTTCGTAGATTTTGGTGCCATAGGGGTGTGAGAGAGGGTGAGAGGGTGGGAGGGTCAGAGGGGGAGGGAGATGATGCTACCGTTCTAGCGAGCGTGAGACAAACTATGTTCAGAGAGGGGAAGGGACATGAAGGGGGAGGGTTGTAGAAAGGGGGTCAAGTGGGGGTTAAGGTTGGTCGAGGGGGTGGTGTGTTCCCCATTGAGCTAAGGGGGAGGGAGTGGGTGCTATGGGAGTTTGGTAGAGAGGGAGTGGAGTTCCTGAGAGGGCACAAGGATGGAATGGAAGTGGAGGTGGGTTCACACTGTTTGGAGCACCAGAAGGCTCTCCCCTGGCTTGGGCGTTCGATAGAGGGAATTGTGTTTTGGCGGGGGGTATTAGGGAGTTCTCAATAGATGACAGAGGGAGAGTGGGAGTTGATGTGCTAGGGTGGGATGGGGAGAGGGGGTTAAACGCTTGGGGGGGCAGTTGGTTGGCATGCCAGAGTGCCCTTCTGATCTTAGAGTTGGGTGAGGGGTGATGGTAGGGAAGAGGGCGGGCGGCGTCAGGGTGTATTGATGTACGGGGGAGTGGACGTGGTTTGTGATCAGGTGGAGAATAGCGGGGGGATTCGTGAAGTTGGGTGCTAGACCACGGCCCATGTGTCGCGAGGGGGAAGTGATGGGAGTTGGTAAGGTGCGAGGTGGCTATCAATCAGGACGGGTCAGAGAGGGGGTATATCAAGAATTGGGATATCCATCATGGGGTGATCAGTGCAGTACCTAAAGGTTGATGAACCTGTAACATTAGATGTAAAGGCCCAAGTTGTACAATCTGCATCTAGTTTCTGGTCGCCCTGGCAGTGGGAGAGGGCCAAAGAGGGTAGCGGTAGGGAGTTCTAAGTGAGCGTTAGAGATAACAAAATTGCAGAAATATCACAGTGTGCCCTTTCCTACAGTATTATTTAAGGGGCACCCATTAGGTGTGAATCAAGTTACCAGGAACCAATTCCAGGTCACAGAGGGTACTTTCTAGATGAGAATCAATGCAGCAAGAGCACATTTTGAAGTTTGTGGTACAAATAAATCAGGAGTTCTGAGAGAGGGGCAGAGGCAATTAAATCACAGAAACGTCACAGTGTGCACTTTTTTAGACGAGCATCAATCACAGTGGGCATTTTCTAGATGCGGATTAAGCCAACAGGAGCAATTCCAAGTGAGCAGTGCAGGTGAATAGATTACAGTATTATTTAGGGGGAACCCTCTAGATGTGAAACAGCGCAGGCAAATTGATTATAGTATTATTTAGGGGGCACCCTCTAGATGTGAGACAAGCTATCAGGAGCGGTTTCTATGTCACAGAGGGTACTTTCGAGTTTAGTTTAGTTTATTTATTTGTAAAGGGCAGCCGAACCTTCAGGTAACTGGGCGCATTTTCTTGGGAAAAACAGTGTTAAAGAAGGTGGTGAGAATCAATGCAGCAAGAGCAATTTCTAAGTGTGTGGAATGAATACATTGCACTAATATCTCAGAGGGCAATTCTGGATGTGAAAGAGGCTAGCAGGAACAATTTCTAAGTGTGGGGGACATGCAGAATAGAACTCAGTAATAACTCAGGCAGAATAACACACATTAATAGCTCAGGGGCACTTTCTAGATTCGAATCAGGCCAACAAGAGCAATTTTAAATTACAGAGGGCGATTTCTAGATGATAGTCAATGCATCAAGAACACATTTCTAAGTGTGTGGAACAAATAAATCACAGCAATATCATCCCATAGAACAATTTCTAAGTGTGCAGGACAGGCAGAATAGAACACAGTAATAACTTAGAACACAGTAGTAACTCAGGCAGAATAAAACACAGTAGTAGCTCGTGGGCACTGTCTAGATGTGAATCAGGCTAACAGTCGCAATTCTAAGTCACATAGGGTGATTTCTAGATGTTAGTCGATGCAGCACGAACAAATCTCCAAGTGTGTGGAACAAAATAAATCACAGTAATATCTCGGAGGGCACTTCTAAATGTGAAATAGGATAACAGTAACAATTTCAAAGTCTGTGGGACAGGCAGAATAAAACACAGTAATATCTCGGGGGTACTTCTAGAAGCGAAAAAGGGTAGCTGGAACAGTTTCTAAGTGAGCGGCACAGGCAAATAACTCACAATACTACCACAGTGGGTACTTTATAGATTTGAATCAATGCAGCGAAAGCGGGTTTAATAGAAGTGAGTCTGAACACTTCCCTAAGGTGTGACGTAGGATAACAATTACAGTGTTTGGATAGATTGCAAAGTGGTAGGGCTTCCAGGGTATAGAGATTTCTCTACCCGCACCCTAGCCACGCCTACCTTGGTAGATTCTACAGGTTGACGGGTGTCCACTTGCGTCCCCGGCTGACACCTGCAGACACGATATGGAGCCGCCTCTGTGGGAGCCGCCCTTTGCCTTGGAGCCCTTAACAGCAGGGGCTGCACGGGCAGAGGGCTGCCCTGGGAGGGTCACTTATGACCGTCTACCATGCCAATTAGGGATGGTAAGCGGGCTGGGAGGCGTGAGGGAAGCGCCAATGGGGAAGTGGATGCCGTGGAGGGGGGGGTCGCAGGATGCTGTGCACTGATGGGCTGGGGGCTAAAAACAAAGGCCAAAAATTACCAAAATAATTGCCCAGTAGAGTCTTACAATGATTTCTGCTCACCTGCTGTGGATTTGAAAAAGAACCGAGCACAGAGCACTGCAGGTCACTAGACGCCGCAGTCTACTATAGATGGCCAATCAGGGATGGTGGGCAGGCTGGGAGGCTGGAGAAAAGCACCAACGGGGAAGTGGATGCCGGGGAGGGGGGTCACAGGATGCGGTGCACTGAGGGGCTAAAAAGAAAGGCCAACAGTTACCAAAATAAAGGCCCAGGAGAGTCTTACAATGATTTCTGCTCACCTACTGTGGATTTGAAAAATAACCGAGCACAGAGCAGTGCAGGTCACTAGACCTCGCAGTATACTATGGATGGCCAATCAGGGATGGTGGGCAGGCTGGGAGGCGGGAGGAAAGCGCCAACAGGAAAGTGGATGCCGGGGAGGGGGGTCACAGGACACGGTGCACTGAGGGGCTGGGGGCTAAAAAGAAAGGCCAAAAGTTACCAAAATAAAGGCCCAGGAGGGTCTTACAACAATTTCTGCTCACCTGCTGCGGATTTGAAAAATATTTACAAAACAGAAGACTACCAACAGATAATTCTGTTGCAATTACTTAAACATTTCAAGGTCTAAATTATTATAATTGTTCTTTTATAACCCGCTTAATACCGGAGACCAGTTTCTATGTGCGAGCCCGGGATTCGAACCTGTGTTGCTATTTCTTGCTTCGAAGACGAATGCGTTGCCCTTGAGCTACACTCTCTCTAATAAACTGTGGATTATTAGTGAAATAAGTGAGTCTGGGCATTGATAGCGGGTTAGTTTGTCATATAGTAGCTGGCGATCAATGGAGTCAAATGCCACCCGGAAACAACCTTTATATTTGGCTTTTGTTGATTTCCGGGTGGCATTTGTCTCCATTGATCACCAGCTACTATATGACAAACCAACCCACTATCAATGCCCAGACTCACTTATTTCACTAATTAAACATCTACACACCAACACCACGCTACAAGTGAGATTAACGTTTGGAGGATTACTTTCCTCGTGTATACCAACCAAGCGAGGCCTAAAGAAGGGCTGTCTCTTGGCCTCTTTCTGGTTTAACCTGTCCATCCTAGATATGGGTGAATACTTCTCAACTATTATACACGATGCCCCTAAATTGGGCTTAAAGCAGGTTCTATTGTTGCTTTATGCAGATGACCTTGTTCCTATGTCACAGACACCCAAAGGTCTACAAAATCTACTTGATCGACTTGCCACATATGCACAAGAGAACAACTTGTTAATAAATATAGACAAAACCCATTAATGATTTGCAATGGAGGTATGAAGAAGAGAACATCTATGTACAAACGGCTACTGCAAGACTCTGAACTATTAGTGGTGACCCAATATAAATACTTGGGTATACCCTTTAACCAGTCAATGTCCAATACCATCTATGAACGTGGCGTAGATTTCAAATTATGTACTTTAATCTCTCAAGCGAAAATATGAATCCACAAATATGGTACATTTTCCTACACCCATGATATGATGTTTTTTAAACAAAAGGTAGGGCCAATCCTTCTTTATGGCACAGAAACAAGACTAATAACAGAACAAAAAAGTTGGGATTTGCTTGAGGGCAGATTTTAGAGACAAGTCCTAAAATTGCCACAGTGCACTCCACCTCCGCTGATACGTTATGAACTGAGCTCTTTATCTTTGCATGTTCACATTTTATGGAAAACGTCTTTATTATAGCGTAAATGTATGTTAGGCCTTTATGCAAACAACATTCTGAGCATAATAGCATATCATCTTTTGAAATCCAAATATCATTTTTCCTTGTAAATGGTGCACCCATATTTTGAACGCCCTCTCAGATGCATCTATAACTATAGACCTCCTATTGGCAAATCCAAACTGTGCTAAGACTAAACTATTTGAACACGATTGGATTTGCAATCAAGGGAAATGTGACACCTATAAAGATTTTAATATAGCTACGTTTGTTTGCAAGAGATTTGGCGAAATGGCAGACTACCTGGTTAAATGTCCATCACCCCGAATTCGGAGCCAATACCTACGTTTTAGGTTAAATTATAGGCATACCAATGACATCCTAGCCAAAAGAGGACAAATACCGAAAGATCAGTAATACTGTCGATTTTGCTCTAATGTGACACAAAATAAAACATTACGACATCTAATTATGATCTGCCCTGCGATGATAGCAAAAAAGGCCAACTATACTTTAAAAATAATGTGCTCTGCATACATTGTTTATTGGATCCTGAGAGTTTATGCAACATATCTTCGCTAGTCACAGGCTTGCCATGAAAATTGCTTTAGTTCATTTTCTTGATTCAATCTTGCCTGCAAACTCCTAATCTTGTCACATAAACTGAAAATACATTGTTTGAAAATCTTTTTACCCATATAAAGTGATAATAATAATACATGCATTGTCTAAAGCTATTATTGTATTCTCTTAAAACCACAAAGCATGAATTGTTTTAGTTATTGTTTTAGCTATTGTTTCAACTGGTAGGACATTGGTTCCTTTTATTATTAACCCATGTTTGATAATTTGAAAGGTTGATTTTATCAACCAAACAAATAAAACAGCAAAAAAAAAAACCTGAATTAAGATGAATAATGTACTGTATGAAAGAAATTAAGGTTGGAAAAACTGTTTTAATCAACAATCAGGCAGACAACAAAAAAGCCTATGCATGCCAGGCCTCGCAGGTTCCTTCATGAGGGCAATGTCTGTAGAAAAGAGAAACAAAGGACACCCTTAAAGTGATGCAAACAGGAAAGCAGAGAATGGGTAAAAAAGTGAGAAAAAAATAAAGTCATAGGCCTGTGATTTCAGTAAGGAAACCATCATTAACAATCATCAGCTTCTTGACTTTTAGGAAATCTAGAAAATAAAAGTATTAAACTTAAAAGTATCCAGACCTTCAGTCCCAAACATGGTCGTGGCTTCTGAAAGCCCTTTCAACTCGCCTTCCCAAATAGCCACCACTACACGCCACCACGTTTAGAGACCCCCAGTTACTTTCCTTAGCCAGTTGGAATACAAGAGGGTTCCTTCACCTAACATCCCTAGGCGACATCAACCTTGGGGGATACGACATTTTATGTTTAAAAGAGCTGTGGCTGAAAAGAAAACCAACGCTTGATGGATTTGAAATTGCTTTCTCAGAGGCACTAACGGGGGAAAAATGCAGGCCTTCTTCGAGATTGATAATCGCAGTTTGGATGGGCAGCGGCTTACAGATAGTTAAGACTATCTTGAAGTCCCCATTCGTCCTAGCGGTCCTCATCTCATGGCTTCACAAAGAGATTGGCGCAGAATCTTTTACGCATACCTGCTGGTTATGACCATCTACTGGAACCCCAAGGCAATCCAAAGTGACTTACTGTTTGACCTAGTAACAAGCACGCTGGACTCCGTATTAGAGCTTGGGAGCTCCGTCTTAGAGCTGGGAGCTTGTGAGGTCATCATTTGTGGAGACCTTAACATCAAATGTCCTATATATCTTCCAGAATCTGCAGAGTCTTCACCGTACCAAGCTTGCCTACGGGGAAAGGAGTGGTCCAAACTAATGACATAAAGACAACATTTCAATACAGCAACTACGCTAACCGAGACTTCTAACACACCAACGTGGAAGCGTGGTCTGGCTTACTCAACCATTGATTACATCTTCGCCTCGCAACTTCTCCTTGCTCGGCTGACTGAATTCAGTGTTCAACAGACAACTCAAAGTGACCACAATCGTCTGCTTATAAAATGGTAATCAGTTAAACCACCGAATACCCACTACCTGGGAGTAGTCAAACGGGAACGCAAAGGAAACCGGGTAAGGGTCACCCGGGCGAACATCTGAGATATCACAGTCTCTTACGGAAGCAGTGGAAACTACCTCGAGGTGGACTATAGACCGCTCTTGGAACCCCATAGATCCGTCATTACCGGTGTAAACGATTCCAATTCGGAACCTTTGGACCATACACATTCGACTCCTTGCTGGTGGTGAAGCGCAATACGCTCCGTAGAGCAAAAAGAATTGCTGTACGACACAACACGGCTACCAACAGAACCTATGCAATTGAGGCAACAAGATCTTACAAAAACTGGCTAAGATCATATCGGCTTACCCTCTACCAAAAGGATTCCAAGGCCATGTTGGAGCAAATCAAGAACAGCAACTCTAGAGACTTCTGGAAGCTGATCAACCCACGGACCAAAGCCACAGAGTCAATGCTGTCAAACAGTATTTCTGAGTCAACATGGATTCACTTTTACTCAACACTGTTTAGCTCCCCAGATGCGCTTTCTCTAGCTGCTCTGCCACCGGCATCTGTTCCCTGGATCAACCTACATGAGAAAACGGACATACTACGTTCAATATCCAAGCTGAAGAATTCAAGGGCACCAGGGCCTGACGGTCTCTCCAACGCAAACTTAAAATCTGCTCCAGAAGACTGGGCAAACCTCTTGATTTTCAAAAGATGCTCGACACACAGCAGGATCCCGCCTACTTGGACCTCTGCGGTGATCATTCCAATATTCAAAAAAGGAAGAAAAGACGACCCAAGGAATTTTTGCCTGGTGGCTCTACTTGATGTCATAGGGAAGGTTTATGGCTCCTTACTCCTGGAACACTTCAATTCATGGGCAAAAAAATCACCCTCCGACGACCCTTTACAATCCGGGTTTAAAAAGGGAATAGGAACCAGCATCAATATCTTCCTAATGAGCATACTAAAATCAAAAGGCCTGGAAGCCAATCAGAAACTATACCTGGCATTCATAGAGCTTTTGATTTAGTTAACAGAAGATAACCTTGGGAAAAATTAAGCGACTGGAAGTGCCCACCGGAGATCCTGGGCCCGCTACAAGCCTTACATGCCTCCACCACCGTCCAGGTCCAGCTCAACTCAAGGGGACTGCTTTCCGCAGTGATACCAACCACCCGAGGGGTCAAACGGGGCTGCACTCTTGCCCCCGCCCTATTCCTGGCGTATTTTGGGGACTATAAAGAAACAAATGCCATGACACGATCTTTTCCCCCAGTAATGGGCAACATGAAAGTTCCAGGACTCTTGTACGCGGATGATCTCATACAACTTGACCAGACCCCAATTGGTTTACAACACCAGCTGGCCTCCTTAACTAAATACACTGAAGACAATGATCTGGAAGTTAACAAACAAAAAACGAAGATCATGGTCTTTGAAAAAAGGAGTAGAAAAAGATGCAATCCCTCATGGTCCTTGGCTGGAGAAAAAGTCGAACAGGTGTCAGAATTTAAATACCTCGGGGGGCTGATCGACTCTACAAGCAAAGATCTAGCAATGCAACTACATCTCCTCGCAAAAATGAGAAATCTTATCCCACAGGCCAAAGTCTTAAACAGAAAATATGGCAGTTTCTCTCTGATGCCCCTACTTAAATTCTATCGGGTGAAAGGGATTCCAACAATCACCTATGGAACAGACGCCATGCCCTCTCTGCCTGACAACTTGTGGCCCACATTGGAGAGCCTTTTTTGGCGTTCGGTCCTGAACCTCCCGACTTCTACACCTTTAGCACTGATCTGACGGGAACTCTCACTCTCGCCCTTGGTGTCAATAGTAATAAGAGCTTCGATTATGCTATACCGGAAGATTAAGGACCCATCTTCACCTATGATTTTCTCCATGGTACAAGAGGAGATGAACACAGGCAAATGCAAACTGCTGACCACCTGGGAGTCTAAATGCAAACTACATCTAGAAGTCTGCGGCAGCTCTACTGAAGAACTGCTGTGTTACCCGACAAAAACCAAAAAACGCTTAGATGAAATGGACTGGATAAATACGTTGGAGAAGGCAGCTGCTTATAAATTGACCCAGCATCTGCCCACATCGGCCAGAAAATTGAACGAAGTCCAACCATTTCTCATAAGACACCCAACAGAAAAACATGATCAACACTTCTTCGCACCAGGCTGAATCTACTGCCCACAAATGAGATTTTGCACATAAGAGGCCTCACCGCGACTAACACCTGCCGCTTTTGCAATTCTAAACAAACTATCGAAACGCTCCATCATCTTCTCCTATCATGTCCAGGGACATCCCCACACAGAACTCCCTACTTGCTTCATCACTTGGAGAAAGCTTACCTGACAGATGAAGATCTCTGGTGGGAACGATTAATAGGGGGCCTGAGACCTTCATGGACGATAGCAGCTACCAGAATTTTTGATTTAATCTTTAAAGATAAAACACCGGAGACCTTGCAGAAAAGTTAGAGTCTGCATAAACTATTTCGGAGGGGCTGTTCTGTTTTTTCTCTTTTCCGATTATCGTGCTGAAACTACTGAATTTTCAACTTCTTTCTCTTTCCTCTTTTTACGTTTCGCTCAGTTTTAGTTTCGCCAACTCCATTTGTCTTTTGACTTTATGTCTATCTTGTAAAAATCACTTTGGTGATTAAAACTCGTAATTTAAAAAAAAGTATTAAAGATATAGAAAAAATAAAGGAAATGTTGCACACCTTGCAATATTTCCAGGGGAGTTACACACCTTGAATGTAATTATAAGGAGGACCAAGGAGTGGTACAGTAACATTCATTATGGTTCATAGAATACAAGAAGTGGGTTCTAGATAATGAACACTCCTGTGCTAAGCTCTGTGTATAGTTCTCTCAAAGTTGGTCTGTTGTTGCAAGGTCACAGGTTGGGACAGGCAAACCCAATACCTCTTACTGGGGAAATTTCAGAAAAGCGTTCTGGTTACCTTGCAGGTTAAGTATTCGGACCCTTATTTATGAAAGGATCTCATGCGTTTCTGCTGTGGTTGTTACATGAAAGTTTTTATTTGCATTGTAATGGGGTTTAGACACATTGTACGACGAACAAAGCGAGCAGTATCCTTTCATAAATAAGGGTCATTATGGTTCATGACTACAAAGAACTTGAGCAAACTTATTCCGAACATGTGTTTTGAGAGTAAGAAGAAAGACCAAAGTTTCAAACCAAACAAGTGCTGCACGTCACTATTCCCAAAAGTAAGGTAAACACGTAGGGGCTGTCACTTCAAAGCGGACTCATTATAAACAGAACAGAAGTTCCCAAATGTACGTTTTTATTTCTAGACAGTTTTTACAATCCGTTTTTACAAATATAGCACTCATATGACAATTCATAAAATGAAATGGCCATTGTTTACTGGTACAACATTAAAGTCTGCATTCAATACATTCAATATTTATTGTCTGCGCTGCAGGAACTAGGCAAACAATAACGTGTTATGTGTGAAGTACAGGGTTGCTGCCTCTCCTACCTCACTGCATAGAAACATTTAAGTCATCACACAAAAAACAGTTTGAATAGTCCTCTGGTGCCTAAAAGTGTTGAATGTTCGGCCATCTAAAACAGACACATCTGCAGCTTGACGTCCTGACCTCAAAGGCATATCTTTGAACCGTTGGTCACGTTTCAGCCAAAGCTTGTACACATTCAGTGACAGAGGCATTGCCGGGGGGAGATAAGGGGCTATTGTTACAGACTCGTACTGCTCCCCATGATACCAGTGCTCATCCAGCTCTCCCACGCCGCCTCCGGTATTCCAGGCACTCGGCACTCAAGCACAAATAATACACAAGAGACCAGAAGTAGAGAGAAATTGGATGTAATGCAAACACACACCGGTGCATAGGAGGGCTGCATTCTACTCTGCACCTCCCAGGCCTGGCTCATCTATATGAGCAATGGAGTAGATACATCTATTCTCCACCCATAAAACAGCACGTATGATAACAAACCAGTCATTTCAAGGGGCGTGGCCAGCGAGCACGCAATGGAGACGTGATTCCTAGGTGCTCCCGTGGCCGCCCGAAATATCCTGCTAATATCCTTTGATTTGGGAAGTTGCTGCATGAGGAGCAAGATATTGGCGCCGGAAAACAGCGGAGTGGGACCTCCGACGGCAAACAAAATGGCCGCCGCGCATGAAATGTGCTAAAACACAGTGAAGGCCGGAAGGTGCCCGCCCGTGATCCCAACCTGTTGGACCAGCTTTAGTTCTAAAAGACCCCGGCTGGTGATATCGACGGGGGCCACCCACGGAAGAGAAGCCTGGACGTGGACGGTGAGCGGGCCCGATATACCCGCTACGCCGACCCAAGCGTAGGATTCGCCCTGTGGGCCGGCGACCAGAGGGGAGAGGCCCCTGGAGGGACGCCCGTGGTCCGGAGGGGACCCCTGCGCAACAGCCTGTGACTGGTGGGCCGCTGCGAGGGAACCCCAGCATACCAACGCGGCGGCGGGACCTTCCAGGGAGGAACAACGTAACGGGACACCCACCAGCGACAGGACCGCCTAGACCAACAACACAGACAGTGCGGGTGACCTGGGGTGAGATGACCTGAGGTGCGCGGCCAGGAGGCGATCGAGGCGGAAAGATCCAAGCCCCCAACACTGAACAGGCAGCTCCCTCTCCCCACAGACAATCGTTTATAACGACTGGAACCCCACACCGGACCCTGCTCAACAACCACAACCTTTTCCGAGCCCTGGGGAGGCTGAAGCCGCAGTCGCGAACACTGCGACACGGAAGTAACATAGCAGGGGCAACTCAGTCACAAGTGGAGGCCCAGACAACGCCGCGAGGGACAAGTCCTCCCTTGGTCCACCACACATTCACATTCCTGCGGGATTCCACATCACGGGCAAGGAAAGAAACAAGAAAACCACAACGCAAAGCACCATGGATCAATATGCCAGGAGCACACAGCCAGCACTAAACGCGGAGGACCCGGGGACGACCCCCCCCTTCCAATGGAAGAACCCCTGCCCCTAAAGGACGTGATGACCGCAATCGCCAGTTCGCACTCCTCAATGGAGCAAAAAATGGACACTATTTCCACCGAGTTTTCGTTCCTTTGTCACAACCTCCAGAAACTCTCATCCCGAACGGGAGAAGCAGAGCAGCGAATATCTAGCGTGGAGGACGACATAGGCGATGTGCACCAGCAACTCACACAAACACTGAACCACCTGAAAACCTTGGAAGCCCGAGTGGAGGAGGGAGAGGGCAGGTCCCGATGCAATAACATTCGCATTTTAGGCCTGCCGGAGCGCACAGAGGGTCCCAGCATGGAACTCTTCCTGGAGGAATGGCTGGCAGATCTCCTCGCGCCGAAAACCTTCTCGAACCTCTTCTCAGGGGAACGTGCACATCGCGTGCCCACGGGTCGCCCAACCCCGGGGGCACCCCCAAGGACAATTATCGCAAAAATTCTTAATTACTGCAACAGAGACGCCATCCTACAGATGGCCATGACACAAGGGATGGTGGTATATAATGGATCCAGGATCGCCTTCTTCCCGGACTACACCCACGAAGTTCAGAAGGCCAGACAGTCCTTTGAACACTTGAAAAGGAAGCTTCACTCTATGAATGTGAAATATGGGCTGCTGTTCCCGCCACAGCTGAAGATCCAACATGAAGGCAAGACAGTCCACTTCATTGATCCACAGGAGGCATTGAGATGGGCGGAGACCCACATTGGAGGAGACTGGACCGGGGCCGATAAAAATCGCTGGCGAAGACCGAGATCGAGATCAAGAGAGGAAAGACCAGTCCGACAACCTATACTGGAGAATCAGAATTAACCTAATGGGGGCCCCAATCCCTAGCACGATTAACAGAGACATTGGCTAAACGGAAAAACGGATGGAAGTATCAAAAGAGCACACTGACCGACTGCCTTCTAGGCACGCACCCGTGACAAACACCTTGCTTGGACTGTTACCAGAAAGGGGTCACCGCCGCCTACGCATGAAGGATCAAACGCAATATATGTAATCATAATTAACAGACCATGCCATTGGTGAACGCCACCCCCCCTGTCTCCAGACACTTGACCCAAGAAGGAGTAGTAAGTTGGTGGGAAAGCAATAACAGTTTATAACAAGTTGATCTGGCGACATAGTTTTTAGCGCCAGTAGAGTTCGGGCAACAGATACTTCATGTTGGGGAGGAGTATGGGGAGGGGGGATGGGGAGTTGTTATATGTTAGAAATTTAGGAAGTTACACCACTCTAATTTTCATCACAAGACCGCGAAACATATCATGCCCAACACCCACGATTCCACCGGGCACGACCACTGTACTCTCACAGTCATATATATCACACACGCATCTGGCACAACAAACTGGATTCCTAGACAGAAATGGCCACACACCAACATAATGGCTTCACAGGGGGAGACGCACATGTCCCAATGGTAGTTACTGAACGTCATAGATCCCTAAGGATCCTCACATGGAACGTAAATGGCATGGGCTCAAGTATCAAGCGTCGGCTTATAATGCAATTCCTAAACAGGCATTCCCCTGACATTGCTCTTCTTATGGAGACACACCTAGCGGGTTCGACCTGCCGATTCTTCCGCAGGGCTAACCCAAACCCAAACAAGCCCACGCGGCTAGCAACCTTTGCATCAGCTCTAGGCCTAAGTGACCTATGGAGAGACCTCCACCCTACAGAAGGGCTTTTCCTTTCACTCGGGAGCCCACGCGTCCCTGTCCAGGCTGGATTACTTTTTCCTTCCGACTCCCGAAGCGTATAGGGTAAAAGCGGCAGAACTACTTCCCTGCAGCATAGCTAACCATTCTCCCCTGGAGATAATGCTCCAGACAGATAGACCCCTGCCTCCCAGGACTTGGAGGCTAAATAACGATTATTTAGGCCTTCCAGAATTCGTGGAACACATCACCGAAAAATCCAACGAATTCTTTGAAATTAACGCGGGTTCGGTAGAGGATCCGGTGACATTATGGGAAGCCCATAAGGCGGTACGTAGAAGGGAAATAACGGCCTGGACATGTAATAAAAGGAGGGAACACCATAGAAAAGTTATGGAGGTAGAGGAAGCCGTAAAGGAATGGGAAAATAGATATATCGCCAACCCCACCCCTGACGCCCACCGCTACCTCGTGAAGGCCAGAGCAACAAAGCACAACACAGCACTAGATAACGCAAAGCAATCGCATGGGGAGTCAAGGACCAGAATCTATGAACACGGCGACAAAGCTGGCAAACTATTGGCCTGGCTGGAACGTCGGGAGGAAGGGCACAGATATGTCAGGCAGATCATAGAAGACCCCAGTGGACTGGCCCAAACAGACCCGGAAATAGCGGAGGCCTTCGCTAAATTCTATGCCGCAATCTACGCTGCCCCAACATCACCGGTAGATCCGTCCCTTCTGGACGAGATCGTGCTCCCGCACCTCTCGGAGCAGCAGACAACATATCTGGATAGGGAGCTGGACGAGGCTGAAATCATGGAGGCCATGTCCCAGCTACAACCCGGGAAGACACCAGGCCCTAACGGCTTCCCGGCCGAGACCCGGAGAAAGCTGGGCAGTAACCAGATGGCGGCCCCCCTCTGGGATTTATTCCTGGCGGCCAAAGGACAGGGCACCCTTCCATTGGACCTACGAATGGCCAACATTGTGGTTATTCCCAAACAAGGAAAGCCCCCTGACCGGTGCACATCATACAGGCCTATATCGCTTATTAACAGTGAAGCAAAGATTTTGGCCAAGGTACTGGCCAATAGACTTCAACAGGTCATATCCTCACTGGTTCATCCGGACCAGTGCGGCTTTATGCCTCAAAGATTGACCAGAATGAACCTACGCAGGTTGCATCTACTCCTGAAAAAAGCCCCGAGCATTGACGCACCCCTTGCTCTTTTAGCAATTGATTTCAAGAAAGCGTTCGACTCGGTGGTGTGGGAAAGCCTGTGGGCGATATTGAGAAGCATGGGCATTGGTGAGACATTTCTCAGCTGGGTTCAACTGCTGTACGAGGCACCAATGGCTGCAGTCAGGGTAGATGGCTGGACCTCTAGGACCTTCCCACTGGGCAGAGGCACCTGACAGGGCTGTCCTCTATCCTCCCTTCTATTCGCCCTAGCGATTGAACCGCTTGCCCAATGGCTCTGACAGGTTACTACATGGTCAGGCTTTTGCTGGCCAGACGGACGAGAGGACAGGGTATCCCTATATGCAGATGACCTGCTACTCTATCCCAGCAACCCAGACTAGGCATGCCCAATCATAACCCAAATGTTTACGACTTTTGCGGAATTCAGTGGACTCAGAGTTAACTCGGATAAATCGGTCCTGTTCCCAGTGAAGGGTGACGACCTGGCAGTCCCCCGGGGCATGCCATATCGGGTGGAGAGAGGAGGCTTCCGCTATCTGGGCATATGGGTCTCAGGGATTCTCCTGGAATACGTAGCGCACAACCTGCACCCACTAATCGACCGCTTTGCCGTGGATGTACAGCACTGGATACTCCTTCCTCTCACACTCATGGGAAGATCGGCCCTCTTTAAAATGATGGCGCTTCCACGCTTCCTTTATGTACTGCAGAATGCCTCATTGGCCATACCAAACGCGGAATTTAACCGAGTAGAGCACCCAGTCAGGAAACTGATATGGAAGGGCGGGCAGCCTCGAATCGCGTTTACCACATTGCAACAATCCATCTGGGAGGGGGGCATAGGACTACCACACCTCAGGTCCTACTACTGGGCCTGTAAACTAAATGTAGTTAATGACCTCCTTCATGGAGACTCCGAACAACCACACATTAGAGCGGAGGAACCCATTATCCAAGGCACCCCACCACTGGAAACACCATACCAGACCCTAACCAGGCCCCCCGCACAAACGATGTCTACCCACATCGCGATGATCTGGAGGCAGGCACACACCCACATAGGCTGGGGGAACAGGATCACTATGGCACAACCATTATGGCACAACTATGGGTTGAAGGAGGTACGGAAGTTAGCTACATGGACCCGGTGGGTAGAGGCTGGGATAACCACAATAGGAGGCATTATTGCGGATGGTTCCATCCTCCCATTTGAAACCCTGCAGCAGAGATTCGGAATATCTGCCACAGAACATTACCACTACCTGCAATTAACTCACGCCATTAATGCACATGGGCAAGAGCTCGACGACATACCAGATTACACACCTCTGGAACGCAACTTACTACCACAACACATCCCTGCCAAGGTCACCACTATTCTGTACAAGGCAATTAACGCGTTCGCCACCCCGGATTTGGTCAGTCTCAAAAATAAATGGGAGGGAGATGTGGGGCCCATTGAACCAGAGGACTGAATCCAAATACTGATGCACCCACACAAAATCGCAACAGACTCCAGAATTAGACTGGTACAACTCAAGATACTCCTCAGGGTGTACTACCCCTGCAGGGCCCTTTTTGGCTGGGGGAGGGTGGAGGACCCTAAATGGGGATTTGTTGGTGTACTGTATGTATGTTTTAAAACCAATAAAATGTGTTATAAAAAAAACAAACCAGCCATTTCCCTGAAAAGGGGGAAGAAATTACATTTTGCAACTGCAGGCTGTTTCTGCGAGGCAGGCTCTGGCAGCCTTGGGATTTGAGCCAGCAGCGTGATCACTGTGTACTTCTCAGGTAAGGGCTATTCATGGCCGGCAGTCTGAGGCCTCACAGTTTTCCACAGCTCAGTTGTGCTGTGCTCTGCTCTGTGGCATTGCTTGGCATGGGTGTTCAGCTGTTAGGCCAGTCCTTTAAGCAAGTCTTTAGGCCAGTCCGTTTGCATCGGATGAATCTTAAAGAAACCAAAAGAAAGTGCAGAATCAGAAATGTAACAGCTATAGTCCCGAGTCTTTGGTTGTAACCCCGAATAGAAGCTCAGGGGCTACAACCAAAGGGTTAGCTAGCGCCAACATTAGCGTAGCCCTGTATCTTTGCCAGATCTAGAAACACCCATGTTCAGTGACATAAAGCAAGCTTAAACACGCAATTACTAAAGCGAACAGGTGGGGTAATCATCAGTGCAGATGGGCAGGCGCTAAGGAGCTTGTGGGTAGGCCTGTGTCTTGGACAAAGACCAGCCCTAAATGAGGCTCGGGCCTAAATCCCTGTTTTGACTCGGGACGACCCACGTGGCTCTCCCAGCTCTATTGCGATCAGAATGTCACTAAGTCTACTAAAATCGTTGTTTTTTGTCTTCCCTATGTTTCCCCACCTTGCCTTGTCACGCCTTGAAACACTTGTGTATAGGCGCGTTGTAAATGCCATATCAGATCATATTAAATACTGGCCACATCAGTAAATGAAAATAAAAAAAGAAAACCATGTATAAGAGGCACAGCGAAGCAGTCCTGGCAGCACTACTTAAACTTCCTGAGTCTTTTTACTATTTTCTATTGAGTAGGGCTGAGCTTCATTACAAAACCTCTACCAACACCGCAGAGATGCACGGAAAGGCACAGAGAGGCAGTCTAGGTGGGCCTGGTGAGACGGATAGCCCGGTCCGCGATGGGCTGGTAACACCAGCATCCTTTGGAAGCTCCTTTTAGCGGATTGTTGATCAAGTCGTTTGACCGTTAATCAAGAGGCACCAGGTCATCGGAGTAAATAATAATAAATAATAATTTGTCATTTATATAGTGCTACGAACCCTCAGGTATCGGAGCGCTGCTTATTATTACCCACGGTGTGTGGTGCTCATTTATCGACCTCGGAAGGATGAAAGGCTGAGTTTGGCCCTGCGGGGATTCGAACCTGCGTTAGCAGGCTGTGCAAGGGTGTCAAAGCGAGCGCTCTACTCGTGCCACTTGACCGGCTTAGCGGTCTTACGGAGCGGTCTTAGAATCTTGTGTGACTGCTCAAGTGTGCATGTCCCACTTCAATCTTGGGATAATTTTTGCTATCCGCTCCACCCGCTCCTCTTCCCCTCCTGCTTTGCTCTCAGGGTCCTCCACAGTTCTCATTGCTCGATCAGAGCTGAAGGCGTGTCGCTCACATCATAGGATCAGAGAAGATCCGAGAAAACTGTATAGCTCTTCTCACTAGTTTTTATCTTCATATCACTTGTGTCGAAAAGACCTTTCCACTGAATAGTAACTCGGATTATATACCTGCCGCACATAAATGCGTGCAAGACATTTGTATGCAGCTTTCAGCAGTGTTTTCACGCACACAAAATATCAATTTGGGTAGGCACTAATCTGGATAACATGACATCGAAAGTGTCGAACAGCCGCTATTAATAAGTGGTGACAAGTGACAACCATTGCTTCGGAGGTGCTTTAAATACTAATTTTTCAGACTCCACGCCAACTTGATGACTGCGTGACTAGTACCTTTGAGCCAGTTGGTAGGACATTGGGAGCTAGGAGCAGTCAAAAAAGCTGTCTTTCAAGAGTTGAGATTGTGGGGGATTTAATATCTGCAAGTAGTTCCCAGTTTTTCTTGTTTGGGTAGATACTGTGGACATCACTCCTCATTGAGCTACACTTTCCTTACTAATCTGTTCGCTCCCAATTGGTGACTGCGGGCTAGGAGAGCCTTTGAGCCAATTGGCGATATAAGAAGAACTGAAAGCAGATAAATCTTGAATTCTGAATCTTCATCTGGGGCGATGACTGCAGGCTTTTACCTTGAGCTGCCCCACTACATTTTCCCCTTTTTTTGTTGCCCTCTACCATCAAGTCTATAAACATGATACGGGGAATGGCATGTATGTATAACCTCAGGCGTGGGCTCCTGGATGATGATCTAAGAGCCCCCAAACTTGATGGCTCTGCGGCGTCAGGCAAACTGGGGGACAAAAGGCCCTTTCAAATGGGCAAAAGGGCGTTTTCCTTACAAAGGGATCTCCAATTTAAGTAGGCAATCCCCTTGACATCTGAGGGGGCGAATAAGAATAACCATGAGAAAGATTCTGAATTAATATCAAATACCTCGAGCATAAAATTACCATTAATGAAGGGTCTGGAATTCACACTAACACAGGTACTATGAAAAGAACTATTCAAAATGTCTTCCCTAGAAAGAAATACCAAAGTGTGGGGGATGTAGATCACTATGTGTTGGATGACCTCCTGGGTAATTCTGATCTGACTAGTCGAGTCAGTGACAATAACAGCAGTTCCGGGGGGCGTGGCTAGGAAGCCATGTGAAAGGACGTGTCTGTACGGGGGCTCCCGAAGATTCGTACATTATCCGACTGAAAACCGTGCAAGGACCGATGTAATTTGGCTGAGACTGATATGACTGCGTACATGAATCTCAGGTGAACGTGTGGACACGTTTCGATACGGGCCTGCACCGTGAGAGCGCAACAAGAAGCTAAAAGAAGACTTGGAGGCGAGAGTGCGATGAACGAGAAAATGGCCGCCGCCGCTTAACGAAGGAACAAAGGGGTGATTGATCTGGGCGCCTGACGGTCGCACTGGAGCGTGGTGGTGGTGGTGGTGAAGGAGCATGACTCGGGTGCATCGTGGTCATTAAGGACACCCAGTCCCGCGAGGCCGACGGCGTGGACCTGGGAAGGGAGCAGGGCCTGGCCGAAAGTACTTTGTAACCGGACGTGCGGATAGCAGGGGAGCGTGCGGTGTGACCTGAAACTGTGCCCCGGACTCTTAATGGCCTAAAGTGCGCTTCAAAGGGTGAGACGCGACCTGGTCTAGCTAGGTAGTAGACAAGATGGCCGGGGGAGCCGGAGGACAAAGGAACTTTGTGTCGGAGATGTGGCGATAGCTATGGGGCACCCGAAGAGCGCACTGTGACACCCTGCCCTAGATCCGAGCGGGGATAGAAGGACGGGAGACATGTCTAACAAGCTCCTGAGAGCGAAGAACAAACAGCCCACGCTCGACGAATACGCTAAGATGCCTTCCGGCCCAGACGGAGCCAAAAGCAAAGATAAAACTCAGGCCAAGGAAATGGCCGCCGGGGGTGCGAACCAGGAGGTCCTCGCTGCGATCGCAGACCTGAAAGCGACCTGGGAGACCAAGCTCCAGCTCGCTGTGGCTGAACTGAAGACCGCAATGGAACTCCAGGTTGGGGCGGTGCAGGAGGACGTGAACCTCCTAAGGCAGGACGTGCGTACTCTGGAAGAGCGCACGGAGACTTTGGAAAAAGAAATGGGCCCTACCGCGGCGGACTGCGCTGTGCATAAGCGTGAACTCCATGCCCTGGTGCAACGCGTGGGCAATTTGGAGAGTAGGGCGGAGGAGGCAGAAGGACGCGCCTGGAGGAACAACATCCGTATCGTGGGCCTGCCGGAGGGAACTGAGGGCCATAATCCAATGGAATTTATCGAGAACATGCTACTGCAGGAGATCACGGGAGGCACCCTGTCGCAGGGTTTTGCGGTGGAGAGAGCGCACAGGGCCTTAACTAGGAAGCCGCCGCCGGGAAACCCTCCCAGGCCGGTGATAGCCAAGATCCTTAATTACCGGGACCGAGAAAGGATCCTTGAACACTTCCGCAAGGGAGGCACAATACAACGAGGAGCGGCGAACATAACTGCCTATCCCGATTATACCCTGCAGGTACAGCGCAGTCGTATGAACTTTGGATCGGTGAAGAGGAGATTGCGGGAAGCGGGGCTTAAATACATGTTGCTCTATCCGGCCAAACTGAAGGTTTTCTTTCAGAGCAAGCTGCTGTTCTTTGTCACCCCGGAGGATGCCATGGAGTGGCTGGATGCACAAAACTGCCCTCAGGAGACAGATGTTCAGACGGCCGGTGGAAAATAAAAGACGAGATAAGTAACGCTGTAGGCCCGGTCGGGTCACGAACATTGGGACTTGAATATAGTCATTGAACTCGCTGGAGAACATGCGCGCGTCAGTGGTTATGAAACGTGGTCCGTGAGCACGGACATGGTTGCGAAGGAGAGGAGCCTCCAGAGGCCGCTCTTTACACCCCTTTTTTGTGTTTAGTTTAGTCACTGTTAGTGGGGTGACACCCTGTCGGGTTCTCTATTTGGGTTTCCCAAGGAGGACCGAACACAGGGATGCCTGAGATCCAGGGATGGAGCTGGGCAGTTGTTTGGGGTAGGGGTTTGGGGGGGGTGTTTTAGTTTTTGTATGAGCCTGGGGGTGAAACCGGGATTGGGTGTTCGCAAAGTGGGGAGGGATTGCCTCGGATGGGGGGAGGAAACTACTGATAGGCCATGGGAGACCTCAGGATATTAACGTGGAACGTTAGAGGGCTTAACAGTTATCTTAAGCAAAATAAAGTCATGTTGTATCTTAAGAGGCAGAAGATAGACGTAGCCCTGCTACAGGAGACACATCTAAAGCGAGAGAAACTGGAGCTGGTAGGGAGGAAGTGGAAGGGGACAGTGGTAGGATCAACGTACTCCACCTATGCCAGAGGAGTGCTGGCGTGGGTGGCGCCACACGTCCCATTTAAGCTAATTGAGGAGGTTGTGGAGGAGGATGGGAGGTTGGTTATGGTGAGGGGGCTGGTAGAGAACAAAGTAGTGTGCATTGTAAACACATATGCGCCTAACCAGGACACGGCAACATATTTTAGGACGCTGTGCACCAAGCTCAGTGTCGGGATGGGGGGTACGGTGATATGGGGTGGCGACTTTAATTGCGTGTTGAATCCCAGGGAGGATAGGTCGGATGACAAGATGGCTAAGCCCAGTCCGGCGGCTAAGGTATTACAGACGCTGCTGGCGGATTTTGGCCTGGTAGATGTGTGGAGAGCGAAACACCCGGGCGGGAGGCAATACTCGCACTATTCGGCCCCGCATCTACTGCACACAAGGCTTGATTACTTTTTCGCTACGCCAGACATAGTCGCGGAGTGCGACCATATAGACTACAGGGCGAGAGTCCTCTCTGACCACTCGCCCCTGGTCATGCGATGGCAGCTGTATTCCCCACAAGCGCGTATACCAACATGGCGCCTCAGGGCAGAGGCGCTCAAGGACCCTGCCTTCAGAGAGGATATGAGGGAAGAGATAACTGCTTATTTTGAGGTGAATACAGGGAGCGTTAAGTCGGCTGGCACCTTATGGGAGGCCTTTAAGGTCGTAATGCGGGGGATCGCCATTGCGAAGTCTAAGGGATTGATGGGGGGAGTCCTGGCGGATCTGCATAGAGCTGAGACTGAGCTGGAGGAGGAGTTGGAAGGTGGTGGGATAGATGCGGAGGCGGTCTCCAAATTGCAACAGAAGTGTGCGGAACATTGGGATAGGCTCTGTAATCTGAACTATAGAAAGTATATTGAGAGACTGCATGCGGGGGGAGATAAAACGGGCCGACTCTTAGCTTGGCTGTACAAGAGCGAGACCCCACGATCCCCGATCAGATTGGTAATCAATGAAAAGGGTGAGGAGGTAGACACCCAGGAAGGCGTGAACAGGGCATTCGTGGAATACTATAAGGTCTTATACGAAGATTGCGAGGGGGGCAGCCAGGAGGAGATAGACGAAGTGCTGGAAGATGTAGGCTTGCCTAGGGTCAGTGATGAGGAGCGAGAGGAGCTGGATGCTCCGATCACCCTGGAAGAGTTGAAGGAGATTGTGAGGCAGTTGCCCACTAGCAAGGCCCCAGGGGCAGATGGGTTCCCCAGTGAATTTTATAAAGTATATGCGGAGGAAGTGCTCCCGCCCATGCTGGAAATGCTCAACGAAGCGTACGAGGTCGGACGGCTGCCGGAGTCACTTAGGGAGGCGATTATAATACCGCTCCCCAAGCCAAATAAACCGGGACATGATTGTGGCTCATACAGGCCCCTGTCAATGCTGAACCAAGATAGCAAGATCCTGACAGCTGTCCTGGCTACTAGAATGGTGGTCGAATGGGGATGTAGTGATGACGGCGAAATGGCGATAGTGGCATTGGACGCGGTTAAAGCGTTCGACTCTGTTCAGTGGCCTTGGCTGCTGGCGGCTCTGAGATGGTACGGGATGGGACCAGGTTACGTTAGGTGGGCCGAGATGCTATACAGTGCACCACTAGCCAGGGTCCGCACGGGTGCAGTGGTGTCAGAGAGATGGCAGTTGGGCAGAGGCACTAGGCAGGGGTGTCCCTGGTCCCCAATGTTGTACATCCTGGCCCTAGAACCCTTGGCAATTTACCTCCGGCAGCAATATGACCCGGTCGGCATCGATGTAGGAGGAGAGTGTCACCTTATATCCCTGTATGCAGATGATATGCTGCTATACCTAAGATACCCAGAAGAAAATTTGCAGTATGTCTTAGAGGTGATGGGGAGGTATGCCTGGTTGTCCGGTATAGCGGTAAACCCCCAGAAATCCACTCTATTTCCGCTGGGAGGCTATGTGGGGACTCCGGTAGAGAGGTTGCCAGTGTTGCAGATCCCGTGGGCGACGAGTTCCTTCCGATACTTGGGAATTGACGTGTATCACACGACTGAGGAAGAGCACAAGCACAACACTGAACTTGCTGTGGGGAAGATCGAGAAATGCATGAGGGTCTGGGAAAGATTGCCATTAGCGATGATGGGCCGGGGAGCTATGCTTAAAATGGTGGTACTGCCCAGGCTTTTGCATTATTTTAACAACATCCCTTACATGATTCCTAAGAAGTTTTTTGTGAGGCTACATAGTGTTTGCAGAGAATTCCTGTGGCACGGCACGCGTAACAGAGTCGCACTGTGGAAGCTGCAGAACTTCTACGAGAAGGGCGGGCGGGCATGAGGTCTCTAGGTTGTATGAGATGTTGATGACGAAGGTTGGGAGTGATTTAGTGCACTTGAGACTGGAATGGGAAATGGAGATGGGGGCCCCGATGGCAGATGGGTTGTGGGAGCGTGCCTTGGGGTATCATAAAAAAGTATCGAGAAATGCTAGGTTTAAGCAAATACAGCTTTATATAAAGCACAGGGCATACATGACCCCCTTGAGAATATCCAAATTTCGGGATGTTGGACACCAGGCGTGCCCCAAGTGTGACGAGGAGAATGCAGACATGATACACATGTTCTGGGCGTGCCCAGTAATTGCAGGCTACTGGGGTGAAGTGGCGCAGAAGCTGGCAGGAAAGGGTATCACGCTCAAAGTGGATTCAGCCTGGGCCTGCTTACTGGGGGGATATCCCAGAGCGCGTAAACTCAGACATGTTGAGAAATTGAAAGATTTGGCTTATGTGCTTGCATTGGGCAGTAGCGTAGCTTCCGACAACAGGAACAGAAGGTTACCTGCTTCTGAGGTTGCCAATGAAGATTTACAAAGAGGTGCAAATGAGGCCACTATACCAGCTTTGAATTTTGTCTTGATGTCCCGAGTGAATGTTTTTGAGCTTTTAAGAGGGGAGGTTCAAACACACTCAGGGTTACAGTTGGAACTCACTAGGGAAGTAGGGGAGTGCGAAAGTCCTAAAGTGGGATTAAAATCAGCTATAAACGATAATCTGTTTACTCCCTTATCAGAAATAAAACTGGATATTAAGCAACAATCTAAGGGTATAGATGAATTATATGGAAAATGAGCAAGTGCAGAGGACGCAGTTGAAACCCTGTCTGCCTCTGTAAAAGCTTCATTAGAGGAAGCCCAAACAAGGCCCAGCTTAGATGCAAATCCCGACCCGTCTAGTCAGGAGAGGGCACTGTCGTAATTTAATGATACGCCACTGTCAGAATCAATAATGGAGGAATTTATTTGCATGGCACAAGCTTGGGATCTCCAAGGGAATAAGGAAGAGGAATGCCCATCAAGCACAGACTCAGCTAAAGGAGTCAACTGTGAACAGACTCTGAAGCCAAATAAAATAAATGGGAAAACTAGAGTGAAGAAAAAGAAAAGAAGTGTGGAGGGGGATCACCAGGAGCCTCCTTGTATAGCCAAGACTCAAAAAAATCAGAAAACTCCAAGGAAGAAGAAATCAGCCACAGTCCAGTTTGGGCGGTCCATCACCATTCCTAGTAATCTACCTAAATCTACGAGGCCCACGATTAAGGTTAAAACACCTAAATGGAATTTCTCAAATGGACAATGGATGCATATGGTTAGGTGGGATAGAAGGGTTGTCAATCAGGAGAAGAGGTACAAGATCTAGCGTAGGTACACTGAGGTTGGAAAAGGGCAATTCTAAAACAACTATTGGGGTACAAACAATGACCCTGCAAAAACCATTAAGGATAGCCCCAATATTCCTATGTGGAAAGAGAGAGATTAAGAGCAGCAATGCCTAGGTATCCACAGATCCTCTGGAGCTGGAAGGCTCCATAGAAGTGGAATGCATAAAGAATACAGAGATAAGCTCAATGGCTATGGAAAAAAAACCTGTATACAAATGACTGAGGCTCTGACTGACGGCCCAGACCAGCTCAAGGGAAAAGGAGAGAGACCTACTAATGAGCTAAATATGATGAAACGTAATAATGTTCTAGAGGAACTTGATTTGGCCTCAAATCCTTTTGCCATCTCCAAAATTTGGGTAAAACGTATCGATGAAAGGAATAAAGTAAAGTCCTTAAATAGGACTGGAAAACTGTCAAGATTCCAGGTTGATTAATTATTCCTCTTTTCCTCGGACGACATAGAATATGTAAAATGTCCTGATCATAAAAACAATAATATCACGGAATTGGGGCTGAAATCCAGACTTGGAGCCAAAGTAATACTGTCTGCAACACTGGTACTAAGGACTCTAGGCATAAAAGCATCAGCAGATCCTTTCTCGGAGCAGGGAGATCAAGTAAGTCTCCATCACGATGCCCAGGATAATAAGGGAGCCAACGGAGGCTCATCCTCTAAAAATAAAACAACCAATTTTAGGATAGAGACTAAGGCCACACTAAATCTTCCTCAATCACTAACAAAGCCTCCAAATCCCTGGTCACTGGTACCAGAGACTATCCCACAAGTTATTCATAAACTGGGACTAGCGGAGGCATAACTTTAGTCCTAAGTGAGTTAAAATGGCTCGGCTGGAATACGAGGGGTACTAGTTCATTTAAAAAATAGGGAAAGCAGAGAGTCGATCTTTGGTAAATGTGATATTATAGCCTTACAGGAAACCTGGCTAAATGTACCAATGAAGGTAGATGGGTTTACAATATTCAAGCAATTAGCCCAGCATCAAGTAAAAGGTAGACCAGCGGGGGGTTGTTAATCGCTTTAAGGAACTCCATATTCTCAGGTATGGAGATAGTTAGCGATGACATCCCGGGAATCCTAGCAATAAAAACTACATTAAGGGACCCAAACGCCCAGTGTATCAGGTCACAGATAAATAAAGTCAATTGGAAGGATCCCACACCTAATGGCCGCCAGTCGCTGTCATTCTTAAAATAATGGAATCTTTTTATGACCAATGGTACCATCAAGGGGAATATTCCTCCTGTAGCCACTTGGACGAGCGGCGCACAGGGATCTATTATTGACTATACACTCTAACAAAAGATCTATTTCATAAGTGCAAAGAATTTAACATTGAGAAGAGTGGCTGGAGTGATCACAACAGATTGATAGGTTCCCTCGATCTTGAATAACAAAGGTTGCTATTTACAGACCTTGGTTCTGAATAGCGGGGAAATTGACTGGTCAAATTTGAAGGGGGTGGGTTACGCTTGAACTGGGAACTGCCACAAAGATGTCAGAGTATGTCAGAGCAAGAATTTTAAATCCTCCATAATCCAGGCACGTTTGTGGAATTTATGTGGGACGTATAAACACCTAAATCTGTAGGTGAGCGACCATGGCACAATCGCACGCACTCCTTTGATGAGGAAACCCACCTAAATAAAGGGAGTTAAGGAAATAACTACGCCGGTTAAACATTAAATACCTTAACGTTGAGAACGTGAAGGCAGAGAGAAGACGGGTACACTAGAAATATAAATATTGGTTGAAGTTGCATTCACATATCTGACTACAAAATGATGGAGAACAGATGCTAAAGTCCCTGAGGAAGAACAATTCTAGGCATTTCTGGGCAATCGTGAATAGGAGGGAACAGAGGCAATGTCATACAGGAATCTGTATGGATGAAGCACTTCTCAGCCCTATCTGGACCATTGGACAACATGCCGGGTCCTGGGTCACACAAAAAGTGCTTGGGTCTAAATCTCAGCATGGATTTGGTGAAGGAAGCCTTAAAGAAGTCTTTGGGATCGACAGCCTATGGGCCAAACGGTCTTAATAACCAGATTTTTAAATCAGACTCCAACCCATGGTCAACCATAATGTTTAATCTCTTTCGTGAGATAATCAACTCTGGAATGCTACCAGAATCTTGGCGAGAAGCCGTGGTGATATCCATCTACAAGAAGGGAGACCGGACAGATCCCACAAACTATTGCCCGATCTCCCTCCTGGATGCTGGCAGCAAAATATTTGCAGGATTGGTCCTGAAGGACCTAGAATACTGGGTAAAAAACACAATATCCTCTCAAAGAATCAGATTGGGTTCCGCTTGGGCTTGTCCACTACACTACATGAAAGGTCTGAGTCTGTTCGGGGCCTGCGTTGATCTCTCCCAGTCCTTTGATACAGTTAATGGAGAACAATTATGGCAGAAATTGAGACAGTGGGTGCTCCCAGAACCACTTCTTGCATTAATCATTGAGCTTCACAATCGGTCCTTTTTGAGGATAAGGCTGGATGCGAGAGGTAATTTATCAACCTGCATTCAGACTTATAAAGGAGTAAGACAGGGATGTATGGTGGCCCCCATGCCTCTTTAATCTGTACGTGGCAGATCTAGCCAACAGTCTGCGGGGCAGGGCCTCTCTAGTCCTACCGTGGGTTCAGAGAGGTTGAATTGGGTAGCATACGCAGATGACATTGTGCTGCTAGTTTATACCCCCAGAGGATTGCAGAGACTGCTGTATTTGTGGGCAGAGTTTGCAAGGGCTAACATCCGGAGGATAAACCCAGCCAAACCTAAAATAATTGCATTTAAATGCCCAATGACTAGGGACCCCAATTTTGTCTGGAAAATGTCAGGCCAGGTAATATCGATTGGCAAGGAGGTCCTTTATCAGTGATTTAATGTCTGGTCATTTCCCTCCAGGTGTTATGTAGAGAGTATTATGGAGGCCAAGCTTATTCATTTGGGGAGTCAAATGAAGAAATTGAGTTACAGTTATTTCAAATTCTCGTTATTGCCCTTTATAAAATAATATATCAGCAAGGTAATACCTATTCTGACATACGGAGTAGACGTTAATCGAGCAATCACTACACTAAATTGGGAAAAATTAGAGGGAATGCTATGGAAAAACGTTCTCTCCCTCCCCCAATCCTTACCGATATCAACCTTAAGGTATGAATTGGGGCTCCTCTCCCTCCGCTTGTATATACAGTGGAGAATATTGTCAGTTTAAAGATTGATTTTGGTACCTCAAGTAAATACTCTTTATGAAGACTTAAAAAAAGAACTTAACAAAAACGATAATCCCTTCCTATCAGGTCTGTCTATATATGCGCTCGACATTTTGAGAACATGCAAATGTGAAGTGAGTGACCTCCTTAACAATCCAATGTATGTGAAAAAATGTTTGAAAAGTAATGACTGGATGCAAACGATCAGAGAAATGAGGTCCAAAAAATGATTTCATTCTCACACGCTGCATATGATATGATCGTTTATTTATATAGTGCCTATACACAATGTGTTTCAAAGCGCTTCCACAGCACATGCACATGACAAACCACAGGGATATCTACCGGGTTATCTAAGGCATTTTCCAAATGCAAGAGGACTTCATCTCATCTCTGTACGGCCTGAGAGGAGATGAAGGAGAAGATCTGGACCGTAAACCGAGGGAGACCAGGAGAAGAGCGGCCCCACCAGCGGAAACGCGAGAGGAGGCAAAGTGGACCTCCCCACAAGTTGAACGGCAAGAGGGAGAGCAGGTCCAGCCGTGGGTCCAACCTCCAAGTACAGCAAGGCAGCGAAGCATGACAGGGAGTGCTGTGTCGACCAGAAGAGCAATGTGAGTAGGAGGAGGCTCCACCGGCATAGCGGAGGGAGAAGACCAGGCGGGTCACGGTACCGCACGGTGAGCATATACAAACAGCGCCGAAGATCAGTTGACAGAAATAGAAGAGCAGCATTAAACAGAGGCAAGCTGCCCGCAAGGTGAGGCTGGACGTGAGGGAGAGAGGATCAGAGGGCAGAGACCGTGGGGAAACGTATACAGTAAGGATTTAATAGGAGCCCAGCCCTGATCCCACACACAACAAAAACCCAGGAGGGGCCTTTAAAACGTTATTGCCCCAAACATAACCTGAGGGGGGGGCAGTGAAGATAGGACCCGGATCACACCAGCACTGGCATAAGGGCAACAGGAATCAGAGCCGGCGCAGCGGCACTATCAAGCTTGAAAAGTAAAAGAGGGCAGCAGCGAATCCCAACCCCTCCACCAAGCATCTCCATAGCACCTGAAAAGACTTAAGGGGCATTTCCTGGCCTTACTGAAGAGAAGAAGGGCAACAGAGAAACCAACCTCCCACCGCCCCCCAAGCACAAGTAAAGCGCCTGAATAGGCAAAAGGGGTAACTCCAGAAGCATACAAGAGAAGGGGCCACCGGCGAGGCCCAACCGCCTCCCCCCCAGGTGCCTCTAAAGCGATACTAAAGGCAAAACCAGCACGAGGGACAGTGCCTCTCCAGGCATAGAGACCGGAAACAAAGTAAGAGAGGAACCCCAAAACCGGGCCTACCGATACTCAGAGCAAGAGGGGGATTGAAGGTCTATCTCCATCATTCGTCACAAGAAGCAGCGGCAACAGGCAGAAAGCCCGGGCAGGGTCATAAGGATGGAAGATTAGGGAACCGCGGTGAAGGAGGCAGAAAAACAGCTAATTTCCCACCCGGATAAATCAAAGCAAGACCAGGGGGAAAGAACCCCAGGCGCAACCGAAAAAGTAACACAAACGAATATGAAGGGATGTTACAGAAAATGTGAAGGAACAAGGGTGGACTACCACCGGACAGCGACTGGGGAGCAGACAGGAGGGAGGTGGTCACCCCACAAGAGGAAGCGCAGGAAGAAAGAAGGGTCACGCAAAGATTTATGGAACAATGTTTCCAGGACTTTGGAGACAGGATGGCAAACGTGATGCAATCACAGCTGGACAAAATTAAGGAAGACCTGACGGGGGCAATAAAGGAAGTCAAGAGCGAACTCTGGTCTCTGGAAGCAAGAGTAGATACCAATGAAAATGCCCTACAGTAACTGGCAGACGATAATCACAAAATAGAGGACATGATGGAACGCCTGGCTAGGGTTACACATAATCTGGAGATCCAGACTGAAGACCTGGAAAACAGGTCTAGGAGGGCAAACATCAGGGTCAAAGCTATTCCAGAGACAGTGGGAGACGCAGAGCTGCAGCAAAACGTGAAACAAAAATTTGTGTCACTGATGGATCATCTGGGGCCGGATGAAATCCTGATAGACAGAGTTCATAGAGTGGGGCCTAAAAAGCACGAGCCAAGAGCTAGGCCTGGAAATACCTGGCTCATATATTTAAGGATGTGATCCTGAGGAAGTAGTTAAGCGAGGAGATAGATCAGTACTTCCAGATGAATGAATCCCAGAATGTAGATTCCCAAATGATCTGGAATGCGTTCAAGGCCACTATCAGAGGGCAGATAATTGCAGTAAAAGCAAGAAGAGAGGGGAAAATTAGGCAGACAGACGTGCATCTGAAAGATAAATTGAAGGTTCTCACCCTTAAAATGGGCGTAAAACCCTCAGAGGGAGTAAGGAAGGAGTTTAGGGTAGTCAGAGGGCAGCTGGAAACATTACAAAGTAGTAGGGTGGAGAGGTAACTTATGCAACTCAAACAAAAGTACTACATTAAGGCGAATAAGGCAGATAGACTGCTGGCCAGACTGCTCCAAAAGGAAGAAAAGGAGAGAACTATACTAAAAATCAGGATGGCAGAGGGGGATGAGCGAACAGACATCAGATCAATCAAGAGGGAGTTCAAGTAGTATTATGGGAAAGTGTATAGGTCAGGGACCCCAAATGAGGGAGACCAGATGGAATACTTGGAAATCTGTAGTCTTCCGAAGGTATCGGCCCAGAAAAGGGAGGATTTAGAGAAAGAGATAACAAGAGAACGAGAGAAGGGTTACTTAGAGCAATCACTGCTCTCCCACCCAACAAAACGCTGGGACCAGATGGCTTCACGGCAGAATTTTATAAGGCCTATAAAGATGTATTGGCCCCACGGCTGACCACATTATTTAATAGCTTTGGAGGGGTGCGATATTGCCCTCGATGGAGGAGGCAAAAGTGATACTGCTGCCAAAACCAGGGAAAGACCGCACATTATGCGGCTCATATCGGCCAATTGCTCTTATAAATTTGGACACCAAAATGTATACGAAGATACTAGCATCCCGCTTAGACCCACTTCTCCCAGGCCTGGTCGATCCCTACCAATCAGGCTTTATAAACGGTAGACAAACTCACGACAACACCAGAAGGATCGCCCATATCATAGAGAAGGCTAACAAACCGCGTACCGATGCTAAAGAAGCTTTTCACAGGGTTGAGTGGGGATTTCGCTTTCTCACCATGCGAACAATGGGGTTCGGAGAGGCCTTTGTATCAAAGATTGCAGTCCATTATCAAAACCAATCCCTGCGTCTACTTATAAACGGGGAGCTCTCAGATCTAGGGGTACGAAACATGGATGCTCCCTATCGCCGCTTTTATATGCACTGCACTGAGAACCTCTCCTGAGTAGGATCAGAAACACTCTACAAATAGTAGGGGTAACATTTGGGGGTAGAGAGCATAAAGGTCTTGCTCAGTTTTGGGGGGGTAGCCGGGCTGAAAATAAACAGGGGAAAGTCGGAGGTACTGAGTATACAGATGTTGGCAGAGAGGGAAGAGGAGTTTCTGGAGTCTCTTTTCCCTTTCTGTTGCTGCCGCGAGCCACAAGGAGTTAAAATCTAGCTCACACAGCAGTGCCCTGGCAGAGTGCGGCTGAGTGACAGTGTGAAGGCAGGTAAAGCCAGGAGAGAGCGTTTGAGTTTCTGGAGTCTCTTTTCCCTGTTTGTTGCTGCCGTGAGCCACAAGGAGTTAAAATTCAGCCGACACGGTGGAGCCGTGGTGGAGTGCAGCCCAGTGACAGTGTAATGCCAGGTGAAGTCAGGGAAGACCATTTGAGTTTCTTGAGTCTCTTTTCCCTGTTTGTTGCTGTCACAGGTCTCCCCCCTTCTCACATGTCTGTATCGTTTGCTCGTGATATTCGGAGATGTCTTCTTTCACACTGTTCGGGATTTATATAACCCCGTGCGTGGGTCCTCGGATTCCAGCGTGCGGTTAGTGACCCAGCTCCAGGATACGCTCAGATGTCCGAGACGAAGACCAGGAAATAATGAGGTTCGCACTCGGAGATCCGAATGCAATGGAAATCCAGGATATGCAAAGGTAAGGACAAGGGGAAGGAAGAAAGAAGAGGAATTCAGGGGACCGGGAACCAGGAATCAAAAGTAAGCACTGAACGAGCTCTGGCAACACACGTCCGAGTACTGCAAGTGGTAGAGTTGAGACGCGCAGGGCAGCGGGGGCGTGTCTGCTTTGTAGAACGTAGAGCGTACAACGCGGAGACTGGCAAACAGCATTCCGCGTTCAGCGGCCATGTTGGGAGTACTACTGAGTTCAGTCCCCTTTGGGTCAGGGACCACGAAGTCCAGAAGGGACGCGAACAACGGTTCATGACAGCATGCCTCCTCTGAAACCCAGCTCCTCCGGGTTTACCCGGATGTATAAGGTGGTATCTTCGGAGCAATCTGGGGGCATTCATATTTGAGACGGGTTCCCAGGTGCGTTCACTAGGAGGGTACCCTTTCCACTCGACCAGATACTGTAGCTGACCATGTCTGTACCTGGAGTCACATATTCTGGAAACCTCATATTCTAGCTGATCATTGACAATCACAGGGGTAGATCTTGGAGCAGTTCGAGAGGACTGGACGGATGGTTTCAACAGAGAAGTGTGAAAGACCGGGTGGATCCTCTTCCAAGATTCTGGTAGTCTGAGTCGAAAAGCCACTGGGTTAATGACTTTTTTTATGGAAAATGGGCCGTAATACCGGGGAGCCAATTTATTTGTTCATAGTTGTCGGCGTAGAAGTTTCGAAGACAACCAGACCTTATCACCTATTGAGTATGAAGGCCCTGGTCTTCTTTTGGAGTCAGCATGATGTTTGACGTCTCTTCGGGCCTTTTCTAGGTGTTGTTTTGCTTATTTGTGTACGTTGATAAGGGTTTCAAATCAGGAGTCAACTGTAGGAACTGGGGTAGGATGTGGGAGAATGGATGGTAGAACCGAGGGGTGGAATCCTTGACTACAGAAGAAGGGACTAGTTTTGACAGCCGAGTGATCCAAATTGTTGTAGGCGAATTCAGCTACAGGTATTAAGAGTGACCAATCGTCCTGGACCTTGGTGGGGAAACAGCGAAGATATTGTTCCAGAGTTTGGTTTACGCGTTCAGTAGCTCCATTGGTCTGTGGGTGATAACCTGAGGATAAGGCATGTTGGATTCCCAGTATACGACATAATTGTTTCCAGAACTGGGATATGTATTGGGGTCCTCGGTCAGAAATGATTTTGGAGGGTAGCCAGTGGAGTCGGAATATGTGTTCCAGGAAGATTCCGGCAAATTCAGATGAAGATGGCAGTTTATATAAAGGTGTAAAATGAGCCATGTGAGTGAACAAGTTAATGGTAACCATGATAGTTGTGTGGCCCCTGGAAGGTGGTAGTTTCACAATAAAGTCTGTGGTGATGAATTTCCAAGGTCTTGTTGGAAGCGCTGGTTGGAGCAGGAGACCTGCCGGTTTCTTGTTATCATGCTCGTTTTGATTGCACACCGCACATGTTTGGATATAATGCTGGACATCATCCTTCATCTTCGGCCACCAAAACTGTCTTTTTATTAGACGGAGGGTGTTGGTGATGCCACGGTGCCCTGAATGAACGTTATCATGACATAGGCTTGTGATCTTTTGTCGTAGTCTCTGAGTGGGAATGACCAGGCAATTATCCTTGAATAAATATCCGTCCTTCGTTTTGAGGTTCCATCGATTATTACCATTAAACTCCTTCCAGGTTTCAGAGGACTGAGTTTGAATCCGAATATCCTCCAGGAGGTTGATTTGCTTGGGCAACAAATATTGTGTGGGGAAACATCTTTGGGAAGGATCGATCTTCAAGGATTTCGTAGTCAGGACGTCAGGATAAGGCATCGGCTATTATGCTGTGTGTTCCAGGAACATGATGGATTTGAAACTGGTATTGAGCAAAAAAGAAGGCCCAACGGGCTTGACGACTGTTCCTACACTCCAGGGATTGCAGGATTTGAAGATTCCGATGGTCCGTGCGGACCTGAACAGGGTGTTTCGCTCCCAGGAGTAGATGACGCCAATCTGTGAAGGCTTGACGGATGGCTAGTAGTACCTTTTTCAAAACAGAATAGTGGGTTTCGCTAGGAGTCAAGGTGCGAGAAAGATAGGCGATGGGGTGTTCTAGCTTGTCATCGAACTCCTATTTCAGGACTGCCTCGATGGCGTAGTTGGAGGCATCAGTTTCCACAAGAAAGGGTTGATCAATGTCAGTTTGGGCGAAGATGGGGGCTTGTATGAACTCCGACTTTAACCGTTGAAACGCCTCATCTTGGGCTGCTGTCCAGTGAAAGGGGGTATCTTTTTTTTAACAATGTAATGATTGGATGTACAATCTCCGAAAAAGAGGGTATGAATTTCCGGTAGAAGTCAGCAAGCCCCAGGAAGGATTGAATTTGTTTTACAGTAGTTGGAACAGGCAACATAGAATGGAGTCTACTTTCGAGCGGTCCATTCCAATTCCTTTTGGGCTAAGGACGAATCCAAGATAGTGAACAGTGGACACATGGAAAAGGCATTTCTCGGGTTTAGCCAGGAGCTTAGGTTCACGTAGATGTTGTAAAACTGCCTTAACATGTTCTTCATTCTTCAGATGGTCCTTAGAGTATATCAGTATGTCGTCCAGATATACGATGACGAAGAGGAACAGCATATCGGAGAACACCCGGTCCATAAAACGTTGGTAGACCGGTGGGGCATTGGCAAGTCCGAAGGGCATAACCAAGTATTCAAAATGACCAAAGGGTGTTCTAAAGGCTGTTTTCCATTCGTCACCTTCCTTTATACGGATCAGATGGTAGGCACCTCTGAGATCTAATTTTGTGAACACTACAGCTCCTCTTACCGCTTCCAAGATATCCGCGATGAGGGGCAATGGGTAGCGGTCCTTGAGGGTGCTTTGATTAAGGCCACGATAATCTAGACCGGGCCTAAGCTCCTTGGTATCTTTATTGGGAATGAAAAACAACAAAGCTCCCGCCGGGGATTTGGATGGTCGTATAGTACCATTTTCCAAGTTAGTATCCAGGTATTCTCGGAGGGCTCTTTTCTCAGGTTCTCATAGAATAAACATCCTCCCAAAAGGAATCACCGCTGAAGGTTCAGTATCGATAGCGCAGTCCTCAGGTCTGTGAGGGAGAAGAGCTTGAACTATGGTGGTCGAAAACACATCTTTATAAGCCTGGGAGGCCCTGGGAATCTGGATGTTATTTGAGACAGTGAGTGGACCTTGCTGGTTCGCTTGCGAGTCTTCAGAGGATCCTGACGAGGAGTCTAGGGAGAAACAGTGGGACATACAATGTTCTGAACCAAGAAACAAGGATCCTGGTGCCCAGTTGATGAAGGGGTTATGCTTCTGTAACCAGGGCATGCCCAGAACCATTGGGTAATGGGCAGATCTTATGATATCAAATTTGATTCTCTCTTGATGGTGGTTTATAGAAAGCAGGATCTCTTTGGTTTGAAGGGTTATGGGTCCTGAATAGAGGGGTCTTCCGTCAATAGCCTCCACAGGTTTCATGATGTCTCGAGTTTCATATGGAATGTTATGGGTAGTGCCCCAATCATGATCTATGAATATCCCCATGGCCCCACAATCCACTAATGCCAGAATGGGGAAAGATTCTTTCTTGGAAGGCGATAGAAAGGCCTGCAGAATCACAAGGTTGTTCTGTCCAGGAGAGTTCAAGGATGGAATAGATGTGGAGCAAACATCTCACTCCCGAAACTGTGCTCCATCTAGGATCGGGAGCTGGCGTTTCCCGAACGCCGTGGAGGGGCAATAGGACACTCTCTCACAAGGTTTTTATCAGAGGCACAATACATGCACAGACCAGTGCATGTATTGCACCCTTTCTTGCAATGTTATGGGTCCACGGAAGGCCCCAAGTTGCATGGGTTCTGGGTCCGTGGTCAGGGAAGCTGCAGGCTGAGGTCTAGAAGGATGGTCTGGAAAGGCCATTTGGAAGGGTGATTTAATTTTCTTCTTTTCCGCCTTTCTTTCCTGGATACGAAAGTCAATCTGCAAGGAAAGATCCATGAGAGCCTGGAAGGAACTTGGGTGAGCTACACTGGCTAGCTCGTCTTTTATTTCTTCATTCAATCCTCTTCGAAAGAGGGTGAAACAGGCCTCTGGAGACCAGTCTGCTTCCTTGGCAAGTTGTTTAAAGCGGGTCACATAGGTAAGCATATCCTGGGATCCTTGTTGAATGTCCAATAAACGTTCTTGAGCACTGTAAACCTGCTCTGGGCGATCAAACATGGTCTTTAGCGCTTGCACAAAACCATCATAGTCATCCAGGAGGGCGTCGCCCGAATTAACTAAGGGAGTTGCCCAGGTCAAGGCATTCCCAGTGAGATGTGAGATCATAAAGCACACCTTTGCCCTGAGAGTGGAGAAGTAGTAGGGCTTAAAGGTGAAGTGCACTAAACATGAATCGAGGAAGGCACGAAGGGTCTTTGAAGCGCCATCATATTTATCCACTACTCCTCCCAACAACACGCTTTCCTTGGTTGCGGTGTCACGTGACAAGACCAGTTGTTTCAATGCAGCATTTTCCGCTTTAAGATTTTGGACTTCTGTTGTTAACTCCTGCATGCCTCGCATGAGGTCTTGAACTGCAGCCTCCATTTCCGTAACTGTATCAATTTGTTGGCATCTCAATCTGTCACACGTCTCCCCCCTTCTCACCTGTCTGTATTGTTTGCTCGTGATCTTCGGAGATGTCTTCTTTCACACTGTTCGGGATTTATATAAACCCATGCGTGGGTCCTCGGATTCCAGCGTGCGGTTCGTGACCCAGCTCCAGTATACGCTCAGATGTCCAGGACGAAGACCAGGAAATAATGAGGTTCGCACTCGGAGATCCGAATGCAATGGAAATCCAGGATATGCAAAGGTAAAGACAAGGGGAAGGAAGAAGGAAGAGGAATTCAGGGGACCGGGAACCAGGAATCAAAAATTAAGCGCTGAACGAGCTCCAGCAACACACGTCCGACTACTGCAAGCGGTAGTGTTGAGACGCGCAGGGCCGCGGGGGCGTGTCTGCTTTGTAGAACGTAGAGTGTACAACGCAGAGACTGGCAAACAGCGTTCTGCGTTCAGCGGTCATGTTGGGAGTACTACTGAGTTCAGTCCCCTATAGGTCAGGGACCACGAAGTACAGAAGGGACGCGAACAACGGTTCATGACAGTTGCTGCCGCGAGCAAAAAGGAGTTAAAATCCAGCCCACGCGGTGGAGCCGTGGCAGAGTGCGGCTGAGTGACAGTGTGTCTTCACCTTCTCCATCTAATTCTACCTAATTCTGACTGTTATCCAGCGGCGGCCGTAGCAGCTGCAGTGGATTCCAGTGGATGTCAGAAGCGCTGGAATTTCCGTATATGGGAAAGGTTAACCTGCTTTGTACACAAGCAGGCTGAGGCCGACTTGGCTTGCGTTTTCAGAGGGACTGTGGTATTGATCTGGCGCACTAGTGCTTTTGATCTTTTTTAGAAAAGAGGACACATTTTAGGACCACAATGTATATTAGTAGTGAATTGAATTTTATAATTGACTTGTTGGATTACCTAAGGACATGAAATTAATACCCAGTGTACGGGTAGGATTGAGAAGCAAAATTGTACGGAATGGTACGTGGTTGCGGAGCCCAATCTCCACCCGACGAGCTACGAAGGACATAGCTAAAAGAAAGAGGGGTAAAAAGGATAATGGGGGCGGCCAAGTTAATATTACAGGGCTTTTTTCAGTGGTGAAGAAGGCGGGTGTCAAACAAAGCAGGAATCAGGATGATACTAATTTACCCTGCTCTGGTCTGTCCTCTGCGCAAACCCTGTATCCATGCTTACACCAGCACCCAGCATGGTTGGCAGTTTGCCTTCGTTTCCACTCCAATTCATCGCCAATGATGTATCTCACAGACATGGGGACTCCTTGACCAATTCATGGGAATCTACTCACTCTTTCGACAATAATGGTTCACTGCTCAATTTAGTTAAATCTTTACAGCGGAACTCCATTGGGGCTGCTTACCAAGCTAATGGATCAACTTCTTCCTGAAATGTATCATCTAGTCCTGATTTAGAGTGCTTGGTGTGTACTACTGTCCCGGGAGGTTATGGGGAGGGTGGGGGATATGTGAATACCTCTGAGTGCGTTGAGCAGGTCCATAAGCAGGTGGACATGCCTAATCCCGAACGTACTGTAATTCTTGGTAAACATGAGTTGGCTTCAAATATCTGTTGGAAATTGGTTAGCAACCAAGGAAATATCCAACGAGTACTGGGCATGGTGGTGGAAGCCTTGGCTGCCCAGGCATTGGACAAAGGCAAGGTGGTTGTGGAGGTGGTGACCTGGTAGAAAAACATGATCATATATCCCTGGATGAGTCTGATATTTCCTGGAGATCGCAAGACTCTGTGAACATTCAGTAGCACCAGCGAAACTATCTGGTGCTGGTGCGTCTGATTTTGTAGGTATTCCTAAGGCTGTGGATAATAAACATGTGCAGCAGGGGGATAAACTTGGGAAAATGGAAAAGTCTAAATGTGTGGGGAGGGTGGTCCCACTAAGGTAAGAAAAGTGACGCATACTTTTACTGACGGGACCCAAAGGTCAGTTATACTGCAGGGTCCAACAGACAGGTGGACCCTTCCACAACCCGCACGGAGGGTGCAGATTAGTAAGGGAGCACCTCCTATAACATCTGGTGAGGGGGGGGGTCCTTAACTTACTTCTGTCATCAGGGCCAGCTTTGGGAATATTCTGTTGGGTCACAAGACTAAGCTTAGAGTAATGTTTGCAGAGGAAGTCATCAATAAGAGTAAGGTAGGGGTGGAACCTGGTACAAAACCCATTCCCAAGGTAAATCAAAAGGAAATTGGAATGGTAAAACCAGGGTGTATGGTTAGGATAGAAGAAAACCACCCCACGGCCTCTAGGCCATTCATGAATAGGAGGACTACCTTGCTTAGGTTATTGGCAATGGTCCCGTGGTTATCAACTGTAACATCATCGGATATTATTGAACTTGCTCTCTCAAAGTGGGAGAGCATAACGAACTGGGTTCTCCTGCGGGTAGCTAGCCCGGCGGTGGCAGCCCTATTTTGTGCCAGTACGGTTGTCCTGGAAGAGCTAGGGTTCAGTCTTAGTATCAGTGGAATAAAGACTGGTAACAGGGGGATGGGTAGAGAGCAAGGAAATTTTAATATTGTGGGAGGTGGAAGGGAAAACTACAATAGTTTAAAGAACCATTTCCCACGCCTGCACAAAGACTGACCGTTTACGATGGTTTGTTGGAATACCAGAAGCCACAAGCACTTTCTCCAGAAGGGGAGATCTATGTACCAACTGATTAACCATGACGTGATAATGTTACAAGAAACATGGTTAGCCAGCCCGGTTTATGTAGAGGGCTTCCATCTGTATCACGTTTTGGCTAAGAAGGGCCCAAAGGGTAGAGCTTATGGAGGCTTGTTAACTGGGGTTAGTAAGGCTGAGTTCCCAGCAAGTTTGGCGTAACACTGATGGTGAGTACGCACTAGGAGTGGAGATATGCATTGGTGAAGGTAACAATAAGATGGTTATGCTGATCATTAATGTATACCTGCCTCTGAGTTTAAAAAGTAGTGAGACCTTCTTAAAACACCTTGAAGATATATTGGCATCCCACCTTAATAAATATGGAGAAGACGGTGTAGTATTTCTATGTGGAAATTTAAACGAACGCTGCAGTGACCGCCTGGAAAGCCCCATTTATGCTAATGTGAGAGGTAGGAGTGTGGTGCATCAGGTGGATGGAAATCTGAGAGGGCAACGATTGGTGAGTTACTTTAAACATTGGGATATGTATATGCTAAACGGATGAACTGATGGTGATATTCCGGGCCAATATACATGGGAATGCCCTGGTAATAAAGCTATACTAGATTATATATTTGGAAATAATGCCAGTCTAATGTCTACAAGGGTGTTCAGAGTTATCGATGTTGTTTATAGTGACTACAGGATTTTGAGGGTGTCGCCTGGTTTGTTGGATCCCCATAAACCAAAGGGAGCCCAGCTGGGGGGCTCCGGTGTTACTTCGAATTAGTGGGGCAACATAATAAAATGGACCAGTAGGAGTTTGGTTAAAGTTAGTAAAGAGGTTGACAATTTAGATATAGTCGAGATCAACTTCTTTTGTACTCTTAGTGGTGATGAACAGGAAGCTTGGTTGAAGAATTGAGCCTCTAAAACTTGTGGATGTCCCGTTAAAGTTGCTACGTACAGTGTAAAGTTAAATACTAACACTAGATTGATCAAGTGGTGCGGGACGCAAAGTGTAAAATTCGAAAAGAAATTCGTAGAGTATGTGCGGGACTAGAATCTAAGGAATGTAAAATGATTAGGATAAAGCAAATTAAGAATAATTATAGAGGTTGGTGTAAACGTTGGAAAACATCCATAAATAATACGCACTGGCAGGACATGATTGGTGTTCTGAGTAAGGGGAACACTAAGGAAATTTGGGCTCACCTTGGTAGAGTAAATAAAGTGGACAAGGTGAAGACTCTTAATCCCATAATCCCATACAGGAAAAATAATGGATCGAATATATTAAAAAGGATTTGGATCTGTAGAAAGGTGTCAGGTCCATGGGTTCCTGAGGCAGAGCTGGTATTTGAATATTCGAGAGGGCTGGTATTTGGATATTCGAGAGGACTGTATAGAGAGGAAAATACGGAAATTAAATAACACTAGGTCACCTGGGGTCCTAATAGACTAGCCAATGCGGTTCTTAAATTGAATAATTTTAAATGGGCATTTTTACTGAAAGCACTTTTTATAGAGTATGTGTAACTCAGAAGATACCTAGTTCTTGGCAGAATGCAGTTTTGGTGCCCGTATATTAAAAAGGGGAACTTAGCCAGCCGGCTAATTATCGGCTCCTATCCCTTTTGGATACCAGAGGAAAGATATTTTCTTCCTTTGTTTTGGATGCCCTCCAGCAGTGGGTAGATGAAGCTAATATCCTGAGCTTAGCTTAGACCGGATTTCGGTCAGGATGCAGTACTACCCACAATGTAAGGGTTATGGACAGGCTCTATAGGGAGGACACTTCCAATGGAGGGTCTGCCCTGTACACCATTTTTGTGGACTTCGGGGCAGCCTTTGATGGGGTGTTCCGGGCAAAACTGTGGGCCAAAATGGAGTGTTGGGAATGCCTACGTTGGTTTTTTAAATGTTATAAAAGGGCTGTATAGTAATACCTCTATACAGGTTAGGTTGGATGATCAGGGAGGCTTGACCTCCCCAGTACATACGTGGGTGGGAGTGAAACAGGGATGTACATTAGCCCCCTTATTGTACACCATATACACTGCGGAACTACCCAGGATATTCAATCAGACAGTTGGATGTTGCCCCAATTTGGGGGGACATGTGATCCTGTGCATGCTGTATGCCGACGACCTGGAACCTTTTAATTATACTTATAGCGGAGTGAAAGCCATGTTTGAAAAACTGGTCGAGTATACTGAGATTAACGACCTTGTCATAAACATGGAAAAAAAAAGGTTTTGATTGTCGGGCCAAAAATAATAAAATGCCTGCCCTGAACAACTAGCTTGGGCATGTAGGAAAGAGTGGTTAAATGTAACTCCTTGGGTATGAAAATGAGTGCATCGAGAGGTTATAGCTACATTAGGGAATCCAAGACTGTTAAAGCTAAACGCTTAACAAATCTGGTATGCCGGTTTGCTCATCAGACAGCAGTTATGCACTTTAGGGAGTACTTAAATATACACCCAATGCCTATGTATGATGGTTTTATTTGGCCATGGAAGATTTGAGGTGGCTCGATAGTATTGAAGGATACTTTTGAAAAAAGATGTTATGCCTACCACGATCCTCCTCAATTCAATATATTGGGCTCAAAAGTATGGCCTCATTAAAGCAGGGTATATTGTACCTGACAATTAATTTGAAACCTAAATGTAAATTATTGTCTTTAATGGCTACTAGAGTGGGCACTGCGTTAAATGGTAAAGACAAAGATTTAATTGGCGATAGCGTGAAATGATTTGAGCCGGTGGCTTGGATTCCGGACTTTAGACGTGGTACCAATTTTGTCACTTTTAAAGAGGCTCTATATAAATAGACTAAGACAGTGGGACTGGACAGAGAATTATATATATCTCAATAGTCTGAAGTCTCTTGCCGGGTTGGAAATGGTTACACACCCTTATTTGAGGGCACAGACATACAGTATTCGATGCCCTAGGCCCGTAAATCAACTTCCTATACTATTTAACATAGGGGGCCATGTCATGCCCTCATCAGACGTACCTGCTCATGCGGCGTGCAGGCGGCAGAGCAGAGTACGGGCCCCTCCTGTTGCTGCACTCGCTCGGCCTCTGGGACTTCCCTGGCACTGCTTCCCGTGCCTGTCTTGGGGCTTGCCCTGGTGATTGCGGGCACAGAGGGGGTCCCATTCCGTGTTGTGGTCCTCTGCTGGGTGCGGCGTCCCACGGCGGAATGTCACGTGACGTGACCAGGAAGTTGCAGGCCTTGGATTACCCAAGCGGTCACGTGACCAGGAGAGAGCGGTCACGTGACCAGGAAGTCATCTGCAATTGGCCAACAGACCCGGAAGACCACGATAAAGAAGGGCTTAGCCCTTTCATTCATGGCTTCTCAGCTGTTTAGACGGCGTCTAGCTATTCCTGAGCTCCGTATTTCATGGTTTTGGACCCCTTTGGATTTTGGACCTCGTTACTCTTGTGGATTGTTCTTGGTTTTTGACGCTTAGATTAAAATAGGACTGCTTACCCTTTTGCCTAGATTTTTGGACTGAATCTCTGGATTGCTTTTGGATTACCCCTTGGACTTGGTGCGGGGTAAACTTCTTACCTGAATTGCTCAGAACTTTGGAACTGTTTTCAAGGACTGCATCTTCTTTCTCCTTTTGGAACCATTGTTACCTACTGTCAAGACTCAATCCCTTACACCCAGACGCCATTAGTCCCTTCCTTTCCTCTGCACCACCCACCAGACCCTCAGGGGGGAACAGGTAGGTGCACAGCATTCATCAGTCATCCCAAAGGTAGGTGCATTTACTGTCTATCTGTTGATGCTTGTTGTGAATACCTTCTAGCCAATCAGCTAACCTGGTGTTTTCTTTGCAGCCACCTGGGACCCAGTGTTTCCTGTTTCTCCCACCTGTGGCCCCAATAACCGGTCGGCGAGTATTTTGTGCTCCTCCCCGACTGGTGCTTGGCGACGGAGGTATACTAATCCACGTGGACCTCAGAGCTTGACAGGCTGAGAAGCCTCCCGCCACTGGGTTATGGATACCTCCGCCCGGGACCCGGTGGCTGCCCTTGTACAAGCAATCAAGGTCTTAAGGGCTGATATGACGGCCACTACTACGGCCATTCATCAGCGATTAGATGCCATACAAAGTGAAAGACACGCTTTGCCACCAGATGAGGAGTTTGGGGATGTGCCCTCAAAACCAGAACCCCATGCAGGGGTGGTGGCACCAGCGCCAGTCTATGTCCCCACTCCGTTCCTATTGGCTGCCCCCGAAAAGTTCCAGGGTAATCCATGTAAATTCTGCAACTTCCTGAATCAGCGTAAACTACATTTCTTATGTCGGCCACAGGTATTCCCTGATTCTACCACTAAGGCTGCCTTCACCTTATCCCATTTAAGCGGCATTGCCGCTACATGGGCTAACCCATTGTTGGAGAATTATAGCCCCGTTTTGTATGACTTCGATAGGTTAGTGGCAGAAATGACCAAGGTATTTGACACACAACATAAAGCACAAACTCGGGACCTAGAATTTCTTGACCTGACCCAAGGGAAAACCACTTTGATAGAATACATAACGCGGTTTAACCAACTATCTGTCGAAACTTCCTGGCCCGAAGATAAAAAAGCGGTTGTATTCTATAAGGGCCTCCGCGAACGTATGAAGGATGCCCTATCCGTGATACCCACATTGCCTACCCAATATCCTGAATCGTTGGACTTGGCACTCCAAGTCGATGCCAGATATAATGAGAGAAGCACTGAATCCAAAAGAGCAAACCTGGTGTTCTCTCTGGGCTCGTCATCCACAGAACAAACTAGCGAACCCATGCAAATTGGGGGTATTCGCAGTCCCATTTCGCCCACTGAGAGGGAACGACGCAGACAGGCCACTGCTTGTTTTTACTTCGGAATCTCTGGTCATTTCCTCAAGGAATGCCCCCAGAGACCCAAACAAAGATCAACAGGTTTTCCGAAGGCTTGTCCCTAGATCAGGGGGCACGGACAAGCCTGTCAGTACACCCATACGTACCCCCTTCATTGGCCGACCCAACCCGGCCCTTGTTCCTTCCGGCTCTTTTGTTCTCTGCTGACAACATCAAACACCAGGTACATTTGGTCATAGATTCTGGAGTGACGGGCAACTATGTTGATAGTACTTTGGCTGCTTCCCTAAACCTACCATTGCAGAATAAGAAACACCCAGAACCTGTACAAGCTGTAGACGGTTCCCCACTGATTTCGGGTCCTATCAGACAACAGACAGCACCAGTAACTCTCGTAGTACAGGACACACAGCAGGAAATCCTTACCTTTGACCTGATTACTACTCCTCAATATGGTATTATCCTTGGCATCCCCTGACTATGCACACATAATCCTGTCATCAACTGGTCTTGGGTTCAATCACCTTTGAATCCTTGTTCTGTCAGGAACATTGCCTGGCATCCCCAGAACAGGTGATGACACCGGCACAAGCCCTTGGAGCATTAGCTCGGTTGTCCATACATGAACCTCAGCAAATGGAGGTTGACGCCCCCGGGCATGTGGTCGACCTTGTTTCGGCACAAATACCCTCAGAACATCATGACTTTTTGGAAGTGTTCGACAAACAATCCTCTGAACACCTGCCACCGCACCGTCCATATGATTGTCCCATGGATCTGGAACCAGGGGCTCTTCTACCCTGCGGACGCATCTAATTCCTCTCACCATCTGAAGATCTGATCCTAAAGGAGTACATACAACATTCATTACATTTAGACCACATCAGACCTTCCCAGTCTCCTGCAGCCAGTCCTATCTTCTTTGTACCCAAAAGGGAAGGTGATCTTTGCCCCTGTATTGACTACCGTCGTCTCAACAAAATCGCGATCAAGAATCGGTACCCCATACCACTCATCAAACAATTGTTGGACCGTCTCACACATGCTTCTGTCTTCACCAAGCTCGATCTACTGGGGGCGTACAATGTTACACGCGTCCGAAAAGGGGACGAATGGAAGACGGCTTTTTGTACAAAATACGGCCTCTTTGAGTATACCGTTATGCCCTTCGGGCTCTGTAATGCGCCCGCAACCTTTCAAAGGTTTATGAACTAAATTTTTCATGATATCCTCGATATTTACCTGGTGGTATACTTGGATGATGTTTTGGTATTTCTCGAATCGCAACAACAACACGTCACTCACGTACGAGAGGTCCTGAGCCGTCTGCGCACTCACTCTCTTTACGCCAAACCCGAAAAATGCGTGTTTCATGCCAGACAGACTTCTTGGGTTTCCACATTACCCCCGGTGGTCTGGCTATGAACTCGACCAAGGTCCGTGCAGTCACTAACTGTCCTGTTCCACAAACCGTTAAGGAAGTGCAGTCCTTCCTTGCCTTCACTAATTTCTACAGGCGTTTCATTGCAGGGTTTTCGGCCCTGGCTGCCCCTTTAACCCAACTCACAAGTCCTCGTACCCCGTTTGTTTGGACCCCCTCGCAACAAAACGTGTTCTCAGCCCTTAAGACAGCATTCACCACTGCCCCTATCTTACAGCATCCTAATCCGGACCTTCCATATATTCTTGAAGCCAATGCCACCTCTTATGCTTTAGGAACTCTTTTGTCTCAATCATGTCCATCCACGGGCCTCTTACATTTAGTCGCCTTTCATTCCCGAAAGTTTACACCAGACGAAATTCATTACACGGTCACAGAGAAAGAACTCCTCTCAATCAAAGATGCCTTCCAGGTTTGGCATCACCATCTACTTGGGGCCAAACATCAGTTCACTGTCTACACTGATCACCGCAACCTCCAGGATTTGGCCACATATAAGTGTACTAACAGCCGGCAAGTCCGCTGGCATTTGTTTTTCTCAGTTTATGATTTTGTTATCAAACACCGCCCGGGCATAGCACATGGCAAAGCTGACCCTCTTTCACGTATCCCTGGGGGTACTTCCCTATCAGTTTTTCCGGAGACACTGTTAGAGAGAAAACATGTCATATGTCTGTGCACACCTTCAGCAGATTTATTGACCCTAATACGACAATGGGCTGTCTTACATCCAGAACAAATGCGAGAGTGGGAGATAGAAATGCATGAAGGCCTTCCATACATACAGGGGAAATTATATTTACCCACGCCAGACACACGTTCAAAAGCATTAGAGTGGTCCCATGATGTAGTCATAAACGGTCATCCCGGCCAGAAACGCACACTGGCCTTGCTCCAAGTGTTGGTGTTGGTGGCCCTCCATGAACAGGGATACAGTGGCGTATGTGGCTTCTTGTTCTGTGTGTGCCCAGTGCAAGAACAGAAAGGGTCATCCTCTGGGGCTATTACAACCATTACAACACCCATTAAAGCCGTGGCATACTGTCACTATGGATTTCGTCACTGATTTACCCAAAACAAATGGGTTTGACACTATTTGGTTAATGGTCGATTCCTTCACGAGAATGGCCCGTTTTGTTCCCTGCACTGGCATTCCTACAGCTCCTGCCCTGACTGACCTGTTCTTTCGTCACGTCTTTTGTCTCTTCGGATTACCTACCATCGTAATATCCGATCGGGGTTCCCAGTTCACCTCTCGATTTTGGCAATCACTTACAAAACTCTTAGGTATAAACACGCGCTTCTCATCCTCCTACCATCCCGCGACCGACGGGCAGACCGAACGTGTCAACCAGACCATGGAACAGTACCTCCACTGTCTTTCTTTACAACATAAACAATCCTGGTATAAGCTCTTGCATTTAGCCAAATTCTCTTACAATAATGCACCCCACTCATCCACAGGCTACTCACCTTTTTATTCATTGTATGGTCAACACCCTTGCATATTTCCCATCCCGGTATTAACACCCACTCTGTCTACTTCTGTCTCTCAGGGACATCCACGGCCAAACCATATTACATCTCCGGGAATCACAGGTCTCCATGTGTCAGGCTGCCGATAAGAAACGTACAATGGCTCCCACTTGGGGACAGGGTATGGCTTTCCACTAGACATCTCCCAATACCAGGTTGCCGTGAACTAGTACCGTGTTTTGTAGGGCCTTATCGGATCATCAAAGTCATGAACCCCGTAGCCTATCGAGTATCCTTGCCGGCCACCTGGCGCATACACCCAGTTTTCCACACATCCCTTCTCAAATCATGTCCTCTTTCCACACGCATCTTTCTGCCCCCTACAGCTGTGATGAAAGGAACCTCTGAAGAATACAAGGTCAATGACATTCTTGGGTCTCGAATCACTAAGGGTCGCCTCTACTACCTAGTGGACTGGTTGGGTTATGGCCCGGAGGAAAGGTCCTGGGAGCCTACGGTTCACGCCCCGTTGCAGGTCTCACGTTATCATAAGAACAAGCTTCAGAGCCCATGGGGACATGTGCCCTTGAAAGGGGGCTCTGTCGTGCCCTCATCAGACTTACCTGCTCATGCGGCGTGTAGGCGTCAGAGCGGAGTACGGGCCCCTCCTGCGGCTGCACTCGCTCGGCCTCTGGGAGGACGCCACGTTCCGGGACTTCCCTGGCGCCGCTTTCCGCGCCTGTCTTGGGGCTTGCCCTGGCGATTGCCGGCGCAGAGGTGGTCCCATTCCGGGTTGTGGTCCTCTGCTGGGCGCGGCGTTCCACGGCGGAATGTCACGTTATGTGACCAGGACATTTCAGGTGTTGGATTACCCAAGCGGTCACGTGACCAGGAGAGAGTGGTCACGTGACCAGGAAGTCATCTGCAATTGGCCAACAGACCCGGAAGACCATGATAAAAAGGGCTTAGCTCTTTCATTCATGGCTTCTCAGTTGTTTAGACAGCGTCTAGCTATTCCTGCGCTCCATATTTCATGGTTTTCGACCCCTTTGGATTTTGGACCTCGTTACTCTTGTGGATGGTTCTTGGTTTTTGACGCTTGGATTAAAATAGGACTGCTTACTCTTTTGCCTGGATTTTTGGACTGAATCTCTGCATTGCTTTTGGATTACCTCTTGGACTTGGTGCATGGTAAACTTCTTACCTGAATTGCTCAGAACTTTGGAACTGTTTTCAAGGACTGCATCTTCTTTCTCCTTTTGGAACTATTGTTACCTTCTGTCAAGACTTACACCCAGACGCCATTGGTCCCTTCCTTTCCTCTGCACCACCCACCAGACCCTCAGGGGAGAACAGTTAGGTGCACAGCATTCATCGGTCCTCCCAAGGGTAGGTGCATTTACTGTCTATCTGTTGATGTTTGTTGTGAATACCTAGTAGCCAATCAGCTAACCTGGTGTTTTCTTTGCAGCCACCTGGGACCCAGTGTTTCCTGTTTTTCCCACCTGTGGGCCCAATAACCGGTCAGCGAGTATTTTGTGCTCCTCCCTGACTGATCCTTGGGGACGGAAGTATACTAATCCACGTGGACCTCAGAGCTTCATAGGCCAGACATGCAATACCACACCATTTAAGTCTTTGCCGGATTTGAAATAGTAAGTCCCAATTAGAGACTGCCAAACATCTGTTTACCGAGTACATTAGGGTGGAATCTGTTATTAGAACAATGTTTAGCCCTTTTGTGCACTGTGAGGAAAATATAAAAACGGACTCCTTTTGGGCATACTGTCTCAATACTGGGAACGAAAAGGTACATTTTGCCCTGTTTAGAGTGTGGTGTTCAATTAAAAAGATTCTAATGCATGACTGGCCTCGGGTGATAGGATTTGGGGTAAAATAAGGGCTGAATGTGTTTGCGGGTAAGTTTCCCCTTGTTATTCCGTACCATACAAATTACTGCTTAGGTTTGATCTTAATATGCAGAATTACCAGCTGTTTTACTATTTATTATATTAAATTAAATTATTAAATTGTGTTATGTCTATTGGAACAGGTAATATTTATTTGTTATTGGAATGGGAATGACAAGGGCATTATCCCTCTGATATGGATGTAGGGTGTGAGCTCTTCATCACCCACCCTTGGGATTGGATTTGAAGTTCGGTTGGTTGTTTGATTGCTGCCGCAATTGGAACTTTATTTCATGGATTTAGGGAATTCTTGAAATTGAGATCAATGTCAATTGTACAATCTGTAAAGATGATACTATTTGAATTGTATTGTGGTCAATTTTTTTTCTTCTAATAGATTTTAAACGTGCTTTTCATACAGTATACTGTGTAAATGTATGTTGAAAAGTAGGTATTTAGTATGTTTTATTAACATTTACTGTGATAAATTAATTTGTAAAAGTTTAAGTACTGTTTACAAATAAATTAATACATACGTAAATAAATAAGAAAGCTTATCGGCGAATATACCCAGGCTGCCGCAATCACGCATATATGGTGGCAATGCCCAGTAATAGTACGGTTTTGGGAAATGATACAGGGAGCAAAAAGGGGCATCTTGGGGATGGAAAAGTCACCGAACATGGAACTGTTTATTTTGGGACTAGATGGAGAGATGGATAAGTTGACCACTA